>NC_136638.1:27506136-27551437 GCF_949748355.1 Melanostigma gelatinosum
CGACTGGAGTCTGGCGGCTTTGAGGAGAACATATTGATTGTGTCTTTTGCACATTCAGAAAATAGAATAGTTGTCCAATTCCCATGTTCATTTCTTTATTATTTATTCTCTGGAAAAGAGGACAAAATTAGCGAATCCATCCGCCGGAAGTGAGAGGGTCTTCGTGTCTTTTTAGTGTGAAGGCTAAAGATGCAGGTGATGCACCAGTCTGGACATAGCCTGTCACCTGTGACAGCAAATACTACTGATAATAATACAACACTAATAATAATAATACGATAATAACACTAATCATACCAATATCATTCTGATGTTTATTATTATTTTTTATTTATTTCATTTTCATTTTTTATTTTTCGCTGTGTATGTAATTTGTTGTGTTTTTTGTGCTGTTAACTTTCTGCTCTGTTAAGCACTTTGTGATGTTATGTCTGTGAAAAGCGCTCTACAAATAAATTTCATTCATTCAATTTCATTCATCTTCCTGCCACATCAGAGCAGCTCTTCTCAAACCCATCTCACCATCGTCTCGTCCTTTCATCCTGTGACCATGTCTCAAAATAACTGAAGTTTAATTTGCATGAAGCTCATATTAATACTACAATGATTGCAGCTGTTTATTCCTGATGCTTTAATGTAAAAGGACCTTTCGATGAAGCGCTGGAGGGGAAAAGGAAATTGAGTGAACGAGAAGAAAGGATGAGTAGAGAAGACAAAGCTGGAATTTCAGACAGAAAACAAAAGCAAGAAGCAGAGAAAGAGAAAAAAAGTAGAGAATGGAAAACACAGCAACACATAAAGAAGAATGCTAGGAGAGAAATACAGAAGAACAAAGAACCGTTGAGAGGTTCAAAGGCGTCGGAGTGACGGAGGGATGGAACGAGAGGAAGACTGGGAAAAAGCGGAGGGTAAAAAGAGAGCAAGAGGACCTCTTCATTCATCATCCATCATGCTTTCCTCTCCCGATTGAAGCACTGATACGTCCGCCTCTGATTAATCGAGCAGATTAGCAGGAAGCAGGAAGCAAACTGCGTCAGGCCCGCTACCCTCCACCATCTCCTCTGCAGGTATTACCCTCCGATACTTGTTTTAGGGACCCGCATTTACATAGAACACGATTCGGAGAGGAGTCAGACCCAACTACCGCCAGCATCAGTCTCTCCTGAACGAGGCCGGAGGAGGAAATCCCCCCCCCCCCCCCCCCCAAGAAGCAATTCCATCCGAGCTGTGGGGAAGGAAATGTAATATACATTTTCCTTCGCTGATCCATTTTGTGTTTGTGCGACTCGTCCATTCCTCACGCAGACTACGTTAAGAAAACGTCAAAATGAAACATTATCCGGGAGGTGGAATACAGTTCCACTGAACGGGAACCTACATGCGGCCCTCGGGTCTAAAAGGTCAGTTCATTAGAGTGTTGTAAGAACACGGAGGGCCTGACGAGAATCCATGTTTCAACTCATCCAGTGGCTTTAAAGCGGCGTAATAAGGGCAAGAGGTCGAAGCAGTTCTTCAGCCAACAGGCAGCCACACAAATATATGAATATTAACATGAAGGAAATCTGGTAATTTGGCTCCAGTGAGTTATATTGAAGAGAAAACAACAACAACAACAACAACGCGTGCTTCCAGTCTGTCAGTGAAACTCTTCCTCTACTAATCCGGAAGCAGTGGGCGAGATGGCTGCTCGCCTCCTCATCGCCGCGCTCTCTTATCTTCTTTGTTCTCAAAGCTGCCGAACAGCCTGCGAGGTCAAAGCGCTGAGAGCGAACCAGCATGTACGCCGAAGAACACGAGCTGATTACAGCCCATCAATCAGCAAGTCGCTTCGCCTAATAAGGCGCTGTCATTCCTAAACAGTGGGGAGTCCCTCGGGGGCCACTTATCCCCCCCCACCACCAAAAAAACTGTACAGCACTTTTATTCCCAGAAGGCCGAGCGTGCGTTAAAAACAGAGTCAGCTGCTGGCGGAGGAAGCATTTTATCCCCTCGTGTTGTTGAGGTGAAGGAGAAGAGGAAGAGGACGCTCGCTCTCTACCTCGAGGTGCCAATGAAATGCGCGGTGTTGTTGTTGTTGTTGTTGTTGTTGCTGCTGTTGCTGTGAGACCGGATGGGATTTGTCGTGTAGCCCAGTGATTTCTGACGCATCTGACAGAAGTGATTTCACTCCACAACAGATAATTCCTCACAAATAATGTCTCTCTCTCTCTCTCTCTCTCTCTCTCTCTCTCTCTCTCTGATCCCCCTGCAGTTGTTTCTCTCCCCCAGCAGGGGGGGGTGTCACTCTGCCTGGACACTCGGAGGAGCATGCCCCCCCCCCCCCCCCCTCTCACAGGGCTGCGGTATCCGTCCATTCGACGCTCCGTCTTTCTGGAGCCAGCTTTCTCCCTCTGTCTGGTTCTCTCCGGACTATCGGTGTCACTGACGAATCAATAAAGCATCCGGGTAGAAAGCACAGCAAATCAGCACAGCTGGGCCTAAAACAACTGCTGCAGCTACCTGCACTGCAACGACACCGACGGACCGTGCTGCTGATGCATCCACAGGAAGTGTTGTTCATGAATGTGCCCTCGCTGCTTCAAAGAAGTCTTTAAAAGCAGCGCACGTGCAGCCAACAGTTGCATAAACGCCACAAAAACCCCTGGAGGACTTTCTTCGCCTCGGATTTCAAAGACCTCCATCTGCGCTCAGCTGCACCTCGCAGCCATTCATCACTGCTGTGACCACGATCAACAACCGACCAATCCCTCCGGGAAAATATCTCCAATCCGATCCATCCTACCATCCGCACTCAATGCGCACGCGCGGAGTTGAAGATGTGTCCTAAGCATGCTGGTAATTCCCGTAGAACACGACGAACGACCTTTTCACTGGACAATTCTGCAGAACTCCAGACACATTATTTACTCTTTATAAAAGGACTATTTTTGGTAAAATGACGACAATAAAACATAAAACACAAACTGGACAGTGAACCCTCTGTCGGGGGGTTTACGTGAGCTGCAGAGAGCTGGAACCTGACTGATAGTCCTCTAAGAGCCCTAATGGAGGTCCGTGGATCACATTAGAGTCACATTAGAAGGACTGGACAGAGAGGTTAATTAAGAACGTGAGACGCCCAAAGACACACACTCTCTCTCTCTCTCTCTCTCTCTCTCTCTCTCTCTCTCTCTCTCTCTCTCTCTCTCTCTCTCTCTCTCTCACTCTCACTCTCTCTCTCTCTCTCTCTGTGTGTGTGTGTGTGTTTGTCAGTGTTGAAGTTTCATCATGGCTGGATTTAACGGTGACGTTCTTATTTATTCTCCAGGTTTATTCATCGTGCTTGAATACAAAGTAAAAAAGACCCGAGGAGCTGAATTTAAAACTGTTTTACACTTTTGAATAAATCCTACATTTGGAGCACATTATACAAACCTTTCGGCGGAAGCCTGTTTCAAATGCAAATACCTTAAATTGCTCTCTGTGTTTCCTTCGTGTCCTCAGAAGTCCTGTTCGTTCATAGTGGAAAACACAAGATGCTTTGAAGGGTTCGTGATGAGTCGAGGTGCTTTGTGCTCCAGCGGTGGGAAGCAAGTACGTTTAAGGACACGAAGTACGCTTATGAGGTACTTTGCTCAAGTACCTCCATCTCATGCCACTTTATACTTTTTATCCGCTACTCTTCAGAGGGAAATATTGGGCTTTTAAGTCGTTGATTTGAAATTTCATCACATTCTCACCTCCAACTGTGCAATATGGCGGCTTGGTCAGTGGCCCCACGCTTCAGACTGCAGTGTGTAGCTTCGAGTGGCAATTTTGGAAAAGCATTGTAGTTTGGGTTAGATTAAGTTAGTTTGTTTTACGACGTACACACGCAGGTCTCTTTCTTTACAATCACATCCTGACTTCCTCCTTTAGTTCAGTCGTAACTGCATCATATTATCAAAACTAAAGTTTGACATGTAGGGCCACTTACTGAGCTTCCATATTTGAGCGATTTAGGATTGGACTATTTTTCTGATTTTTAATACAAACGCGTGTGCTGAGATTGTAAAATATTGTTTTACGATGGATTTAACGACCAACAGTCCACAAAGTATTACATTGCTTACATGTTAATGTACAAAAAATACAATACTATAAATAAAACTATTTAAAATTGCCCTCACCGTCACTTTTTATATTTTTACTTTCAATATTTCATGTACATTATGCTGATCGTACTTCAGTACTTTTAAAATTTAAATTGCGTTTACGTGTAGCTGAGGGTTTTTACAACGTAGTATTACTAGTTTGTAGTTAGTCTTACTCATGTAAGAGCAAAAACAAGGTTTTAATGACATCGTTGGAGTGTTTTTTAATTAAATAGAGCAGCCAATCTAACAGGAATAAAAACAAAGTGTTCTGTGGTTCATCTTTGCTTTCTGCCGGTTCAGGTTTATGGAACTCACGAGTGATGCAGCAGAGTTATTAAAACCGTCTTCATGTTTGTCCTATTCTTATCTTCATTCTGTGGAGCTTCATCTGTTTTCATTAAACTTTATCCAATATTCATTTCCACATTCCGTTCCATCTCTCTGTCGTTTGGTTGCTGCTTTCATTAAAATCGCCTGAAAGCGCCACAAACCGCCACAAACCGCATTTATTTTTCAACACGTGTGAGAAGTAACAGCTGAAGTGTGAATATTCACATACAATCGCCTCGTGCTACATGTTCAGGGTAAAGAACCCCTCATGAATAAATCACAGCCAGTGACTCCAGTCACCTGAACTCACCTCGAGACAGGAAAAGCCCATCGGTGACATGCAATGAACAGCATGAAACACAGAACTCAGCTCAGCTTCTGTCCTAAAGTCACCTTCAGCAGCACATGACAGCAAAATAAACCCCGATAAGAAGTCCTCACTCACAAAACAATGGCCTCAGCTGTGAAAATGTTGACGTCAATAGAACAGACGAGCTGCTTTTAGCAAAACTCGAATGATGTAACAGCACCGCCGCCTAAATTCACCTCCTGCTTTCGTCGTGTGTCACAGAAACATGCAGAAGGTTCGGCGTGCCGGATGTGGGTCAGTCCTGAGCCCACGTTCCTCTCGCCGAGTCTGATTCACCTGAAAGTGCAGCGGCAGCCGGACCGCTAATCTACCGCTTCACCCGCCATCACAGCTCAGGGGATTGGGGATTACAACAATAGGATTTAGGGTTTATACTTTTTTCATATATCTTTTTTTTTTTTCTCTGCCCCACAAGCCGCTCTCAGCTCCGTGGCTCTGTTTCCCCCCCGACGCTTTCATCAAACTCACGCGGAACAAACGGCATCAAACAGCTCATTTAATTTGGTGCCATGAAGTCCACAATCAGGTCCGAGACGTCGTCTGTGAAAGCCGGTTCCCAACGTAAGGGGCGGGATCCTCCAAAGTGGTCACGAGATTAACCGCAGGGGTCGCATGAAGATGATGAAAGTTATGAAAGAAGACAAAATAAAACATATTTCTGCACATGAAATGATTTCATCGTAGTTGCTTATTAGGATATGCTAAGTAAGTAAAACGGGAAGCTATAGTCAGCTCTTCAGTTGACATTTTTGATTTAGCTTTAATTTATTTGAATGCGTTATTGTTATTTATTCTTCATCACGTGATTTTTTTTACTGCTACTATACGTATTACTTCTATAGTATCTATTTTTCATTACTTCTCTTCATTTCTTTTCTCTTACTATAAGGTCAGTTTGGTCGCCGTTCTGGAGCTTTTGATCATAAAACACGATCTTCATGAGCAGAAACATCTGCTAGTGTTTGTGCGTTTTGACATCCCCTCACTGCTTTCAGACGCGTTACAGAACAGAGAGAGCAATTCGTTGATTCATTGAAAAATGAAAATAATCATCCCAAATACTAATAACTGTAAAAAACAAACATGATCTTTTCCCCAAACTCAACCCTAAACCTGATCCTGTCTCCATCCTTCACACTAAACTTAACCAATCTAATCCTGAACTGGACTTCCTGGCACAGGGGTCCTCACGTCACAGGAACCACGTAACCTTTACTGGCCTTGCGAGGACACTCGGTCCTCATAAATACGGAAACACACGAACGTGCTCACACACACACTAAAACGTGTCAAACTCAATCAAGGAGCTCCGGTCGTGGCAGGCACGACCAAATGCACGACAGCACTCGCGAACGCACTCATGCATGGTCACCGGCTGTATAGATACACACACACACACACACACACACACACACACACACACACACACACACACACACACACACACACACACACACACACACACACACACACACACACACACACACACACACACACACACACACACACACACACACACAGCAGCAGTTTCACAATCAACCAGCTCTTCAATATTCCCCGCAGGCCTGACAACTTTACTCCTTATTCAATACAGCAGCCTCAGGCTGATGAATCCAACCGGACACACAGAATTGACTGATTAAATACTTCAAAGACAAAAGCAACGAAGGAAAGTAGAGGAAGAAGAAACGAAGGAGCCCCGATACATCTCAACACTCCCATCTTGACATTGTGCTTCGTCATTTTTACTGAATATATCCAAATCAGTTTTGGGAAATTAAATAAACTTGACATATTGTCGGAGGGGAGTAGGGATTTTAACATTTTCTTCGTGTTTACAATGCCGAGCATCGCCCCGACGACCACCTGACGAACTCGAATGTTTTATTCTGATAAAAGCACGGGAGGATCTCCACCGCAGTGGTGCCGCTTTTCAGCCCTTAAAAAACAACACATCTGTGGTTTTAAACAATTTGTTTCTGTTTTGTTTGGGTGTTTGGAGACAGAAACAACACGTCTGGGCACAGCTGAGGCTCCAGTGTGGACAAAACAGTGTTTGTGTCTGACCATTGGAAAACAGAGCTCGTCTTTAGTACTTCCTCTTCAAGATCTTTTCTCCTCACATACTTTCTGTCTTTTCTCTAATGCATCTAAACATCTGAAGGACACAACGTTAACGGCAGCTATGGAGGATCAGTAGAATAGTTCGATTCATGAATCATCTTTATCGAATCTTTAAGTCGTATATTATTCTTTCAAAAGCACTAAAAGCTCATTCATAACGCCTCAGTCTTCATTTCAGCTGATATCTCTGTCGAGGCACCGGGACACACACACAAAAACAAAACAGAACTGGCGGACAGATAAAGAAATGTGAACGTAAATGTGAATGTTGGACTGTGTCACAGATGTGACGGATGTATTCACCTTCATGTGTCGTCGCCTCCGTCTGAAGCGCAGCAGCTCCTTGTGTTGGCGGGCGATGAAGTTGACGGCGGCGTACTCCAGCAGGGCCGAGAACACAAACAGCAGACACACGGCCATCCAGATATCGATGGCTTTGACGTAGGACACCTGTGGAGGAGGGGAGGAGGTGTTAGAGGAACAGGAAGTCACATCATAATGATGCTGAACTCCAACAACGGAGGAAGTGATGCCTTCGAGTTTAAAACGTTTCCAGCTTCAGACTGTCCTGACAGTTTCTCCAAGTTTCCAGAGTACAGTACTCAATACACTGCATGTAATATTTTACTCCAATTTATATCGAGAGTGGTCAGCTGTGGGTTAATCCAGGTTGGACAGGGCGACTGTTTATGAGAAGTGGACCTGATCATCGTGACGTCACCCTTTGGTTTGTGGACTACGCTTTTGAAGCCCTCGAGTTCGGCATTTTCGGTCGTCGCCATCTTGTTTTTGTTCAACCAGAAGCGACCCCAGAGGGTGGAGTTAAGTACACCCGAACAAAATGTTCCCATTGACTTTCATAAAGTGAAAACACACAATGAAAGGGTTGAAGTTGTAAGACGAAAACACGGACAACTCCCGAACCGGATAACGCTGTGCAGAGACCTGTCAATCACCGTGTAGCCCCGCCCTAAAGCATCCCCTTCTTTATGGTCTGTGTGACTCTAAATGGACCATAATGTACTAAATGAACATCATGCTGTATTGAAGAAGACTTGAAACTAGAGATTGAGACATGAACTCATGTTTACAATGTTTACTGAGGGAATAAATCAAGAGAGAAGTAGAGTCATTTTCTCATAGACTTCTATACAACCAGAGGAGTCGCCCCCTGGTGGACACAAGAGAGAATGCAGCTTTAAGGCATGTTAAGACCTGGGGGCGGACGTTAAACCACTGAGTGGGAAACCTTGTGGTTGGAATGAGTTACTACAGGAACATATAAAGGTATACTAGCTGCATATAGTTAAAGTAGATTGAACGGACTAAACAGACAGATGGCGAAAGAGCTACATTACAACGAATCAGCACATGAAACCAGTCGAGTGGCAGCAGCTTCGACGTACGAAGAGCGAAGCAAGATGGACAGTTTAAGGGCTGTCCAGATAATAAGTGCTCAACGGAGTCTGGTTGGATCATTGTCTGATTGCTATCTGCCCGCCAAGTGTCATTATTCAAGTGCAGCCACCCCGGCCTGTCATAACAACGCTGTGCCTCCACACGTTATTACACGGAGATCCCCGTTCTGACACACAGAGAGCAGAAAACCCACAATCAGCCGTTTAAGATCCAATTAAACTACGACTTCGGCTCACTTTCACAAACACGCAGCAGCGCTTATCATCGCCGCTCAGCCTCCTTGTGGTTCATGCCCCCCCCCCCCCCCCCCGTGAACCGGGTCACTTGGGTTGATGGTCATCCAGGCAGAGAGAGACAGAGAGGCAGAAGAACTGAAAGAGGATTCTTAGAGTACTCCATTTTACTGACAGAATACAAATAATAACAAAAATACATAAAAACAGATCTTAAAGGTATTTCAATTGTTGGATTCTGTATGTTTTGCTATAGGATGTTATTTTTCAGTTGGAATGATAAATATATGGATGGAAATATAAAATTAATTAAATGTAGCTCAAGCACAAGTTCAATCAGGAAGACACTCACTAGTAATCTCTATCTTTCCTCTCCTTGTAAGTACTCTATCAGCTGATTGGGGGCGTGCACTTTTAAGTAACCAACCAGATTCGGCACACCGGGTCCTCAAGCCAATCATATCGTTGCTGTCAATCTTTAAATAGTGTTCTCCTCTCTGCTGCTGTCAGTTGTCATTTCAGCGAAGCAGATGCAACCCTCCTCCACCCCAGTCGCCTCCAGTCAGCATCACAGTCGTGCTCCTGATTCATCATCAGATTGCAGCGACTCCTTTCATCACCACCACCAGTGTCTGGACTCCAGGGGGGATTAGGCCTGTTGGACCTCAGTACCCCTACCCTCTGTGATAGTACTTCAGGATGGAGTCCAATCGCCAAAGACTTTGCACTTTTCATATTTGACGCTTGTATAATAAATCATTGTTAACTTATGAAACAAGTCTCTCCTGATTGGGTAGAGTGGGTACAACTAACTGTTGTCTTTAATCATCATGTCTCTAATCAGTTTATTTCCTGGTGTCCATTTAGTTTTACTGCCAATTAAAGCTTGAGAACATGAAACGTCCGAATTAAGCCGAACGGAGCCTTTTCCTTATTGTGGTCGTTAGATTTAGATTTTGTACTCAAAAGATCTTTAAAGTTAGATACTGTGTATCGAAAGCATCATTTTTACCATGAAATCAGATAAAATTCTAAACAGCCATTAAAATCAGCCACAATAAAAAGTATACTTTCCTATAAAATGGGACGTTTCTGGGCGTCAGAGTCTGGGATCTGGGTGCGTAGGAAGCTGTGAGAATGGCGGACAAAGTGCGGAAAAATACAGCGAGGCAAAACCCCAAGCAGACAAAGCTCGTGAGTGACTCTGGGGTTGGCCTTCAGGTGATGACACAACTCAAAAGGCTCTCTCTAGAGCCAGTGTTTGGTTTGTCCGTTCTGGGCTACTGTAGAAACATGTTGGACTCTGGGAAGAGGACCTGCTCCCGATCTAGGTATGAAGGGCTCATTCTGAGCGGATGAAAACACGATTCTTCGTTTCAGGTGATTACACACGAACGAAGACGGCATCCAAAGTGTGACGCATCACCTCGTAGACATCGTTGAACTCATCGTGAGAAGGTTAAATCGTATTTCAGATTCACTCATCTTTCCGTCGGAGCCTCGTGAGGCGTCGTGGACACAGAATCAGTTGTATTATTTCTTCTGACAAACAGAATAAAAGGACAATTCGCTCACCTGCGTGTGTTATCTCAAGGATCATTGTGTAATTTAGGAGCTTTAAAACCTCATGAAAGGAGTTATTGTGTCGCAGTAGAGTGATAACAGCAACAGTATTCTTCTGCTTTGCTAAAAATCTCTCAAACAGTAATATTTCCTCCTCCTGACTTACCTCCTTTCATCTCCTTCGCCTGACATGGTTCATCCCTCCTCTGTGGCGTGTGAGCCGAGCCGTGTGTTTATGTGTGTGTGTGTCTACTATCAATCACACACACACTCAGATGTACATGTGTGTGTGTGTCTGAGCAGTATGCCCACCTAAGCTCAGCTGTGCTGTGTGATCATTATTGTGACAGCTGAGCTGCAGAGGAATCACGGTTCACTCGTTCAATTTTTGGAGCGCATGAAGCACCCAATGTCAACAAACACTGTGTGCGTGTGTGCGTGTGTGTGTGAGTGTGCGTGTGTGCGTGTGTGTGCGCGTGTGCGTGTGTGTGTGTGCGTGCGTGTGTGTGTGCGTGTGTGTGTGTGTGTGCGTGCGTGTGTGTGCGTGTGTGTGTGTCGTCTGTTGATTGTCTCTTTTTCCTCCATTTCTCTCTCATTTCTCCGTCTGTCTGCCTCTTTGCTAGCATACACTTCCACTTTATTTTCCATTTCCTCGCCCTTCTGTCTTCTCTTCCTCTTCATCCATCTTTCTCTTTTTACATAACTCCTCTTAATTTCACCTATGAATGTCTCATTCAGCGTTCGGTTGTACTAAGCTCCTCCCTGTTGTTTAATTTCTGTTTTCAGAAAACCAAGATGGCGACAGGCAATGTGTCGCACTCTAGGCTTCAAAACAACACTCCACCAACGGATGACATCACAGCGGCCACATCCACGTCATGCTTTAAACATTCATTATTCAGCAGAACTTTAAGCTCTTTGTATATCTTTCATCTTTTTTCTGACAATCCCTCACTACATTTGTTTGTGCATTTTTTTTGCTGTACTTTCACAAAAAATAAAGTTTTCCTTCAATGTTTGGTCAGTGAAAGGTGCGTTTGATTCGTCCTCACCTTGGGCAGGGAGGCTCTGGAGCCGGAGCTCTGCGTGGTCATGGTCAGCACGGTGGTGATGCCCAGACCCACCCGGGCGGGCGCGGCGTCCATGTTGATCCAGAAGGAAACCCAGGACAGGATGACGATGAGCAGCGAGGGGATGTACATCTGGATCAGGTAGTAGCCCATCTGACGCTCCAGGTGGAAACGAACCTCGATGCAGGTGAATTTACCTGGGGGGGGGTGGAGATTGGTTTGATTAAAAGTGAGGAAGCGGTTTGTGGAAGATAAGAGGAAGTAAGATAGATGGAAAGAAGAGATCCGATGGAAGCTTTTGCATTAGAAGTGAATCAGTGTGAGGGAAAGAAGGAATCCAGGTGAGAGGAGCAAGAGAAGATAGAAAGCACGAATAAAAGATCCTCATACAGCAGTTTGTATGATATCTTACAAAAATTACTCCTCATTTTATGTGTTTTTTCCTACAAAAGCCAGCAACACATTTCATTTCCACTAGTTACACACATAGTCTTTTCAAAATAAACTTCCAAGGAAACTACTTAGTTAGGTTTCGGAGAATATTGTTGTTTGGATCAAAATAGCTACAAAAATAGCGTCACTTAATTATGTAAGTGACGTCAGAAATATATCGATCCATCTGCAAATACCGTCTGACTATCGAGATGAGATTCTGCTGATCAAACAGCTGGTGAACAGCTGGCCGCTTCATCCTCCTCAATGCTCCCTGTGGACCGAGAACAAACATCTACAGCAGCCCGACTCAAATGAAAGGACCACGAATAACCCCGATACCACACACACACACACACACACACACACACACACACACACACACACACACACACACACACACACAGACCCAGAGGGCCATGTCAAGCTTTGTTCCTCCATCTCTCAGACTCATTAAAGCCTGAGTTAACTCGGGCGCTTGACCCTTTTTTATTATTTGTTCACGGACATTTTTAAGCACACTAAACCGCATCGGTGGACAACTTCAAACTGCTGTAGGCTGCGCAAGACGGGATCTTAGCTCTCTATCTAAACGACATGACACACACGAGAGAGAGAGAGAGGGGGAGAGAGAGAGAGCGAGAGAGAGAGAGAGAGAGGGGGAGAGAGAGAGAGCGAGAGAGAGGGGGATTAGAGGAGGGAGAGGATGTTGGACTGGCAGTGAACAGGAGGATGAGCCGGAGGGGAAAATAGCGGGACTGACGACGAAGGTGACAGCTTTTCAGACGAAATGTCATCTTCTCTGCAGCTCTCGCGCTATAAGCCAAAGTATAAATCACCAGCGGGAAATGAGAGAGACACAAACGCTCGTCTTTGCCGAATATCAAATGAAACCGAACAAGGTGAACACTTGAACACAGACACAGCAGGTGGTTCTGTTGGTTTGTGCTGCCAGCTACTTGTTACGGTACAACGGCCGAGAGGAGGTTCAGAGGAGCACGCAGCACCAGATGACGCGAGAGAGAAGGTAGTGCCTCTTCCTCGTCATGAAACAGAATAAAAAGGATATTCTGTCTTGTGGAGCGAATCTATTCAAGCCACTGCGAGCAAACATTTTCATTTGTGTAAAAATTAGACGACCTCTGTTGGACACACACTGTGACGGATGGATGAGCAAGAAGTGAAGCCAATACTGAATTACCTTAAACCTCTGGTTGTATAGAAGTCTATAGAAAATGACTCTACTTCTCTCTTGATTTATTACCTCAGTAAACATTGTAAACATGAGTTTATGTCTCAATCTCTAGTTTCAAGTCTTCTTCAATACAGCGTGATGTTCATTTAGTACATTATGGTCCATTTAGAGTCACACAGACCATAAAGCAGGGGATGTTTAGGGCGGGGCTTACTGTGATTGACAGGTTTCGTCTTACAACTTATACCCTTTCAAAATGTTGCTTTGTTTTGACTTCATGGAAGTTAATTGTAACATTTTGGTCACCTAACAACATTTTGGTTGTTAGGAGAAGAGGAGAGGAGAGGAGGGGAAAAGAGAGGAGAGGAGAGCAGAGGAGAGGAGAGGAGAGGAGAGGAGAGGAGAGAAGAGAAGAGGAGAGGAGGGGGAGGAGAGGAGAGAAGAGGAGAGGAGGGGGAGGAGAGGAGAGGAGAGAAGAGGAGAGGAGGGGGAGGAGGAGGAGGAGGAGGAGAGCAGAGGAGAGGAAAGGAGAGGAGAGGAGAGGAGGAGGAGAGCAGAGGAGAGGAAAGGAGAGGAGAGGAGAGGAGGAGGAGAGCAGAGGAGAGGAAAGGAGAGGAGAGGAGAGGAGGAGGAGAGTCGATGGGGCTGGACTTGATTTATAGCTGTGATACACTTCAGAGCTTTTAAGTGCTGTCCATATTTTCCATCTGATAAGAAGATTGAAATTATTCAGCCGGGCCTCCATCTCACTGTGGAGATGGAGATGGTGTGTGTGTGTGTGTGTGTGTGTGTGTGTGTGTGTGTGTGTGTGTGTGTGTGTGTGTGTGTGTGTGTGTGTGTTATCGTGTCTCCGGTTTTATTTCCAGCGAGTTAGTGTTCGCTGAATCTGCCGTCTCTGCCTGATTTCTGTCCGGTTACAGGCTTATTTAAAAACAAAGACAATAGAAGTGCCTTCCATCTGTTTCTCTCTGTTTGCTGATGGATCACTGTCGCGGGGCGTTAGCGTTATTTAGCGTTAGCTTTAAAATAGCTTCATCAGGGACCTGAGCCTGAGCTACAGAAGGACATTGGACAGTAATCCATACTCTGACTCCATGGAGACGCTGACACAGCATTATACAATCGACCCAGCTGATTGATTCGTTGCCAACAATGTTTTAAAATTGATCTGATCAATTAGTTGTTGCAGCCCTGGTTCGGTGAATCATCACGGTAAAGGATGAAGCCGGTCGGTGGTAATGTTTTGGGTGAGCGGCGTTGAAATGTCCCGTATGTGTTTAAACGCCTCACGTACACAAACGCACTTTAAACACGTCACCAGCCGAAAACAAAAGCGGCCTGCAATGCAGCAGAAACCGTAATTAGTATTTCAAACAGGGCTTTTTCTTTCTCTCTCTCTGTGTGTGTGTGTGTGTGTGTTTGGGTGGATGCAGGGATGGGAAGAAATAAAAACGACAGAGGGAGAGACGAGGAGGAGGAAGAGGAGGAGGAGAGACAGAGCAGGTAAACGCTCCCTCTCTCTCCGAGTCACAATCGACTGCAGCTAATAAATCTGAGTAGAAACGACACCTTAATTCCCTCTAAATGCTTGATTGGGAAGCAGCGAGGCGTGTGTACACTCACGGTAACACACACACACACACACACACACACGTGCACTCAGAGATGAGATGACAGCAGCAGTAGTAGCAGCAGTATTAGCAGCAGTAGTAGTAGTAGTAGCAGCAGCAGCAGCAGCAGTAGTAGTAGAAGTAGTAGTAGTAGTAGTAGTAGTAGTAGCAGCAGTAGTAGCAGCAGTAGTAGTAGTAGTAGCAGCAGCAGCGACAAAGAGAAATAAAGTGTTTTAACCAAATGCAAATTTTTAAGTCATACATTTAATTTAATTCATTCACTCAGCACCTTTCAACATATGTCAATAGGGTTAATGAAAAATGTTAAAATAAATTGTACCAATTAAAGATTAAAGATGTCATAACTGATAATGTTTTTGCTTCAGAAGATTATTCAAATGTTCATGAGTCTTCATGACTAACAGTAAAATGTTAAGATTGTAATATTATTCAAATAATGTGCTTTTATTTTGAAATTGACATTATTCTTCAAACATTATGCCTTTCTTTTCAAACTATCGTGACATTATTCTCACACTCCCTGCTGTTCATAACAAAGCAGAGGATTATCACCCCATTGTCTGTGCATGCATCAGTGTGTGTGTGTGTGCGTATGTGTGTGTGCGCGCGTATGTGTGTGTGTGTGCGTGTGTGTGTGTGTGTGTGTGTGTGGCGGTGCTGAGTCGTGTCAAGGCTTTTCGTCTGGAGGTGGATCGTTCATCTCCTCAGCGGCGACAGCAGACGTCAACCTCTGTGTGAGTGATGGCTCAGAATCTGAACTAATCAGCCTGCTGCACACACACACACACACGCACACACACACACACACACACACACACACACACACACACAGACTGTGACCAGTGGTTTGGTGTTTTGGAGATGGATCTTACTGCGACCTGTCATTTTTCTTTTTTTTGTGTAAGAATAATTCCTTGAAAGTTTTGTTTCTTTAGTTTTATTGATACGAAAACTCGCATCACAGTTTCTATGGAGACTAATCATTTACAAACATTTAAATGTCATCTGCTCATGATGTTTGATTCCCGGTTCGTGTTCCACCTTATTGGAGCACTATTTTAAGAGCGTCTTCTGGAACCGGGTTTCCTGTTGAGTGGATGTTTCTGAAGGTGCATCAGAGTTAATCTGGAGATTTACTGCCTTTAAACTCTGCGTCTGCATGCGCGTGATGGCTGCTTCGTGTATCCTGCGTCCGTTTGAAGCGCTGGTTGTCAACGTCCTCATGAACGAACACATCTCCACACACAACACGAGGTCAAATAGCAACGTATCTCCGGTCTTAGTGTCATGAACAGCAGGGAGTGTGAGAATAATGTCACGATAGTTTGAAAAGAAAGGCATAATGTTTGAAGAATAATGTCAATTTCAAAATAAAAGCACATTATTTGAATAATATTACAATCTTAACATTTTACTGTTAGTCATGAAGACTCATGAACATTTGAATAATCTTCTGAAGCAAAAACATTATCAGTTATGACATCTTTAATCTTTAATTGGTACAATTTATTTTAACATTTTTCATTAACCCTATTGACATATGTTGAAAGGTGCTGAGTGAATGAATTAAATTAAATGTATGACTTAAAAATTTGCATTTGGTTAAAACACTTTATTTCTCTTTGTCGCCCTTAACTTTGGACCCCAAAATCACATTCAACTTCTCAGTTTGTCACATGGTCTTTCTGCAGCAATACATTTCAGTCTTCTGTTTCAGACAGCCGCCTACTCGGCCTGATGTGTATTTTATATTCATATATTTTGTGCTTTCTCTGGAGTGTGAGAATTGCAGACTGGCGAGGTGGACTGGACAGATGGTTTTCATCTACACTTGGAGGACCTGAAGGGAGAAACAGAGCGTGGCGTCCTCCGCCGTCCCCCCGTCCTCCCCGTCCCCCCCGTCCTCCCTGTCCCCCTGTCCCCCCGTCCTCTGTTAGATTCTCCTCACTTGTTTCTTTTTCTGATTTCTGCTGCTCTCATTTATTCCTGTTGTTCTTCAGCTTCCTTCTCACATGACTAATAGAATCCTTTCCTTCTCATTCTATTCATCCCCCTGATTTTCTCTTCCACCACTGTCCCTTCACCTCCATTCCATTCATATTTTCATCTCTTTTTGCTGTTTTCACTTCCTTTATTTTGAAGGTTTCTTTACTTCCCTTCTCCTTTGTCTCTTTTCGTATTCTTATTTTATTATCTCTCCACCTTCTCCTTTGTCTCAACTATCATTCTTTTTCATCATTTCTTCTCTTCTTTATTCGTCTGCTGTTCAGTCTTTTCCTGGAGAGGTCTCCTAAAAATGACATCCCCAGAAAATATGTTGATCTCAAAACACAATTCAGAGTGCAGTTTAGTTAGTCCTAAAATATCTATTTTAATATTACCATTTTTCGTATGAATATGTACACATAAGAGACTTTGAATGTGAAAATAATGTGAAAATAATGTGAATAAATCAACAGTTATTTTGCAGCTCAGTGTTTATTCTTTCTCCTCTCAGTCACACTCAAACTTTTATGACACTGGAAAGAGAAGAATGAAATATTTGGGGAATATTTTCCATTCCAGTGCAGTATTCTGCCGTTATTTCCACATTTCACACTTTCACATAAAAATGAAATTCTGTCTCTGACTCATGCAGCATTTCAGTCTCCAGGCAGACGCTTCGCAGCGTCTCCCGCTCTACATTTCATAGAAGATGTGCTTCTGAATTTAGATCTGTTCTCCGTTCATTAGACGGAGACATGCCGCCCTCTTCTGCTCTACTTCATTTCCTCTCCCCACCTCCTCCACGTGTATCTCTCCTCCTCTCTTCCTCATCTTTCCTTTTGCAACGTGAATCCTGGAGAGAAACAGGATGTTTCCGTGATGAAAGACAGAGAGCAACGTGTCGAAGAGAAAGACACGGATGAAGAAATGAGAACGATGAAAGATAAAGAAAGAAAGTGTTACGGGCAGACGGAGCGATGGAGGAGGGTTTGTTGATATTCTTTGTACTTTTCATCGAGACACATTCTCACGTCAACAACATACACACTTTGTGTTTCACATAAAAATGAAGCGAGGTGTTTGCAGTCAAAGCAGAGCAGTGAGCTCAAGACATTGACGCGACGCTCTCCTCGCTCTGCAACGTATATCAAGCGCACCCTTTCGATGTTGGGCCGTGTACTTAATGCTGACAGTGCTGCTGCTGCTGTCACATGCTGCCATTTTAAAACCTCCACCTCCACACCAGCATCCACCTGTCAGTTCGGAGTCTACTTTCCTCTGCGGAGGAAGCTGCTAACGTAACTCTGTCTCCTGGTTTGGTGCTAGTTATAGGGATAGTATTGATGAATCACAGTACAGCAGGTCAGCTGAACATGGTCATGTTCAAATGTGCTTCAAGTCAAGCGCACAAATCGACATATATGGAGAATAAAGGTCCTTGAGTGTCAACAGAATAAGCTGACGGCTCCAGCAGTGTTGCCAGATGTGTGAATATTTGGTGATGAACATATTGAGCGACTCTTTCAAGAGAAGCCGTCATGATATCAACAACTGCTGATGAACTCAACCAAACTCTGGACTAAATCTCTCAGCAACAACAATATTCAAACTGTTATTCCAGGAAACTTCCCAGAAAATCACAAACTGCCAAAATAACGTGTTCCCAGAAACATCACTGCATTCTTCATGAGGGACTGAATTCTCCTGATGAGATGGAGGTTGTAACAGTGCGGAAGCCAAACAGCGACAGATGGAGAGAAACGCACTCACCTGTGTTGTAGTGCTTGGTGCAGTAGCGCAGGTCCTTTTCCTCTTTGAGTAAGAACTGAGGTAGCGTCAGGCCGTCAGCCACCTGCACAGCTCCCTTCTCGTCCCACTCGAATATGAGGTCGTTCATGGTGTAGCCGACTGGAGGAGAGAGCGAGGAGCAGGAGGTTAGACTGCTTTCATCGCTGTGTGGCTCATCTGTGAGGTGATGATCTTTCTGTCTCTGGTTGGGGTGGACGGTCACCCAGTGAGAGGTTTTGGTGCTTTAAGTACCGGTTCAACACCGGCTGAGTATTCTGTGATCTGCCCAGCCGTGTCACGCCGTCAGCTAACAGCAGCGCCCACAGCAGCGCCCACAGCAGCGCCCACAGCTCTCTAACCCTCCAGTGATCGTTCACATCACCGGCAGTTGAAGTTATCTGACTCATCGTGGAGAAGACTACGAGTTATGTATTTGTCACAAAGGAAGGAAATAATAAAAAGAAAGAAATGGAGGAAAGAGAGGGAAAGTAGGAAGATAAGAAGGAACAAAGGCCAGAAGTAGAGAATGAAGGAAGAACGTATGAAAAAAACAAAAGAAAATGAATAAAGAGCAGTAGAAGTAACGACACAATGAAATACAGAAGATAACATATCACATAGCAAACACACAATTACACTTGTTTTAACCCAAACCTCTTGTTCTCAACCTATTCATGTAGCTGTGTAAAAAAACAAACAAGTAAACCTGTGCTAGACCTTTATTTTGAAAAGGCACTGTGCATGTAATGAGCAGAGGCTGATATATGCCGTCACTGAGCATCATAGTTAGACTGTAGAGACACCAAGCGTCCTCGTTTCACCAGTTTGTGGTGAGAAGATGTCGTCTAGTCTCCCCGACTCATTGATCCGTCGCTGCAACAACAGTAAACAGAACAGCGGCGGCGCTGTCCGTGGTGCTGAAGTAGCAGACTGATTTCTGCAAATCAGAAGCAACAGAGTCGTTCATGGCCCCCCCCCCCCCCGTTATCATCCACTGAGCATTGTGTTGTTCTTCCCCTCATCGTTGACCCTTGAACTACAGAGCTCTTTGAACTCCTGTTTCTGTGACTCATCTCATGTCTGTTCAAATAATGAAAAGGCCACAGAGACATCTACATCATATCTGTGTGTGTGTGTGTGTGTGTGTGTGTGTGTGTGTGTGTGGGTGTGTGTGTGTGTGTGTGTGTGTGTGTGTGTGTGTGTGTGTGTGTGTGTGTGAGGTGACTCACAGCTCTCCAGCTGCATGATGCAGGTCTGGACGTCCATAGGGAAGTTCTTCAGATCCATGGGACAGGCCAGGATCAGTGTTATTCTGCAAACACACACACACACACACACACACACACACACACACACACACACACACACACACACACACACACACACACACACACACACACACACACACACACACACACACACACACACACACACACACACACACATTCAGCATCACTTAGTACTAAGAGGATTATCCGGAGCTTCATCAGTGTAACTCATCCAGGCCACCTCACCGAACACCGACAGATCAGGACCTGTTTGAAATGGATACGAATAAATACATTTATTTTTTGGGGGATTTAGAAATAAATCGATGTTGCCTCTGCTGTTATCCAGACTGATTCGATTTAAGTTCAACACTAACTTGAATGAATCAATCACTACCATTTACATTCTACAAACATTTAGTTTCTCACATTTACAGCATTTCAGAAGATAACAGAGTTTAATTACTTTGTTCGTAAAAGGAGAAGCACACATCACAGATTTGAAGGGTGAAAGTAAAACTCATGAAATAACGAGCTCAACTTGATCAAAGCAGAATCCAACTGATGTTTGCTTTCACCAAGACGATAAAACAACGAAAGCATTTGAGTAGCACTGAAACAATTCACGATTCATTGATTAAACGATTCAAATCAAATATATTGTTTCAAAGTCATGAGTGAAGATATGAAAAGACACAAACAGTCAAAGTATCTCCAAACAAGTATTGTGTGCATGAAAAATCTTAATATCTCAACTCTGTTGTCCTTCATCACCATGAACACACACTGTATTTTATACAGTGATAGATTTAACTTAAATCTTCGAGCTGCTGACTGATCACAATGAGGAAACCTGGAGCCCATGAGAACAGGAACAGTGGATCTGCGTTAGCGGTCACAGCTTCTTCTTCTCTGCTGGAGGACCAACAGGATGGACACCTGCAGCCGAGCAGCCACACGCAGCAACATGGGAATGAATCTCGTTTCACGGAAGGCTGATCCGTGAAACTCCGAAAATGAAAATGTTCGAGGCAGCCGGTCCCGTGTCGTCGTGGTGACGCATTCGGCTTCTGAGTCAATGAATTCCTCCCGTCACGTGGAGCGAACGCATCTCTGCAGAAGTCAACTTCGCCCAGAAATGAATGGAAAAACTAAATGTTGATACCAGATTTGATGCATTACTGAAATGAAAGACTTTCATTTTGAAATGAGATTTCATTGGAAACCCCCCCCCCAACAGACACCAATATTAGCTGTTTATATAAAACTAGGGATGTAATCATCTGTGTTCTCACAATGAATTGAACCAATTAGAGATGGCACCAACGGTTATTAATGAATCAATTATTTTTAATCCATACATTGTGCAGTCTGTAAAATGTCAATAATTATAAGGGGGGGGGGGCAGATGAACTGGTATAATGCTGTTAATTTGTTAAAATAATTGATAGTTGCACGATATCATAATCAATTCAGCACTAATCTCCATAAGAGCTTTGCAATAACTCCAGACTATGATTTCCCCCTCAAACATATGAGAAAACAATCTCAGCACAAGCTGCATCCAGCAGCTGTTTCTGGAGCGGTCACATCACATGGTCCTATTGTACGAAGACATTATGAAACTCAGTCTATAAGCCAACATGGATGACTGATGATGCTTCAAGTCCCTCGAACAAGGAGGGACTTGTGTGCTTCTGAACCATGTGATACGACTGAAAGCTCCAGCACATCTTCTTTTCTTTGAATCTTGAATCACCAAATATTCTCGACTGTCCATCTTTAATAAATCGTTTTGTAACAGGCAACTTGAAATCTGATGAATCAGATTTTCGGACACAGACTGACACTGTTTCCCACGATGCACTAAGTGCGTAATCGGTTGCTTCGTGACTTGTTTTAATCAGAGAGCTCGTTATCTGTCAGACGGCTTTGAAGGTTATTTTCAGATTAACAAGTTTTTAACCACCACTGTCATCACAATCGCTAAGTCACTGAACATGAAGTCTCTCTAGGAAAACCTAAACATACATATTATTAAAAACAGCTCCCAGTTTGTGCAGAGTCGCAGCTGTCAGCAGGTTGTCACGAGGAGCAGGAGGTGATTCGGCTGCACACACTCCGTCCTCCTGTTCCGCTCTAACAGGACACACACACACACACACACACACACACACACACACACACACACACACGCCCAGTCGGCATGATGTACAACACTTTGCCGCGTCTGCACATAGTCGTCTGACAGGATGCTGAATATGTATTACACTCTCGACGCAGCCTCCACAGATGTCCCACTTTCTCAGCAGGAAGGTTCAGCTCTAAATGCCAAATGCTGACCAAAAAAAATAACCCTGTCCTGCTTTGTACTCCGACCCTGCAGGCGATTCTGTTCTTCTGTTCCACCAGAAGTAGAACTCACACAGGACCGATGCTGAATTTCATGAACTCCTCAATGACTCTAAGGACGACACTACGGGATCTTTCAACACGGTGACGAATAAATTGAATGTGCTAAGGTTGGAAAAGATAAAATAACACAAGTATTCGTTTTGTTGGACTTTCTACAAACAAGCAAACATATTCTTTAATCTAAAGAAATGTGCAGACATCCAATCCACTTAACATCTGCCAGAAATATGACTCGATTCTTTATTACGTCTTTTTGGGGCTAATGATGTTTTGTGAGCACAGAACAAAGTTTTAATGGATACTTAGCTGTGGGCAACAGACCTGTTTTATTTTAGACTTTACAACATTTTGTCAAATTGGCACCATTAAGAGTACGATTTATAATGAGCTAGCAGCACTTCCTGTTTGCAGTGGAATCAAAGCTGTGCTGACGTTTATCACTGCATTACTTTGATGCAAAAGAACAAAATAACTGAAAGGACACTGGGGACGTAATGTGAGTCCACGTAAATCTAAAAAGGTATGACTCCAATAACACGTACGACGTTTGATGTAAATTGTGTCAATAAAGCAAAATAAAGTAAATCCATTTCCTCTGTTAGCTTCGCTGTGCTAACTTCCTATTGTTCTTCTAATGGATTAACATAAGAATCCATTATAATTAACATATTAAAACATATCTGTAAAATAACTTTTCCTGTATCGTGTGTATTTTATGTTTAAAATTAAAGTCGAAACTATGGGACACATATGAGATATTTTTGAGTCCTAATCAGCAAGAACACATTTTATAAAAGTGTCTTCCAAAAGCATGACGATGTCCACTGCACATATCCTCATGTGATTTACCACCATGCTACGTTTTGTTTTGTCTTTATTTTAGAGAAAACTGACTTCTATTCCCCCCAAAACACATGATGCATTTTGCACAAGAAGTCTTGAAAGTAAAGAATAATGAATATTCCTTTTGATACCACGCCCCACGAGCACAAATGGGATTTGATATGAGCTCAGAGCAAACCCTGCATTCCCTGTTGACGTACAGCAGGAGATCTGACACCGTGGGAATCTGATCGTCCAATCTCAAAGAGTTCACTCTCATCTCGGAGGCGACGCGGCCATCGCTCACCGCTCCGCTGTCGAGCGATAAACATTGAGAACAGAGTAAACAACATTTACAAGACCCACTTTCTCCGTCTCTCCTCTGGACGCGTTAATATCCCGCCGCCGAGATCCAGCTGATCGCCGGAGGGTTCGTTCTGACGTTGTCAAGTTAACAAATGCGAGCAGCAGAAGCGGAGCGCAGGGTTCACCCCTTTGCTCTGACGATATCTATAAAAGGGCCAATCTCACTCCTCTTCAGGCCGGACATGAAGGTGAGAACTGAGGTTGATAACGGATTGGACTCGCTGCTGGAATACTAACAGGCTGAGTAGATTACCATGGCGGCTGCGTCTCTTTCTCATTCGCCCCGGAGCTGAGGCCATAAAAGCGAGGAGGAGGAGGAGGAGGAGGAGGAGGCACTGGCGGGCTAAAAGGTTTTGTCGGCTGAAGGCGGCTATAACTCTGAGAGCCTTGAATGGGGTGTCTCGGAGATACATAAGAAAAAAGGAGGGACGAAGTGGAGCTCTGGAGAAAATAAAAACCTCCAACGTTGACGCAATAAGAGCAGTCTGAAGCAGAAGATGAAGGTCTTTGGAATGCAATAAACAGCAAGTCAGAGCAGTCACCTTCTATCTTCAATCATAGCTTCATAACTGATTGTTTCAATCTAACCTCCAGATGCATTCCCTTCCTCCTTCCTCTCTGCGACTCTAAACTTTTACATTCCGGTTATATCTCTTCTAAATGATCATTGAACAGCTTTAGTCCACCAGCGTCGCGGCACTAAGCGTTTCACAGCGGCTGTAAGTTAATTCTATGCACTGTTAATGAGATAGTCTGGATGTGAGCAGGAGATTGTTACGGTGTGTCCACGCCGCAGTATTCACTCTCATAATCAACACTGTCCTCCACTCACCGTATGCTGTACAGCACGTTGCCGTTTTTAGAGATGCGTAGCAGCTTGTTGTCGGTGGTGACCTCGTGGAAGTTGGCCCCCTTCTCGTTGGCGAAGAACAAATCGGGTTTCCAGATGGATTCCAACATCGAGGGGTCGAGGTCCAGCGAGTCCTCGGGGTACTCGCTGTAGGCCAGCCGAGGGTCGTTCCACTGCTGTCTCAGGAAGATGTTCACTCGGTAGTCCTGAGAGGAGACGCAGAGGACAGACCACGTCAAGATGTTACAGCTACATCTGTTCGCTGGCTAACGGAAGGGTGGTTGAGAGCCCAGAAACAAATCACACATTGTGACTCATTACAGAGAAGAAGAAACAATCAGGAATATTTCTACACGCACAGGAGCAGGGAAAGGACCAGAATGCAATGCAGCAGCCACATGGGCGCCTATCAAAACAAAAAGGGATCTATCAGGAGAAGTCTTATTTCGGTTCATTTAGGATGTAATTCAGTATTTCACGATCTTTTCCGAGTTCCCTGTGAGGAAATACAGGATGCATGTAACGAGCAGAAATCACAAAATAAAGAGTATCTCTTCGTAAGGTATCCTAGGAACTGTTGTACGAGGATACGTCGATGTATTTCATAGTTTGTCAAGATGACTTGCAAAGCTACGCAACCGGACAGATATTCAGAATGATATTGGAGGAAAAGAAAAAGAGAAAGGCTCTCATGGAGGGTCACTGCACCGCTGACTCGAGATGGCGTATCTCCACACGGGAGAGTGGATCGACCGATACCGGCAGATGGAGAGATGGAGAGATGGACAGGATTGCGCGGTTGGATGAGCAGGTGGTTATGGGTCGTCCTCCATATGTCATTTTCTCCTTCATGCGCATGTCGGAGATTTTACTGAGCCACATGCGATCTTTTTTCACGCCTATGAGCCGCTGCGCAGCCTCAGATCCTCCTCGGCCTTTTAGCTCTCTGTTCTCGTTTCTCTACTCTTTCTTGAAGGCTTGTGTGGTTTGATTGATGAAGCACTTTTATTAAGCAAAACAAAAAAGTAAAAACCACACAGAAAAAAGGGAAGTTGGCAGAAATAGAGGGATACGCAGACAGGCAGGCGGATGTGTGGAGAGTTGGCCTGGTACGAAGCTGGAGGGCAGCTGAAGGCCATCGGGCTGCTGCTCCCGCTTCAGTCTTAACAGCGAGATGGAGAGATAGAGTGGGAGGACAGTCGGAGGGACAGATAGACAGGAGATAGAAGGCTGGTTCTCAAAGACACAAGTCACAGAGCCTTCAAAGAACAGAGCTGTTTTAACAATGAGGAGGATGGATTTCTGAGGCACAGCGGATACTATCAGTCAGCTGCAGAACAACAGTGTGTGGCTGTTGTTTCTTGTTTTTGGGCAATCTCACGTCCTTCCTCATTGACGAACGCCATCCTACTTTCTTGTATGAGGGGAGGAATCCTTGGTGCTGTTTGCAAACCATTGACCACAGACTATATAAGAAGTGAGCGTAGTCACCCATTGGTTTGTGGACTGCTGTTATAAAGCCTCGAGTTCGACGCTTTGCCCGTCGCCATCTTGACTTTTTGCAACCAGTGAACGGAAATTACCATATTTGGAATGTCGAGGAGTGACGTAGAGGCGTTTCATGTTTTATGTCACCTGAAGGCCACCGTAGTTCTTCACATGCTTGTGAAACTGTGGTCGCGTAAGATACAGAGTGTAAAGCCGCCGTCTGACTTCTGTTGCTAGTTACTATTCAGTAAGGATGACCTCTGAGTGAGGAGAACGGCATCACTTTTTGACTTTACTGATCCAAATCAAAGATCCAGAGTTCAGTCTCGGATTTGAAAGGTTTCATCCAGATGGAATCTGAGTCGATGGAGGTTAAATCCAGACTGTAGCGCAGTGATGAACTTCCACCATGCGGCTATAAAACCTCCAGCCTCCACTCTTTAACTGAAAGATCGATACATCTACAGGTCTGCCAAGCTGCATTATGATGAGTATGGATGAGATCACGTTGCTCGCGGACTCGTCCTCCAGCAGAAGTCATGTGTTTTGGGGGAGTGGCTTTGGAGGAAGGCCTGACGGGAGGGGCTGGGATTTATTCAGTTGGATACTTTCAAAATATGCTACAATATGCTTATATTGCTGTGAAAGCAATGCATTCTGGGAGTCACAATGCTTGCTGCCATGATCCGAACGATCAAGTGTTTCTTTTCACAGTAATTTACTGCTTACTGCTGGCAAATTACTGTACATGTTGATGACAATAAGTGACTGTTTTTGTCTCATACAGTTGAAATTGTAGTTTTCTGTTGGTGTAACATTCTGTAATTTTTTAAATATTACAACGTATTACTGTATGCTTTGTTTACAGTGAGATGCTTTATTCTTGTGAAACTTAAGATATTCCGTAAATGTTGTTGCTGCCAGTATTTCACTGTCATATTCACAGTAAAATGTGTTACAGTGGTCAAAGAGGCCTACTCCAGCTTTAAATGATGATAGATGATAAAGAACACTATATAACACCTTGACAGTCAGTCCCAAAACTGCAACAGGTCACCCAAGGACAGGGAAGTGTTTCAACAAAAGACTAAAGGCATCATTTTTCAAGCGGTAGCAGACATTGTGTGTGCTCCCCCATCATCCCTTCCAATGGTTGCTTTGAGGGTCAGAACTTGGAATTAAGGGCTGTTTCCAGGTATACAATATTAACTGTTGCTCCCTCAGAGCTTTATTGTAAAACCTCCGCCGTCTGATCTCCATTCCCCGCTTCACAATCTGAGATGGAGTGTCTATATTCAGCATGGTGTGGCATTTAGCTCGTCCCTACATTCCTCGTAATTGTCAATTATTCTCAGAGCATGGAGCTCGGACACTTCGGCCAGGCTGGAGCCATCATTAGACTGCCTGGCATAGCAGAAAAACATTGCGGGGGCGATGCACGGCCATGCCAGCAGCCCCAGCGGGTGGCATTTACAGGAGCAATCAGCCACAGGGCTGCATGTGTGTGTGTGTGAAGCAGTCACATGGCAATCAACTTCAGTGAGACCCATTCGCCGTTCATCACTATGTATTCGACTGAATATCTCACATGACACAAATGAGCTCGACCTTTCCGGGAAGGAGTCGCCATTCCTTCTGCTGGAGAATATGATAAAGAAACTGAAATGGTGCAGAGATGAGGAGCGTCTGTCGATGGAGAGACGAGGGGATACGTAACGTAATGTAACAACGTAACGTAACAACGTAACGTAACAACGTAACGTAACAACGTAACGTAACAACGTAACAATGTAACGTAATAATGTAACAATGTAAAGTAATAATGTAACAATGTAACGTAATAACGTAACAATGTAATAACGTAACAATGTAATAACGTAACAATGTAACAACGTAACGTAACAATGTAACAACGTACCATAACAACGTAACGTAACAATGTAACAACGTAACAATGTAACAATGTAACAACGTAACAACGTAACAATGTAACAACGTAACAATGTAACAATGTAACACTGTAACGTAACAACGTAACAACGTAACGTAACGTAACAACGTAACGTAACACCGTAAAGTAACACCATAACGTAACACCGTAACGTAACACCGTAACGTAACAACGTAACGTAACAATGTAATGTAACAACTTAACAAGGTAACTTAACAACGTAATAGAAAACCGTAACGTAACAGCGTAACATAACAGCGTAACGTAACAGCGTAACGCAACAGCGTAACGCAACAGCGTAACGCAACAGCGTAACGCAACAGCGTAACGCAACAGCGTAACGTAACAATGTAACAATGTACCGTAACAAGGTAACGTAACAGCGTAACGTAACAGCGTAACGTAACAGCGTAACGTAACAGCGTAACGTAACAGCTTAACGTAACAGCGTAACGTAACAGCGTAACGTAACAGCGTAACGTAACAGCGTAACGTAACAGCGTGTATGATCAGAAATGATCATACACACATTTATCTCTTCACGCATTGACTACTGTAACTCACTTTTCACATCACTCAGTGTATCTGCTCTTAACCGTCTGCAGGTCATCCAAAACGCTGCCGCCAGATTACTCACCAGGACAAATCGACAGTCTCACATTACCCCCGTACTCCGATCTCTCCACTGGCTTCCTGTAGCATCTAGGATACACTTTAAAATTCTCACCATCACTTACAGAGCACTTCACGGTCAGGCTCCGTCTTATGTAGCTGATCTACTTCGCCCCTATTCACCCGCCCGCACTCTCAGGTCAAACGCTCTAGGTCTTCTGTCCCACGCACACAATGTAAGAGCCGTGGTGACCGAGCCTTTGAGGCAGTGGCCCAGAGGCTCTGGAATGCTCTGCCTGCAACGCTGCGCCTCGCAGATACTGTGAATACTTTTAAAAGCCAGCTAAAAACCCACCTGTTTAGGCTGGTGTTTGTGTAAAAGTAAACCCATGTCCTAAACCTGCTCTTAAAATATGTTTTACATTTTTATTTTATTTTTTATTTTATTCTTTAATTTTTTAATTTTCTCTGTGTAGATAATTTATTGACCCTTGGGTCACATTGTGTTTTTTATGCTTTTAAATGTCTGCTCTGTTAAGCACTTTGTGATACTACTGTCTGTGAAAAGCGCCATATAAATAAAATTCATTCATTCATTCATAAAGAGTGCAAAAACGGTCACTCCATAAACTACATCAGCTGCTCTAACTGAATGCAAAAACACCCACATTCAACACGACCCCTAGTTTGTCTGTTGAACACATTGATATTTTATTTTGAAAAATCCCTTGGAAGCCAATTGTTTGCCAACAGATTGTTTCATGGGAGAACTGCTCATCTTGTGGATGTCATCCAGCCCATAAAACGTCAGTTTCATGGGTCAGAGGCTCCTCATGGCTGCAGATGGATGCACATCTAGTGCAATAAACTGAGAGGGGCGATGGACGGTGCAGCACACTTGGATTCAAATGAGGGGGAAGTAAGCTGCGGTTGCAAATAAATGATATCAGGGAATGAGTGAATGGATGGACATGTTGATGCTGACGCGGCTTTCTACTGAACGCCTCCTGAGGACGGAGGGAAAGAGCTGCAGGACGTCTGTAGGTTCACACTCATGGTTTAATATCCTGACATAAGGCCGTTGGACCGTTCAGTGCTGCCCAGACATTTTCTGATCCACCACCGCCGCGCTGCTATGAAACCATTAACAGAGGAAACGCTGTACTTACACAATTCCGCACTCATTTCAGCATATATTAAACTCAGGCAGTAAACCACGCATGAAAGACTGCAATCTTCTTCCCCCTCTTCTTCTTCCTCCTCCTCCTCCAACAACAACAAGAAGAAAAACTAGAGAACCAGCGGCGGCAATATTCTAATTCCACACCTGTCATAACATCCTGCCGGCTCCCTGGATGCCGCTCAGGTAGGGAGGAGAGGTAGGAGGTTACGGAGGCTCGCACATTATGGCAGCACATCTGCTCAGCTCAGACAACATCGCGTTGAGAGAGAAAGATGCTGTTTTTACTGTGTGGCCTCAAAATAAGCTCAGACACCAGCAGCAGCAGCAGCAGCACCAGCAGCAGCAGCACCACCACCAGCAGCAGCAGCAGCACCACCAGCAGCAGCAGCACCAGCAGCAGCACCACCACCAGCACCAGCAGCAGCACCACCAGCACCAGCAGCAGCACCACCAGCAGCGTGGGATCAAAATCAATTTACGACGTCTCTCTGGATCCTGAGGTGATTTTGCTAAATGAGACGTTTGACCGTTTCCACACTGATGCAATTAAACCTGGTCTGCTACAGCTGCAATATGATGCAGAGTTTTGTATGAACAAAATAAAAAACCTGTTTCTCAAATGAAATCACACACTGAAGCTGCACGTCACCGATTCAACCAGTTTGACGAAACGACATTTATGTGTCATCAAGACAAATTGCAGCAATTAAACACCCAGAAAGAAGGGTGGTGTTCTGCTCTCAGACCAGAATTGTGAGACTAAAATAGTGCCGGGTTAAGAGTGCTGACTGTGTACAGCTGCAGATATGCAGCGCAGATATAATGAAGTCCATGCTTACTTTCAAATAAAGGTCAAATTATGCAATAATTGACACTCGCATGGCAGAATTATTGTCTACTTTTTCTTTCTCTTGTTGGTTGAGCCTTGAACGACCATTAAAGCTGCAAACATACAGCTTTGCAGTGACTATCTATAGAAAGAGGAGGTAGAAGAGAAGAAGAAACAGGACAACAATGGTTTTCGCAACCAAAACCTTTGGTGAGTTTTAGGCAAATAAAACTGTAAGATCAGGGGAAGATTAAGGTTCACGGCTAAATGAAGCTCAAGCTGGCTCATACGTTTATTCTGTTTTATCTTTCTGCGGTCTCTGCCGCCGCAGCCTTTACAAACTGCCCACATTCAAATGAATGTCCAACCAGGAAGTAGGACGGGATGGACGAATGAGTCAAACAAACACAAGACGTTCACACAGGAGACCGCTGTTTGTGTCCCGTGTGAAACTAAAAGTCAATGTCAACTTATCTTAACACCGTTCTTACATACAAAATTAAACTTAGCCTACATACATAAATTCAGTTAATTTAACATAAGTTCAACTTTTTTCCAAGTACTTTTGTTGCCCAAACAAGTTGTTTTGTTTCAATTCACAACATTAACCACAAGTTTAAAAGTGAAACCGTTTCACAACATGCAGGTAGGTTTGGTTTGGCCCGTCTGAAGCATTAGAATAGTAGTGATTATGACTGACAACGGCCATTAGAAGGGCTGATAACATTCAAAATGGGTGTTCCTTTAAGGGAACAGCGATAGATGGGGAGGAGAGAATGAGTGACAGCTATAGAGAGAGAGAGAGAGAGAGAGAGAGGGGGAGAGAGAGAGAGAGAGAGAGAGAGAGCGCTGGCAATCATACTCATAAGAAACAGTGTAAACCTGTTCATAGAGAGAGAGAGAGAGAGCGAGAGAGAGAGCGAGAGAGAGAGAGAGAGAGAGAGAGAGAGAGAGAGAGAGGGGTGACAAAGGGAAATATGGTGATTGAGGTTTTGTGTGAAGGATAGCGAGTCTGAGAGCTTTGTGGTGAAAGAGGTACAATGTATTCTGTAAATATTCTACCAACTCTCATTTATTATACATCTTTAAGTGAATTATTGAGTTGGAATCAGAGAATGTTATTGTTAAATACCGAAGTAAGAACAAGATAATACAGGCTGTAGTCAAATCTTTCTAAATGTAAATCTTTCACGATCATATCAAGTGTCTTCAGCCTGTCAGTCAACATGAACATTACATCAATCGGATTCAGGACTTATTCAAAGAGATTTCAGCAGAATAAGAGCTTTATGTGTTTGTCCTCCTTTTTCTTTTTATTAGTATTTGATGTATTTTCAATTCTTTACAAAGAATACTGCAGTGGATATAAATGTCTTATTCCTGTCACTTTGATCGACATGTGATATGAGTGTGTGTGTGTGTAAGGAAGAGAAAGAGTGAGCGAGCGGGGAGAGCGCTGAAACAGGAATAAAGCCGTGTACCACTGTTGATAAAATTAGCATATATACAGTTTTAATCAGCAATTAGCTCATATACAGCTTAATCAACAGCTAGTTTATATGCAGCTTTAAGTAGCAACTAGCTTATATACAGTTTATTCAACAGCTAGCTTATATACAGCTTAATCAGCAACTAGCTTATATATACAGTTTAATTAATCACTAGTATATTTGTAGTTTTAATAACCATTATCTTATGCAGCACTATTAACCACTTATACAGTGCTCACAACACAGCAAGGCCAGAGAGAAGCAGGTGAGAGGTTACTTATTTAACTGCGTCACATAAGAACAGGCAGCCATCTTTAGAGAAGATAAGGAAGACACAATAGACAGTGAGATTCAAGCGAGGGCCAACGCCCAGCTGAGCCCGGCTTTCTCCACACACTCTTTCCCAGGTCCTCTCGCCTCAAACTCTCACTCACACTGACGGAAACCAACGCCTATTGGGAGGGGCCAAAGGTGAATGGACATTCACGGCCTCCACCCAGGTGTCATAACGTACAAACGTGCCACGCCTGCATCTTTGACTTTGGCCAATGTGTAGCAAGGGGCGGACCCCATATATTAAGGATGATGCTGATGTGTTTAAGCGTGTCTTATGGTGGACCTCTGAGAGGGAAATCATTAGAGCCCATGCATGTTTAATTGTGTTGGCTGAATAACTTTGTTCGATAAATAAACCTATTGCTTTTGATTTAAACTATACGCCTCTGAGAGCTTCTGTTTCATTCTTAAACCTGCTCTAAAGTGTGAAAAACAGCTACAGCACATTTTTTCACAACAAAGTGGTGACCCCGACGTGATCTGATACGATACAGAGCTTCAGGTTAGAATGTTAACAGGCCTCTCCTTTTGATTCCAGATAACGGCGTAACACTCCCTTCGAGGCTGGGAACCCGATAATTGCCATCGGAGCGAAATTGCAGTCGGGGGGTCTGAGACGCACCGGTGCACATCTCAAGGTATGCAGAGACCTATTTAACTGAATTCTGCAACATTGTATTCATAGAAATATTCTAAAATGTGCTCAGACTGTCCGAACTGTAAGTATTTGCTTAGTATAGAATATGGTAAAGATTAAACACACAGCAACAGAGTTGTTATACAGCCATTTGGGGGTTTGTGAATATGTATGAATGTGCCCATCAGAAAACGTCAAATAACGGCGAGAAATGACGCATTTGTGATAGCGTAGATGTGAGGTGCTGTGAGCCGTGTAACGCATTTGCTCGCAGACACGCGCTCCACGCTGAACACTCAAATTCATGTTGCAAAAGGCGTGATTTCTAACGTACTTATGGGATGTTTTGGGCTACGAAGAAATTGCATAACATGACGGGGATATATGTATATGTCATTGATGTCATTGATAAACTGTATGGAGAAAACTGACTGCGGGATTCCCGTATTAAGAGCATCGAGTCTTCGGACATCAACTCGTGTGTAGCGATTCAGTAAAAAATAGTGTTACTCTGATTAGAGTTTCCTCGACGGAGTTTCTGGACGAGAGCACAGAAGTTGATTATATCGGTGTGTTGTTAATAACGGACGAGATTAATGAAAATGGCCAGAACGTGTACAGGTCCAGAGATGACCTAGGATAAAAAAGCAGTTAAATTGTATTATTTACGTTCTACCCTGATGGAGTAGTGGTTAAAATATCAGTCTTCGACGCGGTAGGTCCGGGATCAGCTCCCGGCTGTAACATTGTTTTTGACAAAAAGCAGCGGCCGTTGTGATGTATTAAAGAAGCAGAGCTCTTTGATATGTGTGTAAGATAGGGACAGAAATTATTATAATCTGACTGATTGTTTGCTGAAAAAGCATTTGTTTTTCATTTGTATCGTGGTCGAGAGATCAGCGGTACACAGTCTGTTTGATGAGATCGAGATAAAAGACAAATTGCTGTTACAATGCGTTTCTGATAAATGTGTGTCTAAAAAAAAAAAAAAAAAAAGAGTCAGTTCATCCGAAGGCCGTGCTTCTGACTGATTTACATTTAAAGAGACAGCCGTGTATGTTCTAATGTGTGTTCATTGTTTCACTGCATTTGTAAAAGTATTACTTACGTGCTAGACCGTATTTGTGAATTGTGCGCATTTCAAATTTGGTTTTAATTGGTGTTTACTGTGTTTGTTTGCTGAGAAGCAGTTGTCATTTGCGCAGGCGTCCAAGAGGTGTCTGTTTGTTTAGTTTGATAAAGTGGATTAGCTGTCACGGAATAGGGAAAGAATCCTTTATAATCTGACTGTTTTTTGGTTGCTAAAAAGCTGTTTGTCATTTGCGTTGTGATCGAACGATCAGTAGCGCTCCAGTCTGTTTGATGAGGTTGAGAAAAAAGCTTGCTGATGGAATGTGATGAGTGTGTAAAAAGAGCTGTACATCTCTTCTACAACTCCGTGTTTGTGACTGATTTATGCTTAAAGAGACGGCAGCGTGTGTTTTGATTATCTAGTAGGAATGCGGGTGACTCCGTGCTTGTGACTGATTTATGCTTATAGACACGGCAGCGTGTGTTTTGATTATCTAGTATGAATGCGGGTGACTATTTGCTGAGCTGTACGTTTTAACTTTTGTTTATTTGTTTGACTGTGTTTCTAAAGATATTCCTTTACCGCATTGGTGATCTCTGCGCATTTAAAAATGGCAGTGTGTTGCAATTTTGTTTGAATGAAAGTGCATGTTTGAAGCGTACATAACCACGGCTGTGTATGGATTCGATTTCGTTTAAATGAGTGCGATTATTAGGAGCATATATGTAAGCGCTGAGACCTGGTTCAGAGTTTATGCTGTTTCTGAGTTTCTTTGTGCGTTAGAGACAGCCAGCTGAGGCCGTGCTTGGTGTTTGAAAATGTTGGTGTGTTGTTTCAAAGGTTGGTGTCCAGAGTAGGGAAAACACACATTATACACGACTGTTACATTCACACACACACATAAATCACTAGAATATGCTGAGAGACAGCTGAGGGCTAATATAAGTGTCAGTTTTACTGGCATAGTTAAATTTATTGGAAAATTGTGTTCCTTAGGGATCGTTAGCAAAGTGTAATGCGGAAACACAGCAGTCCAGGAATGCTACCAGGAAGAAAAAAAAAAAAAAAAAAAAAAAGTTTTAAAAGCTAATACACAGCTTCTATTGTTCCAGCCAGACAGTCGCTAAAAGTATGAATATACAAGGTTAACAGCTGCTACAAATCTTCTATTCATTTAGTCAAGACTGGCGGTGGGAATATTAGGGAGGATTTGACTACTCCTGATAAAAAAATACAGACGCGGCCTTGATTTGTGTCTACTTACAAAGACAGTTACAAAGACAGTTAGCGGAAGATATTTAAAAAGGTGGGGGCAAGGTTAACACTCTCTCTCTGCCTTATAAAATATTTAGTTACAAGCCATTGCTTGAGTAATTAAAACATAGCATTTCACACCTAGCAGGGGTATATAGGCAGATTTGTAAATAATATATATTCATACACTGTTAAATAATATGCGTAATACTTGTAATGCTTATATGCGGAGTTGTGAGGTCACTGTATGAAGGTTTAAAACGCCGAGAGAAGCACTCCGTCATTCTCTCGTACAACAGAATAAAGATCAGTGACCTCTGCACGGTAATGCTTGCTAAAACCATAAGATTATGGCTGAAAATTGCCACATTAGTATAATGGACGAGCTTTTGTGTCCATTCACACAGAGACTTCGAAATAACTCTATAACTGTACTGTTTTCGTCCTCTTCACCATAAAGTGTTAATACTAAAATAGATCATCATTTCACACACACACATATTACAGAGAAAAGCAGGTTTTAAGACATGCAGCAGTGTGAATGACATTGATTTGAGTTCAACCAGACACCAGGAAACTTGGGAGGAGCGTTGGCTCCCTCTGCTGGTGCTTTTGAAAAAAAAAAAACATTTGTCCTGCATGTTGGCTTTTCTGTGGCCTATTCAAGAACTGCAACAGGAACAATGGACAGGAGTTTTGGCTCCATCGTGTGGACATTTGGGAATACTGATTTCAGACTCTCATTGCATGTTACAGAAACACCCATCATGGCGGAGAAATTCTCCTCTTATCTGAGCATCTTGGAGAATGCTGTCCAGGAACAGAGCAGGATTAATGGACGAAGCAAACTTTGGCCAGTGGAACAACACGCCTACCAACGATTGATAAAAAGATGGAAAGATAAAGCCATTTGGGATGGAGAACGGCTGAATTGTTCCCCTTCAGAAGAGATGGTACAACAGATGAACAGGGAAGTGATGAGACACTGTGAAGAGAAGAAGAACGAATGGCAGGACAGAAATCCAAGATATCTAAACATGGGAAAAAGAACAGCAAGAAACAACGCAGCTGCAGAAAAAGGCGTCTGGCCTTATCTTAAACGGTGCTTCGATTTTGATAACAACAGGATGGGCAGCAAGCTGATTCTCACTGGAATCGAGAAGAGATGGATGGAGCGGGTTGGCAAAGAGCCATGGAACGCAATGGAGCTGGATGCTGAAGCAGCACGTTCACCACTAGAGGCCGCCAAACACAGCGGAGGCATGTTTCCGGCCCTAACACCCTCATCCACTGCCCCTCCCTCATATGCCGACAACCCATTCACCCCTATCGACAATGACAAGCCCAAGCATGAACAAAGCAACCTGTATCCTGACCTGCCACCGCAACACAAAGACATGCATGAACATGAACAAAGCCAACTGCACCCGGATCTCCCACCTCCCCCTCCCGATTATGTGCCCACAAATAACCCTTTCATTCAGGCTCCAGTAAGACCAGTATCAAAGGGGTTCCTGAAAGGCATCTTCGCAGTAGATGAAGGAGAGCTGCAGATACCTGTCTCAGTAGAGGAAAAAGAGAGAAGAAAAAGAGCGAAGCAAGTTGAGAAGACTGTGGGATACCTGATGACTCAACTGAGCGCCCTAGGGCTGCGAAACACACCCGGACCTGAAACTACACCTACACTAATTGTCGACGCACACAATGAGCCACGCTTCGATGCTTTCGAATCGACTGCCCCACTCGAAACTCGGCACAGAGTGAGCAACTCAATCAGAGACCGTTACCAACACAGACAAGAAGACGAAACACAAGAGGATATTCAAATCCTGGAACAACAACTGGAGGAGCTCGAACAGCTGGAAAAAGCCCATGCAGCAACAGGCTATACGCCTTACATGGAGGCTAGTGGATATGCTATACCACAAGCGGACCTGTGGGTTCCTGGTACAGAGGAAGAGAAGGAGCTGATCGAACTAGCTGCACAGCCAGCCAACGAACACAAATGGCCACAAACACATGAAGTACAGAGGCTAACGCTAAATGGAAATTTCACCGGATATGCCACAGCCCCATCAACAACGCGCAGTGGACAACAATATGGGCCTAACTCACGTCAGATGCCACTCAGACCAGCTCCAACAGCTGCAGCCCCTCACCAGATGGCATTTATTCCCTTCTCTTTCATGGACATGTCAACACTGCTGACTGCCCTTCCTTCACTGTCCTCAGGAGCAGAGCCATGGCTAGAAGAGCTAGATAAATATACAAAGTCCCACAAACTGGCACTTGGTGACTACAGAGGCCTGCTGGCCAGAGCATCTGACCCACACACACTGAAAAAGCTTGAAGCCGTAGCAGGAACCACAAACGCGCCTGACCCCACGCCCATAGGCGGTGTCAGGCTGTTACTACATCAGGCCTTAAGAAGAGAGTACCCCACCCCAACAGACCACAGCCAAATGTCAACCTTCATGGCCAAGCCTGGGGAGCCTGCTGCAGATCTCCTAGCTCGCGCTGAGCAAGTATGGAGAACAACATTTAGAGAATCCCCAGATGCATCTCAGACATCAATGGCACTCTGGAGAAGCATGGTGACCAAAGGATTGCCTGCAAAGGTAAGAGAGGCGATTGAAAACACTGTGGCCATCGCCTCCTTCACTCAATCTGCATGGAGAGAACATGTACTGCATCACTATGATAAACACAGAACAGCTGCAGAAGCATCAGATGTGGAGCTCAAGGCACTGCAAGTGGCACTGATGAAGAGACAGCTGTCTGACCTGGACACGGCCCAAAAGATTGCAAAGGACAAAAAGAAGCAGATGGCTCAACTGGAACCACTAGCAGCACAAGTGGTCCCTGTAATGGTGCAGCAACCATGGCAACAAAACCAAAGAGGAGGACAAAGAGGAGGTGATCAAGGGGGTGGCCAAGGAGGCACTTTCTACTGCTACACCTGTGGAAAACCAGGCCACTACTCACGTAACTGTCACACACGTGACCTGTCACATCAACAAGGCCCAACACGTGGAAGAGGAAGAGGACCCAGAGGAAGAGGAAATTATCAGAGAGGAAGAGGAGGCTATCAGGATCCACGAAACCAGAATCAAGCTGGACAGCCATACCAGGCGCCACTAGGAGGCACTGAGCAATGGCCGCAAAATGATCCTAGCTCCGGAGAAAATGTCAACCAGGCACTACAAGCTCAGTGGGCGAATAACTATTATCCCTACTAGGACACCCCACAACCACCTGGCACCGGCATCATGAAATTTGGACTAGCAAGTGAGCCAACTCTCACTTGCACAATAAACGGACAGGCACACACATTTTTGGTGGACACAGGGGCAACATATTCCAGCCTCACGTCTCCACAGGTCCTGTCATCTAAATATGTGTCAGTGGTTGGGGTCTCAGGCGCGCCAGAACGCCAGTGGTGCACTAAACCTTTAAATGTCCAAATTGGAAGTCAACAATGGTCACACAGCTTCCTATCAGCGCCAAACTGCCCAGTAAACCTACTGGGCCGCGATCTGATGACTAAATTCGGTCTAACAATATGGCTAAACAACGAAGGGGTCCAAGTCTCACTGGACCCTCCCCCTGCAAGCACACTATCAATGCCTGTGCGAATACTATCTATGCCACAAACGTCCATTAATGTGGAATCATTGGATGAAGAAGTGTACTGGCTGAGATGTCTAGCCACAGGACCAAGCACACCAACAATTCAATTCTGGTTCAACATACACAGAGAACAGATCCAAAGACTGCATCCATATAAAACTCCTCTACCATATGTGCACTGCACTATGAATGTCACGGACGATCCAGACTGCCCATATGCTGAAGATTGGGACATCAATATGGCACACCTAACTCCACAAATAATATGTCATGATGTGTATTGTGGAAAAGAAGGCGTGGCAGCAGCAGTGATATTGGATGATTATCAGACCAAGTGGTATGGTCTCAGCAAAGAATCTGCTCCACACGTCACCCTAGCGGTTGGATTTGGACAAGAGGCCAGAGGACTCGGCCCCATGATTAAAAGAGCACATACTCTGTCATGGACACACACAGATACAGCAGGACTGCTGAAGGCAACAGAAGAAGATATGTGGCGATGGATCATCTCTACCAAAGAACACACACTACCTGAACATTTACCACTGCCACGCCATCATGGTAAACCATGCACTGACCATCCTGCAACTCAAGCTCTATTGGACGGCGTGCCTGCGAAACTATGGACGACTGGCCCTTATGATGTGGGAAAATTGGCAACGGTCAAACCTGTGAAGGTGACGCTGTTGGATCCATTTGCACCTCCTATCTGGCATCCACAGTACAAACTAAAGCCAGAACAAATCGCAGGCATCGCCCCGACCATTGCAGGTCTGCTACAAGCTGGAGTGTTGGTGAAAACTCGATCACCATACAATACAGCGATATTGCCAGTGCAGAAGGCCGGAAACAACACAGGCTGGCGGATGGTACAAGATTTTCGACCAATCAATGATGCCACACAACCGGCGTCATATCCAGTTCCAGATCCACATATTGCCTTAACAAATCTCAGCCCACAGCACTCATATTTCACAGTAATTGACCTCGCTAACGCCTTCTTCAGCATCCCTCTGGACAAAGACTCACAGACACTGTTTGCTTTCACATTCAACGACCAGCAATACACCTACTCTCGCCTGCCACAAGGCTTTCGTTGTTCTCCAGGTTTGTTCAACCATCATCTCAGACTACACTTGTCTGATATAGAGGTGCCGGATGGTGTCGTCCTCATACAATATGTGGATGACCTCCTGATTGCTGCCCCATCTTCTGCCACCTGCCTGGAGGCCACTGAGACTCTGCTGCTGCTGTTAGCCTCAAAAGGCTACAAAGTTAAGAAGACCAAGGTCCAAACATGTAGGAGACAAGTCACATTCCTGGGTCGCACTCTCTCATCTAGCGGCCTGGCTGTAAGCACAGCCCACAGAGACAGCATTCTCCATCATGACAGACCTATCACCGTGGGACATATGCTGTCATTCCTGGGTCTAACAGGCTACTCTCGTAGTCACATTCCAGACTACACTGACCTCACCACCTGTCTCAGAAGCCTGCTCAAGGAACCAGGAACTAGAAACACCTCTGCCCCACTGGTGTGGACACAAGACGCTGAAGACGCGTTCACCAAACTCAAACAGACTTTGTCACATGCCTCGGCTCTTCAAGCTCCAGACTATTTACTCCCTTTTCACCTAGATGTTTCTGAACAAAAAGGAGGGATGGTAAATGCAGTTTTGTATCAGAAAAAAGGGGGAGAAAGAGTGGTACTCATGTATCACTCATCAAAACTGGACCCAGTTGAAGTTGGCCAATCCACCTGTACAAGACACATGGCGGCAATTGCAAAGGCGATCGAGAAAACATCCCACATTGTCATGTGCCACCCTCTGAAAATCCACACACATCATGGTGTGGCTGCATTCCTCCTCAGCAAAGAATTCACATTCGGAGCTGCAAGAAAATCGAAAATTCAAAGAGAATGCACAAGACCACATATTGTCTATGAAACAGGAGGAATCAATATGGCGTCATCACTACAACAAGGGCAAGGAGATCAACCACACAGCTGTGAAGCAAGAGCAATCATTGAAAACAAACTAAGGCCAGACCTGGGAAATACACCAATCCCAGGAGCAGAAATGTGGTTATACACGGATGGATGTTGCTACAAAGGAGAAGACGGAAACACAGCATCCTATGCTGTGGTGAGACAATTCGAAGACATGGAACACACAATAGTAGCATCAGGTATCCTACCTCAACCAGCATCAGCACAACTGGCAGAAGTCGAAGCGCTCATACAAGCCTTGAAAATAGCAGAAGGAAAATCTGCAAACATCGTCACAGATTCTGCTTACGCACATGGAGCAGCTCACGTTGATGGGCCCATGTGGCGAAGAAGAGGATACACAACATCAATGGACGCACCCATCAAACACAAGAAGGAAATCATGGCACTGGTGGAAGCTATGAAGCTACCAAAAAGAGTGGCAATCATGAAATGCAAAGGACATGATGGCAAGGCAAAGACCAGAATAAGTGTGGGAAACGACAAGGCAGATGAAGCTGCTAAAGAAGTAGGAGGATACAGACCAAAACAGATGGTTCTGAAAATAGCCATACAAGAACCCGAAATCACTGAAGAAACACTGATTGAGATACAGAAGAAGGCTGGACCATACGAATGGTCTGAATGGCAAAGGAAAGGAGCAACAAAAGGAGAAAGTGGACTTTGGAGATCCCATGATGGCAGAGTGGTATCACCAGCAGAATTATGTGTCTCACTGATACCAGAGGCACATGGACCAACGCACGAAGGAAAGAAAGGAACATTACAAAGGGTGGAAGCACTGTGGTGGCACCCACGCATGGAAAGCATGGTGTCCCTCTTCTGCGACGAATGCACCACCTGTGGGGATCACAATGTGAAGAAACCGTACAAGACACCTATGGGCTCTTATCCTGTACCATCAGCCTGCTTCCAAGACATCAGCATAGACTTTACTGACATGGGACATGATAACAGAGTACAAGGAAAAAGATACATTTTGGTAATGGTTGACAGATTCTCAAAGTGGGTAGAGGCAATCCCAACTAAAAAAGAAGACGCACAGACAGTAATAAAGTGGCTGCAAACAGAACTAATACCTCGCTATGGTGTTCCTAGATGCATAAGGTCCGATAATGGTTCACATTTCAGTAATAAGCATTTGCAGGAAGTGGAAGCCAGACTAGGAATCAGACATAGATATGGATCAGTGTATCATCCACAGTCACAAGGACTGGTAGAGAGGGCAAATCAGACGCTAAAATCAAAAATAGCAAAGACATGTGCGGCATCAAAGCTGACATGGGTTGAAGCCTTACCATTAGCTCTAATGGCAATGAGGAGCGCACAAGGAAATGAGACGCATCTTTCACCACATGAGTTAATGACAGGGAGGCAAATGCCTGGTCCTCCAAGAGACAGTAGTCATATTCCTGCTTTAGATGTGCAGCAAGTTGAAATGAAGGCATATATGACTGCGTTAATCACTCTCACGGAGGCTCTCTCCAAACAGGTCCTGCGGACCAGTGCAGCTGACCAGGAGGAAGTGAAAAATCTCATCCGAGTGGGTGACTGGGTCAGGGTCAAAGTTCACAAGAGAAAGTGGACTGACCCCAGGTGGACAGGGCCGTACGAAGTGAAGGAGGTTACTTCACACTCGGTCCAGGTCATAGGTAAATCAGGAGCACCTTGGCACCACCTGTCACATTGTGCCCCAGCATCTGAGCGTTCCAGACCCTTAGCAGAGGTCCGAGGTGATCTGGCGCAAAATGGAGTGTGAGTGTAATCTGTTGGGGGAAACAGACATCCAGCCACAGGGGATTCATCCCACTCCAGGTACCTGGAAAGACATGGGGATAGGTAAAAGAACTGGGTGGGTCCTATTGGGTTTGGGTGTGGCATTTGTGATATTCTTGACTTTGGGATTGAAAATGGGGGACAAAACAGTGAACAAACCGACTAGCGGAAACTATGGCTGTCTGCCAGAGGCAGTGCAAAATCTGACAGGGTTTGAGAGTCATCCAAGCTGCAATCTGACAACAAGTGGCAAGGATGTGAACATGCAAAATCTGACAAGGTTTGAGAGTCATCCAAGCTTCAATCTGACAACAAGCGGCGAGGATGTGAACAAAACTCAAAACGACCTCGAGAGAGGGAAGGTTAGGCAAAAAAGAGATGCCTCAGAACCGGCATACAAGCCACCACCAAAAGCGTGTCGTGCATATCTGACCTTAAACTATACCAAGGGGAGCAAAACCGTTTTTACTTTTGATTTGTGTGATGTGATTAACTGTGGAAGAAGTCCAAGAGCATGGAGAGGTCGTGCTGTGTATTTGTGTGCTGACAATGCCATAGTCAACAGATGTGAGAATTACGTGAACGTCCCGTCCACAGCGTTTTGTCGTTCCTGGGGGGCGGTAACTAAGCACACAGGGCGGTGGAAGCCAACAATGCGAGGGGAAAGTCCGAGAAGGACCTTATGGGACAAAATAGACTTCCAACGAGACTTTTCAGCAACAGCCAATCCCTTATCTCTGTCCCTGAACAACGTCACCAAAAGCAGCACAGGAAAAAACATAATATGGTTCGCCCTATTAGTGGACGTCCCAGGCAAAGACCCGAGAGTAGGAATTCAAATAAACATAATTCCGCACAGACAACCGCTACCACCAGACCCACCTACTGTCTTATCAGAAGACTTTTCTAAATGGACTCCCCAACAGGTGATCCAATTAGCTACAGGACAAGGAAGCGACAATGTATGGTTAAATTGGATTGTTGATAATGCTATAAAAAACAAAATGAGTGGCTGTGTAGCTTGTGCTGCAGCTAGACCAGCTATGTTCACCGAACCAGCACCACTATATCCTGAATCTGACCCAACAGGATACGCGTGCATGACAAAAATGACTAAAATGGCTACTCCACCACATTGCACTACTCTGGCATCCATATTCCCACCGATAGACAACCAAACTGCAGTAGGTTATTTCAAAGCTTACAAAGGACTAGGATCCAGATATGTCTGTTACCATTTCACCAACGATAGAGCTCAAATCCACCTAGGTAGTGTGCCAGAAGACTGGTGCAACATGACACGACCAGGCTCAGAGATAGGTTCTTGGGCTAGGGGAGGGCTATTCTACTACTGTGGGGGTCTGCGCTTATTCACTAACATACCACCATCTACAATAGGAGTCTGTGCTATGGTGAGGCTGGCAATGCCACTTACCTTAGTGGGAGACAAAATAATACAGGACCAAAACAAAGTACAAAGCCTGACCCAACGCAGACGCAGACATATCTTAGCTAAAAGAGCAGCTGAAGCTGAGTTCAGCCTGGACAGAGGTCCAACTTACATAGATGCTATCGGAGTGCCCAGAGGAGTGCCTAATGAATACAAATTGGTAGACCAAATTGCAGCAGGTTTTGAGAGTGTCGCAAGTATTATTCCATGGATAACTGTGAATAAAAATGTTGATCGTATCAATTATGTGCATTACAATGTTCTTCGTTTGGCTAATCATACTAGGGATGCAATAGAGGGTCTGGCTGAGCAGCTGGCCCCTACTTCTTTGATTACTGTACAAAACAGAATGGCTTTGGACATGTTGCTTGCTGAAAAAGGAGGTGTTTGCTCAATGTTTGGAGACCTGTGTTGCACTGTCATCCCCAACAATACTGCGCCGGACGGTTCAGTCACAAAAGCACTGAATAGTCTGAGGGCACTGTCAAACGAAATGCAGGAAGCATCAGGTGTGAACAATCCATTTGGAGATTGGATGGAAAACATGTTTGGAAAATGGAAGCACCTGATCTTGTCAATAGCAGTGTCAGTGGGTGTGTTCATTGCAATATCGGTCTCATGTGGATGTTGTATAATACCCTGTATTCGTTCTTTGGTTGGCCGTCTCATCACCACTGCCCTCTCCAAGGAACCATTACCACCCCCTCCTTATGGCGCTTACCCAGTATGGGAAGAGCAGAACAGCCTGGTAGGGTCAGGAGAGGCAGAGGAAGACACCAGCGTGTGAACAGGGTAGGAAAGTAAAGAAAGTGACGTCCTTCAGACGTCAAGAGAGGGATTTGTTGATAAAATTAGCATATATACAGTTTTAATCAGCAATTAGCTCATATACAGCTTAATCAACAGCTAGTTTATATGCAGCTTTAAGTAGCAACTAGCTTATATACAGTTTATTCAACAGCTAGCTTATATACAGCTTAATCAGCAACTAGCTTATATATACAGTTTAATTAATCACTAGTATATTTGTAGTTTTAATAACCATTATCTTATGCAGCACTATTAACCACTTATACAGTGCTCACAACACAGCAAGGCCAGAGAGAAGCAGGTGAGAGGTTACTTATTTAACTGCGTCACATAAGAACAGGCAGCCATCTTTAGAGAAGATAAGGAAGACACAATAGACAGTGAGATTCAAGCGAGGGCCAACGCCCAGCTGAGCCCGGCTTTCTCCACACACTCTTTCCCAGGTCCTCTCGCCTCAAACTCTCACTCACACTGACGGAAACCAACGCCTATTGGGAGGGGCCAAAGGTGAATGGACATTCACGGCCTCCACCCAGGTGTCATAACGTACAAACGTGCCACGCCTGCATCTTTGACTTTGGCCAATGTGTAGCAAGGGGCGGACCCCATATATTAAGGATGATGCTGATGTGTTTAAGCGTGTCTTATGGTGGACCTCTGAGAGGGAAATCATTAGAGCCCATGCATGTTTAATTGTGTTGGCTGAATAACTTTGTTCGATAAATAAACCTATTGCTTTTGATTTAAACTATTTTCACAACACCAGCCACAACTTCTCAGACAGCGACTGGTTTT
>NC_136638.1:27551637-27706637 GCF_949748355.1 Melanostigma gelatinosum
GAGCCTCGCCTGCGTGTTGGAAAACAAAGGGATGCTTCTTTGGTAAAACAATCACAGGGATTTTCCCGAAATGTTTCCCCCCCCCCGTCTCTGGTTTCCTCCCAAACACGACACTTGCACACGTTTGCCGTGTAGAGCGCAGGCTTCCCGCCTGCTTCCCGCCTGCTTCCCGCCTGCTTCCCGCCTTCGTGATCTTGTCACAGCGGTAATCAATTATGCGTCAACCTCTCCGTCAGCCCTTTCACTCTGATAAGGTGGGCTTACACCTTTTGTTTTTTCTCCTCAAGCTGGTAATTAGAGGTGTGACGGGACTCCACACTGATTGGCCCTTTTAAAAAGCAGCATTCGCCTCCTTATAGACTTATTAGCCACGGACCGGCGGACCGGCGGGGAAGACGGAGTAATGTAGCCGTCAACAGTTACTCACACATCCCAGATCAGCTGTGCATCGCCTCCAGCTAAAAGAGATTCGGCGCTTTTTGTTGCTGCTATCTTTAGATCAAGAAGGAACAAAATACGGACGTGAGGTATTTACAGCAAACCGTTCACCAAAGAGCTCATTGGTTTCAACAACACGCCATATTTGACGGCGCTCTAATTATCAGCTTGATACTTTTCATACTTTGCGTGTTTCAAACATCCTCGTTTCTTTTCATTTTTCATTGGTCCCGCTCCTCTACCCCCCCCCCCCCACTCCCTCCTCCTCTCCGTCTCTTTTTTTCAGTCCATCTTGAGTGCCCTCGTACGTTCGGCTGCTTTTTACCGTCACCCTCTTCATATTCCTCTCTTCGCTGCCCTTGCCGTTCCACCTCCTCCCGCTAGACGCCGAAGCGTGATCAATATTTTTCTCATAACTCAGGAGAGAGTCACCTCTGCGGCGACATTAAAATTCCTCGCTCTGTGCAATATCCCCCGCCATTCAAATTTCCTGGCTTTGGAAAGGATGGAGCCATTACCTAGAATACTAAAAGAGCCGCGAGGCCGTCCTGTGGGTAAGGATGTCCCCTCGCTCCAGCAGATCTCTGTGTTTGCAATCTTAGCAGAAAGTAGCTCTCAGAAAAATAAGAATGTAAGAGGAGGAAGGACGGAGTGGATATTACATCTCAGAGCTGCTTATTCATGTGTGCTGCAAGTGTTATACATAACTGAGTAACACTGGAGCCCACTGGGAACTGTGTTAGCATCAATATCCCGGCGCTAAGCTAGTGGAAGCATATTCTGTCTTTGCAGTGTGAGATCATGGATTGCACTTTTGCCATCTGCAGTTCTTTTCCCCCCAATCTCCTGTCGTAAGCAGATCCCTCCGGGTCGGTTGGCCATTTGCAATGCTACCTTCCCTCTCTTCCTTCACCTCTCCCTCTCTCTCTCCCTCCATGACCCATTCTTTTGTTCTTTCCTTCCCCCTGCAGCCATTCCTCCAGCCCACGCTCATTACCTTATGCACAGTAATCCCATTAAGTAGCCATTAAACAAGTGCTGATAACACCAAATGAACGTCAGGCTCCGACAGCTAATAACTACAGTCCCCCCTCGGCACGTTGGACCCTGGCAAGGAGAGGAGGAGATGCAGAGGGAACAGGGGAGGGTGCAGTACAACACAAGCGTAGTACAGAGTAGTGTTGATTTGTGTAGTAACAAGTACTGTGGAGAAAGAAAAAGAGGACAGAGAGGAGGAAGCCAAACATGTCAATTCATACCGCCGTACGGTGTAGATTTACTCGTGTCCACACGTTCGGACGAGAAGGATTCATGCGGCTCAGACGCAAAGCGGCACACTGGTGGAGTTTGTATTTGTTTTACACGGAACACTCCTGGGATTTAAGGGTGGGGGGGGGGGGATTTAACCGGGGGGGAGCAGCGAGAAATAAAAGGGTCGCGTCCGAAGAAGCGAACCCGAGCTAAAGCCGCCACAGCGGTTAGTTCAAGAAGAGAGCCGGAGGTAAAGAACCTGCTGCAGTGCACCACCCGGATGCACACTGCATTTAAGGTTGCCGATTCGCATCTTGTGGGGGGGCGGGGGGGGTTGAGTTGCCAGGTTGAATAGCCGGCTCACGAGCAGCCCGCTCTGGTTCAACGTAAAACCAGACGCTCGCTCGCGGCCGTCGTCCTCGTTGCCGCTCGGCTTGCGTGATGAGGAAGGACAAGGTTATCGAGAGGGAGGGGGGAGTCACAACTGTAGTCTGTGCCATTCATCAAGTGTGCACACACACTCACACACACACACACACACGAGGAAACACACCTTTCCCTCGCCCGTTATCTCTGCCAGTCTCCTGTCTGTCTCTCGCTCACACACACACTCATTCATTAGCAGGGATGGCAGATTTAGGAAAGGCCCGGTGTTGACGTTCCACTACGTCTCCTCACTGTTGAGGAGCTTTGCAGCCTCTCTCCTGCTCCGCCAGCTTGACTGTCTGCCAGCCAGGTCAAAGGAGGCCAATTTGTTTCACGAATCAGTGGAGTCGGTAAACAAGGAATCAAGAAAACAAAACAGGACTGAGCCCACCAATGAAGGATGGAAGAAAGGAACCGAGGAAGGAAAGAGAAAAGGAATTAAATAAAAGAATGAGAGGGAGAGAGAAAGGAAGAACAGATGAAGTCATGGATTATAAATGGCTCGTCCCGAATGTGTCAGGAGTGTTTGCTCTCCTCCGCTCCGACGGAGGAACCTGCTAAATCAATCGGAAGCCTTTCCTTGTCCTCACAGCGGACCCCCGGTCCTGATCACTGTCATTTCCTCTCATGCTGGCACATTTGTAGCTTGCAGCTTCCCGCCCTCGTTATCGCCAATCGTTATTTCAGTTCTTCTTTTGGATGGTGGTGGTCATGCTCATTTTTAAATAGAGTCAAAATAAGTTTACTGGTGGGAGGACATCAAGAGAAGTAGTTTTTGGAAAATTCTGGAGACAAAATAAGCTTCTGTATTTTTTTTAAATTAGTATATAAAAATATAAAATATCAATATGAACTTTTAATATTTCCTATTTCATGTGCAATAATGTGACTGATTATATCTTATTTTAGTCTTTGTTCGTTGTATGGTTAACTTATCTTTACCGTTTGATTACTTATGTTTCTTTACTGATGTTGTTGATCCACTTCACTGCTGTCATGCTGTAAATGCCTCTGCTGTGGGACTAATAAAGAATAATCTTACGTCACACACAAACTTACTGTTTACATCAGAATCATGTGGCAGGAAATCTATTAGTTTCAATACTTTTTTGTTGCAAAGAGTATGATTTTTAATGCTAATCTTATAGTTCTGAGGAATAATGTTCACCATCTCACACAAGAGATCAGAAATACAGCTGACTTTATGTTACGTTACAAGATTTTACATTTACTTTTATCATAAAAGAGTTGAGGTCTGTTGACATTTAAATATCCTGTAACTATGTTTACTTTAGCATAGTTCTTGTGCATATTTTAAAATAAAAATAATTCTGACCCCCGGTTGACCCAAACTATGACAACGGGTCACATTCTGTTACCCTCGGCTGTCTTTTCCGTTTTCCAGCTGACATGGCATTTAATCTGCTCCTTATAATATATGATATCATCGAGCGTGATGGGAGGTAATGGTGGAAGTTCATAAAGACAGTTTAACATCAAACAACTTGTCCCGCTGTTCAGAACACATCACTTTCCTCTCGATTCAGAGAGAATGGCGCTCTAGCAGGAGGGGGAGTGGATTGAGAGTTCACTCACGAGCAGGTTGATCCTACGACGTGAGACTTTATTCTTTCCACTGTGTGTTCAGCTGATGACACACATTAAGTTAGACAGGCTGGCCTCCACCACAGTGTTGCAGTGTTTGATAATCATCCTATTTGTACGATAATCTTTCTGTGCAATCAAAGTACGATTGTTTGACCATTTTGTGACACTCCTGCTCGGTGTATGGTTTTGATCGAGAGCCTGGTTATTTATTTAATTAGCTCATCATACGGTCTAATCTGTTTTCATTTGATTTATGGCTGTGTCAAAAAGTATTTTTCTTTTGTTAAACTACACATTTAAACCGAATTGTTCTTGTGGTTACGACTCGCATGCGATCATTTTCTTCAAAATCAAGTCATTTTAAACCTTTGATAGTTTGCTGCTCGACCTCCACTGCCCGATCACGCAGCTCACAGCGTGATCGGGCAGCATCTTTTGGGGACAGAAGCTGTGACTCATGTGAAGGTGAATTGGGTCGGAGGACGTGAAGTAGATGCGTTGCCTTGTTCTGTAGCCGGTTAGAGTCCCGGCTCATCAGCTGGTTAGTTTGGCACTTTATTTGTAGGTCACATGCGAACTGGCACCTTCAGTAGTTCTGATTCGTCCATCTTTCCTCAATTAACAAGTTTCAATGATTTAAAATAAAGCATGCGACATCAAACTGTCTTCATGAACCTCTCCAATCGTGGACATTTTCTTTTGTCCAATATCCCAAAATGTATTATGACCAGTGTTGTTGGCAGATTGTATTATTATTATTATTCTTACAGCAAACTAGCGCTCTCAATCTAGGTTTAGCACAAAATAAGGATTTAGCTACAATGATTTCATTCACAATTATTCCTTTGATGGTTCATTCCACACAATTCAACATTAAATCCTAAAATCTTGCCATGATTTTATTTCCCTCAATCCAGTATTATTTTTCTTATTATTATCATCATTATTATCATCGAGGGAACATGAAAAAACATGATAGCATGTGAAGGTTTAATTCAACGATGAATTGTGCAGAATGACCCTTAAAATTGTCAACCAAATTATAGTAAGATTTAGTTATGAATTATTAATATTATTTGAATAAGAAACATTTGACAACTGTTGCACACGTGCAGCCCCCCCCCCCCCCAATGACTGACTCAATGATGCTGTGTGAGTACATGATCCTTTGGTTCCTTTTCCCTCCGGAGTTTATTAAGCAGCAGAGCTGTCAAGCTGTTTATTTCATAACTGTGATGCTGGTAATGCAGTGACACACACACACACACACACACACACACACACACACACACACACACACACACACACACACACACACACACACGAATGAGCAAGTTGGGGAGCTCACGCTCTGCCACTGCGTCGACCTGACAGCCGTGACAGAGTCTGGGAATGCACATCGGGCCCTGCCTGCTAACAGGCGGCCCTCTGACACAATGAGCTCCGCAGATCACATAAAAGATGAGCTCCTCCTCCTCAGCACCAACGTCTTCATCACAGACTGCTTTGCATTGAAATTATCCCCCAAAGGAGACGTTAACGTTCATTTGAATTATGTCGGGGTGGCGGACACTCTCTGAAGCTCACTGACGTCAGCTGGAGGATCGTTACCATCATCTGCATGTCCAACACACTGCCGAAGAGTACTTCCATCTGCAGTTAACGTTCTTTATTGCATCGCATTAGAAGAATGGAAGAAACATAAAAGCCATAAATTCAAATAACTGTCACGTCGGCTCGTTTGACTCCTGATTTGTAAAGGTCAGCGCAGCACTGGTCTCAGTAAATCACACGGGATCGTTGCCAAGCAGAGCGGAGGAGAAATCTAATTTGAAAATGCAGAAACGATCTCCAAAATGGACTCACGATCACGACGAGGCCTCGCAGAACACCCGACTGAACGTTTGGCTGGTGGTGCAGCCGCGGCAGGTTTAATAATACAGACTTCGTCACGGTAAATCCCCCCCCCCCCCCACACTCCACACTCCAAATTCTATCTTGCATGAGCTGCGATATCCCACTCACAGAGATCACCACAGAATGGGTTATGCCATTATGGGCTCAGCAAAAAAAAGAAGAAGAAAAAGCTCCATGGCAGCATTCATAAACATAAACTGTGGTTCACTGCTGCACATTCCAGCAGTCTGGTTCTCGGTGTTTTCAGTGTACAAAACATGAGGACGCCTTTTAATTCCACCTTAAATCTGCTGTAAGGACGAAGAGGAGACATCGATGCACCGTGCCTCCGGGTTTTATTGTTTCCTATAGTGGATGATGTGTGACCTCTGAACCCTCTGTTGTTTGGGAATTACATCTAAATGAGTCAGAAAGACAAAAAAAAAAACCGCTAAATCAAACCAGCCAAACCAAAGGTCACGATTCTTAAATGTGAAACTCTGTAATTGCCACGATTTTTCGGTGGAACAGAAGATCAACATTTGTCCTAAAACGTTTTTAATAAGACCTGGAGGGTGTGTTCCTCTTCCTACTGATATAGAATACACAGGCTTCACTCTCCAGATCGACACCTGTACGCTACTATAAAAGATAAATGCAAGTATATGATATGATTCATAATGTAACAGGTAATAAGGGATTCTCATACTTGACGGACAGAGCCAGGGATCTACACACAGGACGGTGGAACATCACAAGGGTGCTCATACTTTGTACACTCAGAACACACAAATGAGCTGCCGAACTAAATATGCAGAAATTACTCACATCCATTCTGCAGCACTAAGATATGTCAGTATTAACATGCAACAAGGCTCAAGTGTCACATCTTATTGCCATAAATCAGTTGATGTTGAAAAACACAAAGTGAAACTCGGTAATTCCAGTTGTGTTCACATAAATTAGTGTCCTTGCGAATCACTTCAAAATCATTTTAGGAAAGATTTTTTTTTTTGTACTTTTTGTTTCTAGCAGCAGACTTGTGGGAGCGAAGCACATTACCTTGACCACCAATACAAGCAGTGGGGATACTGTGTGGGTACCAAGGAATGTAGCCGACTAGCACCGCGAGAGATCCGCATGTATCTCAATGAGAATGTGTTTATACAGCGTGACTGGGGCTCACAGTGCAGGGAGAGGGTTTCGTAAGAGAAATTAAAAAGAGAGAAAATGGGGATTGGGGGTCTAACACCTGAAGAGCCTGATTCTATATTTAACAAGTGGAGCAATGCGTAGAATTACCTTTGTTGAACACTGCAAAGGGCAAATGAAAGAGATCGACAGATTGAGAACAACCAAAATGATTAAACACAAAGCAACAGCATTTTAATAATGTCTCTATATATACACATTAACGTTTCTTCTTTTAACAATAAAACAAGTGAATACAAACCTGTCTCGGCGACAACCTTGACTAAACCCTTCAGAGAGGCGTTTAGAGAAGGTAGTGAAATGCAGAAACAACACTTTACCAGAGCTTTTGATATTGTTTGGCTACATTCCTGTCTTTGTCCGACCGAGTCCTGGTGGCAACTCCTACCTTTGAAATTCGGTCGAATTCTGGCGTCGTAACCCGAGACTTTGCCCATGAGTTTGTCCAGGAACTCGGAGGGCGGCATCGGGGAGGCGGCTTTCCTCGCCGCAGCTTCTTTCGATGCTGCCAGGCTGGAAGACAGAAGGGTGGAATTGCGTTAGAGGGGAGGTGTTCCGCTTTGATCGGATTGTGATGAGAAAAGGGCCACGAAGATGAACGTGAGAATGGATTGTAGTCATAACACGTCAACATTCTTCGGATGAGTTGATAAAAGCAGTTTATCGTCTACAACGCTAGCTTGGCAGTGATACACGCGCCCGAGAGAGACAAAAGGCTAAAGGTCACAGTAGCCTTACAATAGACTGATCAAATGAAGGGTCCTCCCTGGACACAACCACGGCGTTGGTCTGGCTTTAACACGACTGATTCACATTAAATATACCACGAGTACCACTGTACCACTGTACCTACATCTACAGTACCACAGTCGATGGCACAAGCATTCAGGCAAACCAAACACTACATATGAGAGAAACTAATACCACTTTTCTACTGTAGTTAGCATGTTTATGCAGGTTTTATCACAGTAAAACCTGGTCATATACAGTAGGAGATCGACTCCTCTGTTTCTAGACCAATGCTTTCTGTGTCTTTTGTGACGTCACAAACAGCACTGCCACTGCAGTTTTATTTCATTGAATTAAAAAGTGAATAATTAAAGTGAACTTTTACAGTCCTGTGCTGACAGGAGTGTAATGCATTGGTGGTTATTACACTCGCGTCCTTTCTTGAAGTACCTATTTCAACTAATGCTCTAATCCATTTCACCCTCTCTGTCTGCGCTGAGAGACACATTGATTTGACTCCAGCTTGAACAGTCAATAACACTCCACACACACACACACACACACACGCACACACACACACACACACACACACGCACACACACACGCACGCACGCACAGATGATGGATCGAGCTAAAAATAACCCAAACAGCCTGTTTCCTTCAATTATTCCCAAAGAATAGACCACTTAAGAATAAATAGAAGAAAGCTCAATAATTAGCTCCCTGGTTACAATAATCCATATTTATGCTTTATTTGTGAGGATCTTCATTGACAAACCGATTCTCAAACTTTAACCAAAACTCGAAAATCCCAAAATCTTATTCAGAAGTGAGGAGCAGAAACAAACTCCAACCAAAAAACCTTTTGTTCTAAACGTTCCAAAGAATTGTTCTGACCTTCTAGAAATAATTAGACTTTCCAAAAGTGAAAGTTTTCCCTTTGCAAAAACTTTCCGGCTCCATATTTACTAAAATGTCTTTCGAAATATGTCCTGACTGAAAGAAATCTTCTTGAATTTCAAAACACATTCTCACTTTCCCAAAATGTCCCGAGTCTCTATAATCGCCCCGACTTTACAAAATGGGGCCTCAGTTTAAAAAAAATGTGCTAAAACTGAAGTTGTTACACTTAAATAAAAGTACTACACACTCTCAGAATCTCACTTCCACGCGTCATATCACAACACTCATTATGTGATGCTGCTGCATCGCTAATATTCAGTTTATTTCTGCCGTTGATTTTAGCACAAAGCTCAATGTTTTGTTTGTTTTTGCTCTGTTCTTCTGACTCACGTTGATTCACGAACTCATTCACTCATTCAGGTGAAACGGAGTGACTCACTTATTTACGTTGCTTTCACTTCCTGCATCACAGGCTGTAAGGACACGATAAAGAGGCGAGTCCCGGGATTTGAGATGAAATATTTTGCTGCTGGAGTTGGATGGAAAGTGACCCGACAGTGACTCCTTTCTGAGCGAGGACCGAGCTGACCCGTGGCCTGACAGGGGAGCTGCATTAGCAGCCACTTGTAGTGCGTTCTGCATTTGATTGCATGCTTTCTCGCTGCGCCTGGAGAAAGAGCACGGACCGCAGTGTGATCCGGGCTATAAATACGCTGCCGTGCTGACCCATTTCATTTGACTTCAGCCTCACAATGAGCACGTTCACCAGCAAGATGCAGCAAGAACTTTCTAGTCTTGTCACAGCTTCAGTTTTACTCTCTTTTTAGTCTTTTAGAATTCGTTATAGTGGAATTACTCGGCCCAGTCACCAGGACATTTTTTCGGCATTGTAGGTTTCTGCAAAACACGGGATACGTTGAATGGGAAACGTTTCCTATTTCAGTCAGAGCAGCTGACGTAGCACAACGAGAAAGTGACGTAGCGTACCGAGCTGCCCTTATTGAAAGATATAATCATGAGAATAAGGAGCTAGAGTCCTGTAAGGGCGGGTCGGATCGGTGGACGCGTCAAACAAACACAGGACTTTCACCCAGGACACCGCTGTTCATGTGTCGTGTGAAACCAAAAGTAAACATTGACTTTACGTCCCAGAGGTCTAGGGCTGTAAATTAGAAAGGCTCGTTATGTTGTTGCGTTCGTTACTTTACGCTACACCATGATGTTTTTTCTAACCTTAACCGAGTAGTTTGTTGCCGGAATTTAACCAATTCTGACGACTTTTCAACTGGTTGCTTCCTGTTATTATTATTATCAACATAATGTGTTATAATGATTATTGTCAACATTTTTTGCATCATTTATACAGTTCTATGCGATGGTGGAGCCCAAAAAATCTTCAGTATGAATATTTCACTAAATTGAAATATCTTAGCTTTAGCATTGGAGCGAGCAGCCGGGGGATTTAATACCAGCACTCAGTTTGAAAAAAATAAAAGATCTGTGCACAGTTGAAGAAACCCGAGGAGAAATGGAGAATCAATAAATCGAATCATTTCTCTATGAGGAGACAAAAACAACGTGTCACTTATTTAAATGAGCTCGTCATTCACTTTGCTGATCAAAATCCTCTTTGAACATTTGAACCAAAACACGACTCGTAAAAATGTATCAACACGTATGAAAAATGGATTTGAAGCCTAATAGGATTTTTCTTCTGACATAAATCTTTTACTTCGGCTCCGCCTGAAGCAAACTTCCCCGGAGTGAAGAGGAAGTTACGGGCCTGTGTTTATGAGCAATAATTCATCTCGGTGCTGGAACATTTTCACTTAGCAGCACTCAGACGTCCAGCGAAGCAGCAGGCGAGTCTCTTCCTCCTTCAGCTCCACGTATCAATGATTGAAAACTGACAAAATGATTTTCCTGACAAAGTTCAAATCAGGCTGCGGAGTGGAACAATGGCAACCGCATGTCACTTTTCTTTTAGCGGACGTTTTTAGAATTTTTGAAGTTGAGAAAGTCCATTGAGTGACGGAAACATCTGGCCTTTATTGACCCTCCAGTGAGAAACATGTCTCACAGTGTAATGCTGTAAGAGCAACACAGAGAGTTTGAAGTGGCAAAAGTGACAATTGTTACGGCATTAGTCGAGTGCGGGGGAGGGGAGCATCGCCGCATGAATCGCTCATAAATTAAAATGGCCGATGATACAGTCGAACGCGCATACATTCTCAACCTAAATGTAAAACCGCCAACCGTGACTTTCAATATGCTAAGTTGTGACGCGCGGCATGATAAATGACGCTGTTAGCAATTCATAAACACGTAATGCAGTCGGCGCCGTCGCTTTATCGGGAAAGTGCTGATCGGAATCACGGTCCGCCGGGTGAAGACGTGCGGCCGTGATCGGGGAACAGAGCGAAGCGAGGACGAGTCCCTTGTTAGTTCTCGTCTCATGATGTATTCATGGACACAAGACGCCAAATTAAAAAGCACACACACACACACACACACACACACACACACACATTAATCAGCTACACACAAACTATATCGCACTCTTCTCCTTCTGCTGCAAAGCCTTCCACATACACACACACACGAACAGTTGTATAAATACACACACACACACACACACACACACACCGACCTTCCAAGAGCTCGCCCTCATCAGTGAGAAACATCGGAAAACAAATCATGCAGGGCACCGAGGAGGCCGCGGGTAACAGAGGATGGTGTGTGTGTGTGTGTGTGTGTGTGTGTGTGTGTGTGTGAGAGGGGGAAGCAGAGGAGGAGGAGGAGGAGGAGAGGAAGAAGGAGAGCAATAAATGAATTTTGGCTGCTGTCTCCGTGCACGCTGTTACCAGCCGCTCGGGTCACCCTGCCTGTCAGGTCACTGGCTAAGCTGCCTGCAGAGTCACATGACCTCCTCCACACACACACACACACACACACACAGACCGGAGGTGGCTACCAATGACGGAAGCAGCCATGCGGTCTCCGTCTGTCTGCGGCTTTGCACAGCGACGGCGGCGCTGATGAGGTTGTAAACGTCCATAAATCATGACGCTGATAACGATATTATAATGATCATAACTGAGGATATTGATGACGGCGCTGAAAGCAAGATGACATGATATAAATAACACTTTGTCAATGATAATGACGATGTTGAGGAAAGCTAACGAGCTGTGAGAACCTCGATGAAACATGAAATAGTCTTCTAACCTGATGCAACACATTAAAACATTAGTTAAAGCTGCACTCATCAAAGTGTTACAGTGTGTTGAAGATGAATCAAATGGTGCGTTTACATGTGGAATGGGAAAAAGAATTAACGTAGACTCTGACCCACCGCTCTGCCTCTGAGCACTCGTTGCCTCCGTTGGTTGGTTGCAATGGGCCTTCAGAACAATGGCATCGTCAACGTTGACTTACTTGTTGTGTCTGCCGTACTTAATGTAGTTGTTTTTACCCAAAGACCAATCGTTTCCTAAACCCAACCAATGCGCTTTGTTCTTTAAACAGGTTCTGCTCAAACTACTTTTTCATAATGAATTAGTCTTTAAATACATTGTTTCCTTGCAGGTTCTTAAAGAAAAGAAAAAAATAAACACAAACATTTTGAACATGCAATTACAATTTCTTCCTCACAAAAACCATCAAATAACAATATTCATACGTGTTTTTGCTGTAATGAATGTAATGTAGTGAATAACTGGTGTCCGACTGTGTTGACAGCTGAGGCCTTCGCTCTCGCTCTCTGCAGTAAAGCGATGACGCTGATGCAGATGATGTTGTTGTGATTATAAATCACAACACACGTAATTAAATTATTACCGTGGTGACTGATGATGTTGATGATCGTAAGAGCATAAATCAGATCGTGGTTTTGATGAAAGTCTCAGTGCTGGTTGTTGTGGATTTGTTAACCATGTAACCTTTGTTAGCTTGTAGCATGCTAAACCACTTTTTCTTATATATATATATATATATATATATATATATATATATATATATATATATATATATATATATATATATATATATATATATATATATATATTGTAATGATAAAAAATGTTTTAACCTCCTCATGTTATTATCTGTGAGACATATTGCTGTTTAGAAAGTTCATTTGTATGGGCGTCTGGATGTCTGAACACATTGCCCTATTTGGTCTAGGACGAAGGTCACTTTTCTATCTTAGTCGGGACAAACAGCCGACGTGGTCTTTCTCTATATCAACTGATTCTTGTTAGACTAAACATTTCTGCCGTAGTCTCCTGTGTTTTATCTGTTCCTCTCTGCCGGCCGGTATAAATATCTTGTTTGGATTTTGTGTCTGGAGAGCATATTCACAGCTCACTGCAATACGTGGTGGTGTTTTGTGTTCTCTGTTTGCAAACATTAAATTGACTTCTTGAAACTTTGATCATTCATCGAGACTCTGTTTTTATGTTAGACACTTTGGATAAAACCAACTTCACTCCTGAACTTGTTAAGGAAATATTCCACAACAATATATATATATATATATATATATATATATATATATATGTGTGTGTGTATGTGTTGCTCTGGTTTGCGGCTCTTATTGTTTTGAAGTTGCACAGTGGACTTTCTTTGTTGAGTCTTAAAACACATGAAGAGATCTCAAGTATTTTTGATTTGTTTGTGGTCTATCTTCAGTAAAGCAACCGCTTCTCATCCAGCGTTCTTTGCTCGTTCGACCGTTGTTCATTCAGCTTAACGTAATTTATTTCTAACGTAACTTCCGTGCTTCAGTAACGCCACTTTTGTAGTTATTTTAACCCAAACCCACGATATTTTCCTCAAGCTAACGAAGGAGTTTTGTTGCCGAGTTGTTTCCTGTGTATACGTTGAAAAGACTGTAACTAGTGAAAATCGACACATTCTGCTGGACCTTCCGAAGGAAAGTGAGGGGTGACTCTTTTGTAAGATATCAAAGATTAGTTTGAGGATATATTGAGCAAGATACCAACTGTGCGAATCTATGGATCGGCAAAAATCTGCTGTATTTAGAGTAAAACATTTGTTTATTCTTTGTTTTATTAAACACTGAAACCTTTTGGACGGACAGAGTTGCATCCATCGTGTTGTGTCTTTGCAACATTCATTATTTTTGTGAAATATATTTTAACATATTTAAGCTGCAGCTTAGCTTTCTTATTGGTTCAGCATCCGTTTACTGTGTTAGTGAATGAATGCAGGCCGAGCACACGGTAGCTCGCGGAGGGGACAAACACGGCTGACAACGGATGCATCCGGAACACATCAACACGTTGATAGAGGCACGCTTTAGGCCGCTCAGGACCAACACACATCAAGGTTTTCTAGCATACGCGGCCTTTCAAAGTCTGAAATTTTGACCTTTAGTTGTTGAACTCTCATTTGGGAAGGGCATTTTCAAATGCCAGCACACGGAGCCAAAATTTGTCACACTCCAACGTTTCATCAAAGTCAAGTCAGAGGTGTCTGGGATGTCACATTTCAGGAAAAACCCTGAGACAGCAGCACACTGAGGTCCAAATCAGCATTTAGGACATTTTAAAGTTTTAGAATTGAAACAGATTTCTGTCTTAGTGGCAGAAACACTCTCACAATCCTTCCAGGAGAGAAATCAGGCCAATCTATTGTCAAACAGCAAAGGTTAGAGGTCTGACGTGTCAGTGATGCTGCAGAAGAATCATGTGGGACAGAAGTTCAGGAGAAGAAAACTAAAAACAGTGAGGAACAAAAGATGTGACGTGTTTTTAAGGGCAGTTGCAGTGAGCCGAGGGGCGAGTCTCTGCTCGTCACCGCCTCCGTCTCTCTCTCTCGGACATCATCGTGACAAGCTGAGCTACTGAGCAGCACAACTCCACTCAATCACACTCGCGTCCTCCTCGACCTCAAGTATGTGCTTTGATATCAGAATGGGATATTTCTTTAAATGTGACGCCAAAATAATAAAAGAAAATACATCAGTTCCCTTTTTGGAGAATCCTGCATGTCATCAGGTTAGACACTTAATCAAACACTTAAAATATATTTCTCAGTCATTCAGTTCATTAAGAATTATCAGCCTCTCACTTTGAAAAATTAACATTACTTTCATTTCATAATCATATTTAATTTGCATCCAAAGAGAGGAGGGAGACTTCAACACTAGGAGCCTCTGAAGCGAATCCGTTGGCATGTTTGTGAACACACACAGCACACCTGCTGCTCTCGTACTCTTACCTGTCCTTGTGTGAGACACAACGCCTCTTTATTAAAATCATTTAGAGCATGATGGTGTCAACTGTGAAGATGATCTGAGATTACTGAGACCACTAAACATTTCCTTAGGTGACCGATTGTGTGTGTAAACGTTTGTCGTGTCCCAGAGGTGACTGATGAGCGAGTGAAGTGAAGTTAACGGCAGCCGTCAGTAGGTTGTCAGAGCCGAACAAACCTCAGAATCGGCGAGGACAACCTGGAGGAGCGCACCATCTCTGCACCATCAGCGATCAGATAGCGGCCCTCTCCCGTAAATCTGCAGAGCTCGCTCGCTCGCGGTGGACGCCGGTCAATGAGGAGACATCCGGAGTTTCAGGCCAATCGGCGCTTTATCCAATTATTTTTCTCTGTGACAGCAAATTAGGTGGATCAGAGATCATCTCGGCACCAATAACTCCTGCCACGACGTGACAAATCTGAGCTTAATCCGCTTTATGATGACGGCTAGTGAAGGGGATCAAAAACGCAATTTCTGTTGTTGTTACAGAGCTCGCCGCCGAGATTACACAATGGAGCATAAGACCCATGTGAAATCAGCGTTGAACAAACACTCTGCTGGGCCGATGACGGCGCAATCGGATTTGTCACAGACTGGGATTAAACAAAGATAATTTCCCCCAGACGCGTAGCATAGGACAACACTGACACCGTGAAAAGGGGGGCTTGGACTCGTAGCCCCTCAACCTCTGAGTGTTAGAGGACCAGAGGCTCGCTGTTGACCCCCTTGTTGACCCCCTGCCCCTCTCTGCATGCACCCTCTTGCCATCCAGGACAGCAGCACTCAGCAGACCCTATTTACCCGCAGACGCAGGAACTAATTCTATGATTGATTTTGTTTTAGGTTTAGGTCAACAATAAAGTTTCTAACTAACGAATTAACTAATTTTAACTACCCAGCCTTAGATTGTCTGTCTATTTGTTTGTGGTAATAAAAAAATTGGAATTTAAACTTTTTCTTTTAAGGAAAAAACACAAACAAACAACCCAAGTCACAAGACGACAACAGCGCCGTCTCCAAGACAACTCAGCAAACTGAACAAACAATTATGACAAGAAGAAACAAACGGGAGGTTGGTAGTTTGAATCCCATGAATGCAGAGAAAGATCTGTGTTTAGAAGCGGCTGTTGAAAAGCACTTTAACAACCAACTTGATGACTTCGGTCACATTGAACAGCTCCCACGCGTCGAAATGAATATCAATGGGCAGTTAAAACTCTCAACAACCCCTTCTACAGCCTTGAATAAAGAGACACAACGTTACATCAGTGGACGATCCACAGATAGTGAACCCAGTCGACAAAAAAGATGTTTGCATTGTACGTTTCTGCAAACTATGGGATATGTTGAACGTCAACGTTTCTGAGCCAAAAGTACGTTTCCTACCAGCCTCATATCACCTTTGAAGGAACGCACAATGCCAGGTGGTTAACATTGAAACAATTGGTTAGGTTAACAATACGACTTGGTTATGTTAAAAAAAAAAGATCAACGTAAAAACTATGGACCATAAATAAATAAATAAACACCTTTAGCAGGGTGTCTTACGTAACATTGTGAAACAACAATATATGAAGTATGAATTCAACATTTACTTTTGGTTCCATGCGGGACACGAACAGCTGTCTCCTGTGTGAAAGTCCTGCGTTTGTTTCACGCTTGCAGAAACCCATAAATGCAAAATGACACGTGGTTAACGTCATGAAACTACTGGTTAGATTTAGGCAACAAAAACACAGTTTAGAGACGATCAATAACGTAAAGTTTCGTAACGTGCGTAACAATGTTACTTAAACAAAGACAACGTTTACTTCTGGTTCTCTCACAGGACCCGAACTGCGGTCTCCTGGGTGAAAGTCCTGTGTTTGTAGGCCCCGTCCACCACATCCCCCAGCTGCCCTAACTTGACTTTCTTTCATGTTATACTCGGTATCACACCACGGTAACGGTCAGCTGCTCTGCGGGTCGCTCTTTGTACTCTTTGCTTTGACAGAATGCTAAACATAACCACGTTACATCTGGACATCGTACAGCTGAAACCCTCCGTTGCAGCGTCCAGACTCGATCTAGCAGGCTAACAAACAGTTTGAATCTAAAACACACACAATAATTTCCACCTACGTCTTCTCTGTTACTCCACAAAATACATATCCATTAGGTCACAGAGACAAACGTCGGCCAGATACCTGCGCCATTTGCATAAATGGTTGGTTTGTAGATCAGATTGATGCTTTTAAAAGCCCACCTGGTTTAATATGATCGCCAACAGTTCACGCTGTAAATGTTGCTGGCTTCGTTCCCATGAATAAACCAGTGAACAGAACAATCCACCTCCCACTCTGACAGACAGACGAGTACTAATAGCTGTTTAAAGAAAAAACCTTTAGCATGAAGAGTAGGGAAGCGCACACAGTGAAAAAGCAAGTCCTGCAGCGTCGTCTGTGTCGCTTCATTTGAATATTCTCACTCACAGAGACAATCGCTCCAGGAAACGTCTTTCCCAACATTGTCTGAGTCTGTGGCGCCGAGAGGTCCAGATACAAAGAGACAGCTTCGACTCCCCAGCAGCTTCCACCAGCGAAGGTACAGAAGCTGGAATCAGCCAATAGGCCGTATTTCATGGCAGTCACTTGGACTTGTTCTAGCAGGAATAAGCACAGGTGTGGCTAATGACAGTAACGATCAGTAAGCCCCGACGGTGCTGCAGCAGCACGCTCAGCAGCAGAGTTCTGGTCCTGTAACAGCACAATGGAGACACCTTCCCTGCTATTTGGTTAACATCAGAGTAGTGAAGATATCCAAACCTTTAGCTTACATCCACATTAATACGGAATGGTTTTAAAACTGTTGCTACGTTTACAGCGAGAGTCCACACTATTGTTTTGCATTTTTTAACCGCTATAGCGGACACTGTTTCAGTTTGAAGACTCCGGGGTTGCGTTTGAACCACAGACTGTATGTAAGAAGTGGACGTAGTCATCGTGACCTCACCCATTGGTTTGTGGACTGCAACATAAGCAGTTTTTATTTTTGTACTTGTGTTGTTAGGGTCTCAAACATGCTTTTCAATTGGTTGGTTATTCACAGTGCTTTCATTGCCATTCAATGATATGTAAGCACACACACACACACACACACACACACACACACACACACACACACACACCCTTTAGTAGACTGGAATGGGGCCACTGTGGATACACACAACCGCCGCCACAATCAAAAGCAGTCCGAGGCCTTTCCATCTGCTTTCGTTGATAATCTTCCCCCTGAGCGACTTGTTCTCCCGCTTTCTGTGATCAAAGTTCGGATTTGCTTTAATTATTTTAGATCAATGCTGGCTGCGGCTACTTCGGAGACCCGTGGCCAATGCTGAGGAAGCGAAGAAGAAAAAACAGCTGAGTCGTCCTGTGCCAGGGTCTAATATGCACACATCCAGGAGAGGGGGGAAAGCGAGAGCAGGGTGTGGGCTAATGCAAGGCTCCAATCATTAGCCCTAAGTGTTCCTCATTATGTTCCTAAAGCCTCTGAAGACCTGGATCCTTAATTGATCTCATCCTGGCATTTAGCAACACTCAGGAAAGCAAAGGGCTGCTCGCTTCCCTGGCACTAACAGATAGGCCGCCTGGCTCGCCCGGCAAACACTCGCTCATCACTACAAATGAAGGCCTGATCCTCGGATGGCTGAGCTGCGTCACACACTCCACTGCTCCAACATCACCAGAAACCACAGCGGAAAAAGGTCACACTTTCACATTCACAGAGCCAAAAGTCAAGCTCCCTCGCTCTGACTTCGATATAAGAGTTTTGGTCCATTCAGGAGCGATTTTGCTGAATATTTGTGGAGCAGATCATCCGGTAAACACTCACTTGGGCCTCATGTTCGTGTCGGCCTGTGCTTTCTGCTCCTACTGGCTCTGTTGTGCTAACAGTTCCAATCATAGGCCGTGTGTAAGAAGTGGACGTAGTCATGATGACGTCACCCATTGGTTTGGGGACTGCCGTTACGGATCCTCGAGTTCAGCAATTTCACCGTTGCAATCTTGGCTTTTTTTGCAACCGATGAACGAAAGTGACCATATTTAAAATGCAGAGTGGCGGCGTATACGTCTCTGGTAGAAACCTGTCAATCACTGTGTAGCCCCGCCCTAAAGCATCCCCTGCTTTATGGTCTGTTTGACTCTAAATGGACCATAATGTACTAAATGAACATCATGCTGTAAGTTTACTGAGGTAATAAATCAAGAGAGAAGTAGAGTCACTTTCTCATAGACAACCAGAGGAGTCGCCCCCTGGTGGACACTAGAGAGAATGCAGCTTTAACACATGAAGCATTCTGCAGAACCGGAGGTTGCCGCCTGGTTCCAACATGCCTAAAATCTGCCTTCTTACCCATAATGCACTGGGGAAATATCACAAGAATCAGAGTGCAAAATTGATTGGTGCCCTTTTTCACTTAGATTCATCATAAAAATCAACAATGAAACTGAATTGAAATGCACCAACAAGTGAACCTCCGAGGCCACTATTGACCCTAGTTACTTCCACTGCTGTGTACATTGATAGTGTAATAGTACCTGGCTGTGTGGTAGTACACATACAAATAGGAATATACAACTCATGAGCACACAATTTAAGATTTTGACACATTGCTCCTCAAGACACAGAACCAATGAAGCCAACATGATCTGATGGGGAAGGTGCATAAATACATCTCTTATGTCACACATTTAAATCTGTGTCATTAAACGCCGCTCTCATTACCAACTCTTCACATACGGACGCACGTTTGCGGGTTTAAACGTGGTTAACGTTGAAACAAAACTACTTGGTTGTGTTTAAATTGCAGACATTTGTTCAGGAAATCATCACGTTACACACTTTAGGAAGTTAACGTAAATAAAATGTCTGGTTTCTCGGGGGACACGAACAGCTGTCTGCTGGGTGAAAGTCCTGTGTCTGTTTGTTGGATGTGCTGTTTTAAAGATGCATGTAGTCATGGAGCTGGGAGGCATTCTGGATACTCTGGAGTCCACCAACTTTCATTAGTTTCATGTGATATTAAAGCTTCTAAAATGAAGCTTTGAAGGCAAGTTGGAATTGGAATTTGAAGTCTATTTTTAAAATACCAAATGTGCACAGTTTCAGTCCCACAGGGCTGCAGCTCGCTCCCAGATGATTCCTCAGAAAGCATTAGCCGCTCCCTCCTCTCTGCCGCCCCGACCCAAGCCAGGAAACACAATACGAAAACCTACACAGAGCGTACAGCTCCGGCTAGTGTCACGGTATCAACAAAGATGGCTGCCGTAAACTAACCACACCACGATTATAAGAGAGCAGTGCTATGTTGACCGTCTCTCAGGGTTTTAGCAGTTTGGTTACATTTTGCATATTATCCCAGCTGTTAGTTAGTAGTAAGAGAAGACTGTGAATTTAGATTGTATGAAAACTGACAGGATGATGTGCGATACTGAACAAACGACATCATTAAGCCGGTTGTCTGTTAAAAAACACAAACTCAAATCGGAAGACTTGAAAACTCTTTTCTCTCTCTCTCTCTCTCTCTCTCTCTCTCTCTCTCTCTCGCTCTCAACAGAGCTTCCAAGCAACAACACAGCTGTATTTACACATCTGTCTTCTGTTGCTGTCCAACTCCACTTTAATTACAGAAATGTAACGTAGCGCCAAACATTTCCAGGAATCCGTCTTCTGTCCAACTGAGTCACAGCGCTGAGGGGGCATTGATAATATACTCTTGTTATTTATGGTGCAAATCTGTCTCTCTCTGCTAATCAATAATGTATTATCATACATCAAGTTTTGGAAATGAACCTGCCCAGAAGTTAATTATTGTAGAGATGGTAGAAAACTCCACCGGAGCAGTCGATGGTTTTTCATTAGAGGACTTTTGAGATTGATCTCAGAAAAAATGAATTTATGAACATATATATATATATATGTATGTGTGTGTGTGTGTGTGTGTGTGTTATGATTTGTTACGATGGGAGATGTGGGTGATAAATATGGTCTGGGCACCTGCAGAACAAATGAAACAGCCTGAGGGCTGGTTCATAAATATCACAGTGGCTTTAATTTGGCCAAACCAGGAGCGTATGCTAACCGACGCCGGGTGATTTCTGAGGGGCAGCTGGCAGGGGAGCGTGCCGAGCTCTCCACCTTTCTGTAGAGTCCTTGAGCGACACTATAAATCCCAGCCAGCACAACCGGCTCTGCAGCTCAACCCGACCTCTGAACTCTGACCCACGACTTTCATTTCCTGCCGTGTTTCTCCCTCTGGGGGATCAGTGAGGTTTGAAATATCAGCGAGACTCCTTTGATCATCTTGTTATCCTCGATCTGTGACGCTCAACGCATTCTAAAAGGTATTATCTGAAGATACGGGTTATTGTTTTGTTTGACCAAACATTTATTATTTTGTACGTTTCACTAGAATTCCATGTAACCACTAGAAATAGCAGCAAGGAATTCAGCTACATACTATCACACATGTGACTCAACATGCTGCATGTCTTGGGCTGCATTGCATTCTGGTCTTTTACGGCCTGCTGACTTTACTTAAATACTTTTGGCCACATTCGAGAAAAGAAAGAGCCACGTTTCAGATGAAAAGATCATTTGTGGTCATTGATTATGGCTGGAGAGTTTCAATGAAACCAGATCATTAAGATATAAACATATTGAGATGTGTATTGTTCAGAATGACGTTGTTTTACAGTATGTGTTGTGTTACCTGAAGCGTTTTGCCGTGTGTGCTATTCAACGTCACTGGGACACAGACTTGAATATGTTCCTCCCAGAAAGACACAATGCAACGTGGTTGACGTTAACACACTTGGTTAGGATTGGTTGTGTTTAAGCAACAAAACTACTCGTTAAGTTTGAAAAAACTGGTTTGGTTTGTGTTGAAAGATATGAATGCAACAATGTAACATAACAATGGAACATAACAATGGAACAGAACAATGGAACTACCGTAAAAAAAGTCCCTTAAGCCCCAACCACACCGCCTCTTGTTTTTATAAAAATGACAGTTCATTGTAATCCTAAACACCAATATCAATCCTTTGTCTTGCACTGTTACAACACGCGCCACTGCTGTGTTTGTTTGACCCACTAGTGGACTCACATGATATATTATACGAGGTGACTTTCAATAACTGTCACTCTTGCTCGCCAATCATTGTACTACAAACACAAACAAGACGCGTCGTAAAATAAACAGCTAAATATGTATTTCTTGATGTTTTCTTACCACAAGTCTGACAGAAGACATGATGTGGAAACTAAATAGACCAAAATGTCAAAACCGACCAGTGCATGAAGAAATGTTGCTTGTTGTGTCTCTCGCCTTCAATCAAATATAAACATGAAGATTTTATTGTGTTTGAGATGTTCTATGTTTCTCATCTTTAAATAAAAAAGAATATAACAATCAAGTTGTCTGTGGAAGTTTTCCCTTATTTGTTCACGTCAACGTTGCCCGTGCGACTCTCTTCTGTCCCTTACGCTCTGACCTGCAGGTGGAACTTACAGTCTGGTTGTAGGAAGCCGGAGGCAAAGCCTGCGACTGTAAACACGGATGACAGCCGACACTGAGTCACAACACTCATCCAGCTAATGAACGCCACCGCTGGAAATGTTACACCGCAGCGAAATACCACTCAAGGTAACACGAGGTTCAGTCAGTCATCCTGTCACTGACCTGCTTCGGTCGGACCGTCTACGTGGAGGCTAACCTTTCATTTAATGAACAAACCTTCAGTCTTCTGTAAGGCGCTCTGTGCTCTGTGCTCTGTCCCGGTTTACATTCTGCCAGTTCAGGATGAAGACTTTTATTTAATACCAACAGCGTCTGACATGCAGGACTTCTACTTGAGATCATTCTGCAGAATGACCTTCTCTAAATCGCCAGATTTCAACATCAATTTATTTCATGAGCTGGTCGAGTCGGATTTAATTTACCCTGCGATGTGATGAAGAAGGTGTGTGTGTGTGTGTGTGTAGAGAACCCCACATGCAGCTGCGTTTTCAAGGCCAGCTCAAGGTTACCTTCCAGCAGCAGGCAGAACATATCCCCCCCGCTAATATAAACTACAGAACATATCCCCCCCCCGCTAATAGAAACTACAGAACATATCCCCCCCCCGCTAATAGAAACTACAGATCATATCCCCCGCTAATAGAAACTACAGAACATATCCCCCCCGCTAATAGAAACTACAGAACATATCCCCCCCGCTAATAGAAACTACAGAACATACCCCCCCCGCTAATAGAAACTACAGATCACATCCCCCCCGCTAATAGAAACTACAGAACATACCCCCCCCCGCTAATAGAAACTACAGATCATATCCCCCCCGCTAATATAAACTACAGAACATATCCCCCCCCCGCTAATAGAAACTACAGATCATATCCCCCGCTAATAGAAACTACAGAACATATCCCCCCCCGCTAATATAAACTACAGAACATATCCCCCCGCTAATAGAAACTACAGAACATATCCCCCCCCCGCTAATAGAAACTACAGATCATATCCCCCGCTAATAGAAACTACAGAACATATCCCCCCCGCTAATAGAAACTACAGAACATATCCCCCCCGCTAATAGAAACTACAGAACATACCCCCCCCGCTAATAGAAACTACAGATCACATCCCCCCCGCTAATAGAAACTACAGAACATACCCCCCCCCGCTAATAGAAACTACAGAACATATCCCCCCCGCTAATAGAAACTACAGATCACATCCCCCCCGCTAATAGAAACTACAGAACATACCCCCCCACGCTAATAGAAACTACAGATCATATCCCCCCCGCTAATATAAACTACAGATCATATCCCCCCCGCTAATATAAACTACAGATCATATCCCCCCCGCTAATAGAAACTACAGATCACATCCCCCCCGCTAATATAAACTACAGATCACATCCCCCCCGCTAATAGAAACTACAGAACATATCCCCCCGCTAATATAAACTACAGATCACATCCCCCCCGCTAATAGAAACTACAGATCATATCCCCCCCGCTAATAGAAACTACAGATCATATCCCCCGCTAATAGAAACTACAGAACATATCCCCCCCGCTAATATAAACTACAGAACATATCCCCCCCGCTAATAGAAACTACAGAACATACCCCCCCCGCTAATAGAAACTACAGATCACATCCCCCCCGCTAATAGAAACTACAGAACATACCCCCCCGCTAATAGAAACTACAGAACATATCCCCCCCGCTAATAGAAACTACAGATCACATCCCCCCCGCTAATAGAAACTACAGAACATACCCCCCCCCCGCTAATAGAAACTACAGATCATATCCCCCCCGCTAATATAAACTACAGATCATATCCCCCCCGCTAATAGAAACTACAGATCATATCCCCCCCGCTAATAGAAACTACAGATCACATCCCCCCCGCTAATAGAAACTACAGATCACATCCCCCCCGCTAATAGAAACTACAGAACATACCCCCCCGCTAATAGAAACTACAGATCATATCCCCCCGCTAATATAAACTACAGATCACATCCCCCCCGCTAATAGAAACTACAGAACATACCCCCCCGCTAATAGAAACTACAGATCATATCCCCCCCGCTAATAGAAACTACAGATCACATCCCCCCCGCTAATAGAAACTACAGATCATATCCCCCCCGCTAATAGAAACTACAGATCATATCCCCCCCGCTAATAGAAACTACAGATCATATCCCCCCCGCTAATAGAAACTACAGATCACATCCCCCCCGCTAATAGAAACTACAGATCACATCCCCCCCGCTAATAGAAACTACAGAACATACCCCCCCGCTAATAGAAACTACAGATCATATCCCCCCGCTAATATAAACTACAGATCACATCCCCCCCGCTAATAGAAACTACAGAACATACCCCCCCCGCTAATAGAAACTACAGATCATATCCCCCCCGCTAATAGAAACTACAGATCACATCCCCCCCGCTAATAGAAACTACAGATCACATCCCCCCGCTAATAGAAACTACAGAACATACCCCCCCGCTAATAGAAACTACAGATCATATCCCCCCCGCTAATAGAAACTACAGATCATATCCCCCCCGCTAATAGAAACTACAGATCATATCCCCCCCGCTAATAGAAACTACAGATCATATCCCCCCCGCTAATAGAAACTACAGATCATATCCCCCCGCTAATAGAAACTACAGATCATATCCCCCCCGCTAATAGAAACTACAGATCATACCCCCCCGCTAATAGAAACTACAGATCATACCCCCCCGCTAATATAAACTACAGATCATATCCTAATACATATCCGCTCGCTGAGTGTTATTGAATGTAGAACTCCATAGAGGAAAGGGTCACACATTATTGTCCGCGTGGAGACGAATAGTGTCCACACTGAGGGTCTGTTGCATGCTTGTGTGCATCGTAACGATCCGTGCGAGCTCCCAGAAAAGAGAGAGGCCATCAATCTGCGTTATCACGTCGAGGCGGATGTGGAACGAGCAAAGGCGCCCGATCCCAGCAGGAGAAGGAGCGTTGGGTCGTTTCTCCCGGAGCGCCGGAGAAGGTTTTTTTTATTTGTTGCGGTTGCACTGCGTCAAACGGAGCCTCGACGTAAATCACCTCCAGCGCCTGATTAAAAAAATATCGAAATCAGGTGAACACAAATTTCCCTCGAGAGGATTCTTTTTTCCTGACACGGTGCTAAACACACAGAAAGTTGAAGGCGCATACGTGAACCCAGACATCTAGAAACATCCAGACAAACACAACACACTTCAACATCGTGTTACAGAGGAGAGCCTTCCCCAAAGCTTCCTGTGCAACTTATCAAGAGGTTCTGCTGCTCCATCGACAGCCTCCTGCCTGATGGAAGAGCAACACGGCGGAGATGTCGATGTCGATAGATTCACCCAGGAGACAGCTGGTCGCGTCCCGCGTGAAAAAATACTTTGGTTGCCCAAACTTTACCAAGTGGTTTTGTTGCTTTTTTGCTTTGTTTTGTTTCAATTTCGTAGTCATTTCAAGACGAACTAAATAGTTTGTAATTGAAAAAATATTATCCTCAAAAGGTAATGGAGAGCTTAGTTGTATGGGAACGTCATTTTGTAGAAGAATCTGCTGATAGTTTACATAGAAGTCAGTCCGATGTCAAATAGACGACATATGTTATCATTTAAATCCATAAATACTTGAATGTAACCCTCATTAAATGATGTTTAACATGTACGTCAACATGTTTTCATTAATGTAGACAGGTGATGTTCTTTCCCGCAGTGACTAGTCTGGTGTTGTGACAGCAGCATAAAGTTGCATCTCAGATCGTCCAACCGACCAATTAAGTTAAGAGGTCAAGGGTCAGTTTTGCTCGTTCTGCCGGTGTTCTTCAGTCCAGTGACGGTGATTTCAAATATTCTTCAATTTGTTCAAAAAGTCACACCTGTCAGGTGAAAAGACCTCCAGTAAATAGAAGTGGAGATGTGCAGGCGACGAGGGGAATCTCCTCACCTCCTGGACACGTTCTTTGACAGAGTTCACAGATTTAAACCTGAGTACGAGATTAAAGGTTTTGTCGGGATGAACATTATCCTGCAGGTCCAATCTCTACATCTAAATTCTCTCCTCTCCTGCCTCTTTGATGAATAATGGGAGCGGGGACAGAGAGGGAGGGGGGGTATATGCATTAAATGTGCATTCATCAGGTCCTGCCCCGGCCATTGACAGGCTAATCGCTAATCAATGTTTAGTAATAAGGCTGAATGTGAAATGAGGTGTGTGTGGGTAGCACACACATACGTATTTGTAGCACGTAAGAGGGAACTGCGTAGTCCGGGCCCGAGGAGCTGAGACGGCAATATCCCGCCTCTGGTTCATGAACTAAACAGTGTGTGCTGAATGCAAAAGAACTCTTACATACACCCCCCCCCCCACACACACACACACACACACACACACACACAAGCCGCCCCCCCGTCCCATCTGAAAACGGCGGCCGTATTCAGTGGAGACGAGGGAGTCGCTGCTGCAGCAGGTAGGTAAAGGCCTTTGATGGTTCACATTATGAAATCCCTCCGAGGCCGCGCAGGGAAACGGCATCCGCACGCTTGATACAATAAAGCGAAAACATGCCGAGTGCCCGCGGGTCGGAAATGCAAAACAGGAGCCGAACACATTGCCGAATAATACTGCGAGATATTTGCATACAATGTGCATTCGGTGTAAATTGGGAGAAACAGCGGGTGGAAAAGGCTCATTCCCACCCAGTTTATAGCAACGTGAAAAAACAAGCAGAACATAAAGAGTTCGTTTTTCAAACATCTGGAGGATTTGTGGCAGTGAAGCTTCACCCACAAGGTGAAGCCTACATTTGGAAAAACAAATGACATATTTGTTTTTGTTTCCTGTCAGAACAGAAAATGTGAAAAAGTATTTATGTTCATAGGCATGTTGATATTGTACTTTTTACTCCACCACATATATCTGACGGAGGTTACTTTGTAGATCTTTTTTTTAACGTGTAATCCTGGTGATCTTATTGGACTCCCAGCACCTGTTTACTGTCATCAGGGCAGGTTCCTCCGACTGGTAATTCACAAAAAGAGTGTCATCCAGTCAACTATGAACTTTTTAAACAAAATATACATTAAAACAAACTGGCAGCCATGAAAACATGATTCGGTCCCTGTTGTCATTCTTAGGAAGTTTGCCGACTTGCAATGAACAGATTTTAACAGCGGCAACCTGTCTTAAAAGCTGCATTCTCTCTAGTGTCCACCAGGGGGCGACTCCTCTGGTTGTATAGAAGTCTATCGAAAATGACTACTTCGCTCTTGATTTATTACCTCAGTAAACATTGTAAACATGAGTTTATGTCTCAATCTCTAGTTTCAAGTCTTCTTCAATACAGCATGATGTTCATTTCGCCCCAACTCGAGGCTTCATAAGTGGGTGACGTCACCATGGATACGCCCACTTCTTCTATACAGTCTGTGGTCATAACAGACGCAGCCGGGCCTGAGATATCATGACTTTTAGTCTCCGTCTGTCAAGCACCAGATACTCTACATTCCCATCATGCACCACAATCTTTCATCCTGCCTGCTTTGTAAACACTTTCAAACTCTACAACCAGCAGTTGTAACACCAGCGAGAGCATTAAAGGACTATTGATCAAATTATGAAATAGATATTATAATAGAGAACTCTGAAAGGGCCATTCTTGCACTTTGAATACTTAAGTACATCTTGCCACTTTTACTTAAATATGCAGAAAGAGAAGTTTGTCTCAAAATGCTTTTCGTCTTCATGAAATGAAAAATGGACTCGTTTGCTTGCAGTGAGCTCAACAAACCCCAAACATGCTGCTGTTATTCCTGATCCCAGGAGACATGACATCCGGCACTTTTTCGCTCTTTATTAAATGCAGTTCACCTTGTTGATGATGCATCAGGCTTCCCACGGTGGCCCGGAGCCAAATACCTCCAGAATCCAACTTCCCCTCTGCTGAGCTATCCACCACACAGCCCTCCGATGATGCAGTCTGCAGAACAACCCTCAAACCGCCACACGTCATTGATAATTCTGATGAGCTTAGTGTCTTTATTTGTTTAAAAATGTCCACCTCAAATCAACATGGGTACACCGGGGGGGGGGGGGGGGGGCCCGTAAATATGTCTGGCTTTAGCTGCTGGTAAAAGTGCTCCAATCGTGAAAACACATTTGAATTGTGAAAGAAAAAGGAATGCATGTTCGGCTTTTGGTTCTCGGGGTTTAGCTTGATGTACAACCAGTGCAGCAGCAGCAGCATGAATTGCGGTTAATCGATGAATGGATCGCCTGTAATGAAAGAAGAAATTACACGCCAGACCCTCCACACAACTGATTGTCTTCTGGGACCGTTGAGACAAACGGGATGAGGGTTTCTTTCACGGAAGAAGGGCTGTAAATCAGACGCTGGATAGAACATGATGCACATTTCCACTGTTTCTGGGTGAAAGTCTCCTTCAACACATCCAGCCTCCTCACAATGACTGACACGACGTCCACACGCTTAAACACCAGTGTGTGTGTGTGTGTGTGTGTGTGTGTGAGAGAGAGACATTTGTTATTGGGACTCATGAATAAGAGCATCATCTCAATGCCACAACATGTGGCGTCCTGAGAGTCGTCCTGTCTCCTCACATGCCTGTTGACACTCTGGAGGAGCACATCATGAACGCCAGTGGTCGCTGTTTGCCCCCCCCCCCAAATGCAATCCTGCCCGGCGACTTGATTCAATCCCGTGCGGACCGACGTTCAGGAGCAACAACGCGTGCAACCTCAAAGACAACTTTCACCAGATTTCAGCCGGACCCCCCCGTCTTTTTTACCCCCTCCTCAAGCCTTCTAAAGGGAGCGCTGGTCTTCATGCACGTCGCAAACGGCAGCAAAGCAATAAAAATGCAAATTTCAATGTTATCAAAATCCACAACATGTTACACACACAAACATCATGATTGTGAGAAGTGAAGTCCATTGCATGCCTCTGCTTACCTGAAGAACACTATCGTTTCCCACAAATAGATCCCCAGCGCGTTTAGTCGGCACATTTTTGCCAGTCTCATTTTCTTTGGAGGGGTGGTGGGGGGGGATGGGGGTGGGGAGTGAGGTGAGGGGGGGGGGGGGGGTGCAGGTGTTGCTGAAAGGGAGGGGGGAGGGGGGGTCACACTCTTGAGAGGATGAATTCCCCTCCAAAAAAAAAAATTCCTTTAGTGGTGGCAAAGGGGGAGGAAGAGGAGGAGAGGGGAGGGGGGGTTGTGGTTATGGTTTATGACCTCCAAGGTGAGCCGAAAAATGTTTGTGTGTGTGTGTGTGTGTGTGTGTGTGTGTGTGTGTGTGTGTGTGTGTGTGTGTGTGTGTGTTTCAAATCCCAGAGTCGCCGCTGCTGAGCCGCGGGATGCTCATGACCTCACCGCTCACAGGCTGCTGCTAATTGATACGCAATTACACCCAATTACTCTTAAATCCAGTCTGTGCGATCCACAGCGGTTACAGAGGAAATACGACATATTCCTTCAGTGGTGGAGAGCAGAAAAAGAAAGACGGGCTGCTGCGCCTCGGCGTCTCCTGAGGGAACACTGTGCATGTGTTATATTCCACACAGAGGAGAGCTTTTCCTCAGATATGCAGCTTTGTCTCTCACACGCATCCCAGAGGCAGCCGGAGCGTCGCTCTGGATCCGTGCGTATCGGCTGCTGTTGCGGGAGTCCCGGCGCTGCTGCTGCTGCCGGAGCTGCTGCTCAGAGAGGGAAGTCTGCCTCCTTTTCCTCTTCTCCCTCTCCTCCTCCTTTACCGCGTGCTGCTGCTGCTTCTCGCCCTTCTCCTCGCAAGTGTGTCACAGGGGCGAGGAGTCGTGGTAGTGGTGGTAGTAGTAGTAGTAGTGATACTTGGCGCTGAGGCAGCACGGCTCAGCTACTCCCATTGTCTGGTGAGCAAGTTGGAGACGCACCGGCGGCCGCTGCTGCGCTCCGCATCCGCTCTCATCCGGGCACCGCTTCCGCTGGAAAAGACAACTAAAAAAATAAAAGAAAAAATGAAAATCTCAAAAATTGTCGGATCCCCCTTTGGGAGAAGTGAGAGTGTTATAGAAACGTAGCCCGCTGTGTGTCGGACCGATGTGGACCGTCTTCCATGGCAGGAGAGCGTCAGTGACACTCGCGCCGTAACCGTCGCACGCACGCACTCAGGACGCACACCTCACGCACGGAGGTACAGTGCAGACGGAACAGCCAGCTTCGGCGAAGCTCCGACACTGAGTTTTCTTGCTGCAGTCATTTAGCAAACTCCAAAAAAAACGCACCTCACGGCGGACAGACGCACCAGGACGCTGCCATTGGCTAGCACGGTCCCCGAAGCCCGTCACCGATTGGCCGGCAGAGGTGTCACTGGCTGAACGCGAGCTCTGCGCATCGATCCCCTCGAGAAATCCCTGTAATAAGAAGTTATTGTTGAGTTTACACCGACCACAGACATCTCGTGTTCTCAGAGAGATGCGATGTAAAGGTGTTGCGTCTGTCTTATAAACACCTTTATTATCTTATTCTCAGGGAGAGGAGGCTTCTTTCCTCAAACGCAGATTCAAGAGCTTTGCACATGGAGGAAAATACATCTTTGAAGAGCATAATAAAGAGGGAAATAAAAGCAATGACAGTAGAGGAAAATAAAACGCACTGGAAAAGGAGCATGGGTTTCAGTGCAGTGATGAATCGCTCCAAATGTAACAAAATCAATACAACAACACGTGTTTCATTTAGATGTATCATCTGTTTGTTTGTGCATTATGTCTTGTGCTGGTCTGTAGTGTATTATGTATCTCATGGATGGGCCTACAGCGAATTCACTTTGAATGTTGTGGTATGATAATATTTGTCCTTACAAATTCATATTACATAAATTGAACTTGTATAATGAATAACATATCACATGGTGGATTATTGTGTGTTTCTGTAGAATGAACTGAGAGCACAGGTTTTACAGTGATTGCATGTTTTTGTTGTGTGGACGAGGCGTCTGCCTTCTTGTGTTTTCACTGTACAAAGCGCTTCAAAGCTGCTTTGCCAGATGTTCCTATTCGTCTGTGGACACATTTGATGAGATAGCGCCACAGCCGTGTACGATGCATTCAGGAAACTTAACAGGTAGTTCAGGTCAAAATGAAGAGTTCCAAGATGGGTGTGGGCCAAGCAAGGGCACTGAAGTGAGGAAGGGGCCATTGGCCCCCGCACTTTACGCCGCAGGTCTCTAGTTGATCAGATTAGTACTTTTAGACGTGTTGTTAGTGAGGTTTGAAGTACATTTCAGTGAAATAATCAAAGTTACAAGAAGGCTGTTCACTGGACGTACAGCAGCTCGTCCGGTGTGTTGAGGGAAACTTCGTGGAAAACAAACTCACAAACTGCTCTCTGACATTTGTGACCAAATGAAGCCACATCTGCAACATCGTTCATTCGAGATGATGATTCTGCTCAAAAGAGTCCGTATTATTTTGCGATCCCTTTGGAAGAATATTGATGATGAGATTTCCTTGAGTTATTGTTCTGCTGTTGTCCAAATCAATAGTTCAGAGAAATATTTTTTAAATATAATGTGTGACTACAAAGTAAGATATCTGTATAATAGAAACATTATACATATTTTCCCCTATTTTACATTAAAATATCATTAAAAGTTGAAGTTTTTGTTTTTTTATTGTTTTATTCTTGAGTTATGGGAGAAGACGGTCAACAGAACAGAAACAGAAAACCTCCTGGCTTTCCAACAGGACAGTTTTCTTTTTTATAATTCAGTGTGAAGAGCTAAGTGGAATGCAAAGGCAGCATGATGAATATTTAAACCATTACACAGCCATTATAGCTCTTTATGTAAATGCAGGGTAAAGTGCTGTGGTGGGTATTTACAGTCGCAGCAGGCTGTAATTAGCTTCAGTAGGGGGGGGGGGGGTTGCTCAGACCAACAGCTGTGTGACTGGAAGGTGATGGTTCAAATCCCTGAAGTGTAGAAACTCTCAACGGACAAAGTGAACGAGCGCCACACTTGGTTGTGTCGCCGAGCCCCCCGGCTGCCTGACCCTCTCTGTGCAGACGCTGAGGTTACGTCAGCGCTGGAGGCGAAACCAAGTGAAGACTGGAGGCGAACACGAATCCCCTCAGAGTAGTGGGCCAAAGTTAGACATGGAACATGTCTTCTTCTTCTGCTGTTGGGTGTACGAGTCAAAGGAGTATGGCAGCAGCTTGAAATGATATCCCAAACATTTGAGATGACAGACTGTGATCTGGAGCCCGAGCTACATACAAGGTGAAGTGTTTTAGAGATGGAGAGAAAATGTTGCTCATCGTCTGCTGCGTTTTCCCTGAAACAATATTGTATGGCTCTTTTTGACTTTAATTTATTTTTGCTTCCTTTGCATCGTAGGCAGCTGTTGCCCACGCTGGAATAGAACCCTTCACTGCAGGATAGAGTCAGCGTGTAGGGGTCGCCTCTCGTTGGCTAATATTACGTTTCGCGAGTAACACTCGCGGCCCCGGAGGGTTCGGGCCTGTACATTCTTTAGTATTTTCTTCAGTCATTGTTAAAAAAAAACTAGCCAGAGTTAGCTAACATGGTCAGGGAATTATTCTGAATCCACCGACATTCGGGTCATTTAGCTTGAGAACCGAACTAGTTTATACCTGAACCTCATTCTCTCCCTTACCATGCTGTGCTTGTCGAGCACAGACACAATGGTGTTGGACGTTAAAAAATGATTGTCAATGAATGTGGAAGGATGTAATCTGGGGTTTGGCAGAATCGTTTGACATTGACATCGTTGCTTGCTTCTCCTGTAATGATGAGAATGCATCTGGTGATCAGAGCTGATAGAGACCTGCAGCAATGCGACTGGAAGTTACCGGATCCAAACAGACTGAATATACTGTAGTTTGGTTCCTAGCCTGGTAGGTGAGTTTGGAGTCGGAGAAGGCGGACGTGGAGCCTGTCAATGCAAAGACAGCAGTGCAGAAGGTTCACAGTTGAGTGGTGTGATTGACTTTGAGTCCAGGAGATGTTGTGCTCCGCTGAGAGTCTGACAGCAGCAGCACAATACAACTCTACTGTACGTGCTGTGTTTATTTCATCATACGTTTGTGTTCGTTGTTCATTGTGTGTATTTCTGAATCATCGACCACACACAAAAGGCTGTCGCTCATCAGTTTAACTCTTCAGTCTGCTGCTTACAGGCGGTCCGAGTAAAGACCATGTTCAGCAGCAGGCCTGCAGGACGGATCAATGGCTGCGGTCTAATGAAAGCAGGGCCTGAGCAACATTTATCTATCGCTAAAGGCCATCATGTCCACTCTCACGGTCGTCAGACGAGGACTTGAGGAGAGGACTGGACTTGAGCATTTTTCATATCAGAGCAGACAATCGATGGGTGCTACAGGAGGCAGTGCTGTAACAGTCAGTGTCACATGAAGGGGGGGGGGGAACTGAAATGGCTCCGACATGGTGAGAAGATATAACTCCAGCATGGAGACGACAGCAGGACACAGGTCTCTCTCTTCATCCAACACTGCATAGAGCTCATCTTCCTGTCTCATAGTCTTCTGTTCTTAGCGCCACATGTTTTCAGTTGCTGTGGCTGCTTAGACTGGTGGTGGCGCTATACAGCAGACATGTTGCCGGGTCTCGGTCGGAAAAGTGCCGGTGTAAATAATAAAGTTAATGATGGCTGAATTCCATTGAGCTGCGGCGCAGTGCCTGCTGGCTCACTGTCACTCTGTGACGGCTTACTGGGTGACTTAAAAAAGAGCAGAGCCACCGCTAATCTTATTAGTAACACCTGAGCTTCCCCCTCCTATAAGGCAACCTGTCTCTGAACGCTGTTGGATTATAAAGGTCACATTGGTCGAGCCTGTGACTTAAACGGGGAATTAAAAGAAGACAAGACGGAAACTTCAACTGAGAAAAGATGGAGGAAGGGCAGAATATAAGAAGTGACATTGTTGTTTCCTTTCCCTGCTCATTTGAGTGTGTGTGTGTGTGTGTGTGTGTGTGTGTCTCCGTCTTGTCGAGGAAGCTTTTTGTAATCGTGGTCTTAAAACTCCTGCAGTTCGACAACAACAGTGTTTCCCTCGTCACACACGAGCCGCTCGTCGTCTCTCGTTCATCGCTGCTGCTCTTTCTGCTCTGGTTCTCTCGACCGTCTCCTCACGCTCGGCGACAGCCTGAGCTGCTTTCCTCTTTTATTTAATGAGCGATTCAGTTTTTGTCTGAACACTAACAACACATCCCAGTGTTCTTTTTTATGAATGTCCCAATTACTATTGCCTCCAATGTATCAGGCAATTGTTCAAAAGAGAGAACCGCCCTAAAATGATGACTTCAATAAGCAGCTAGAGACCCAGTTGATCGTTTTAATCGTCTTATTTTACTTCCTGTGCATAATTAGCCAAATAAATGATGTGACAGATGTTTTCTGCAGCAATTTGGAGTTCAGCAGAAAACGTTTCATCAGCGTCCTAAAACATCAAATGATTATGAAAAAATAAAAAAGATTTTGGGCTCAGTTCCCCAGAGGGTCCTTTGCACCAATTTACATTTTAAATGAAAGTTTCTGCAGCCACACGAGCAGAAGATACAACACAATGCAGCTGAGCTGTGAGACGGATTGATGCGGCTCTCGTTCAAGAAAACCGAAATGAATTAGTGACAACAACAGATCCCAATGGGATTCTTTTCTATTTAACAATAGACCTGAGATGCATTTTTCAAGCCGTTAAATGCAAAAAACCTTTGAAGGCCGGTGATTATTTACAGTTCCACTTCACAGCGCTCTGAAGTTATTGGAAGTGTTTGAATCCCACAAGTCGTAAATAATCCACACACGATGGCATCTTAATGGCTGCTTTTAAAAGGATTAACGCCAACAAATATGGACTGGAGCTTTTGAAGAATATGTCGTTTGGTAAAAACAGGTTGTATGTTTTGGAAAGATTACTTCTATCTTTTTATTTTCAATATATTTTGACCAGGACGTGACAACGCTCTGGAGTTATTGGAAAGGTTTGGATCGCACGAGTTGAAAACAATCCTACGCAGCCACTCCTGGAATCTGATTCTACTGATAGTACAATAACAATAACATCAGTGTAGCCGGATCTTTACCTGCAACATCTGCAGAAATACCAGGTTTGACCAGAATGAACGGACATGAAACAAACTGCAGCATTCGATTGTTGATTTAGAATTCTAAAGTTATGAATGTAAAAAAACACTTCAGAAGTCAAATTCACATTGCACGAGGTGCAGATCGACGTGCCCTACAGTCTGAACACACCTTTAGACTGAGCAGGTGGATATTTGTAGGAGCTAGCCGTTAGCTCGGCTCGCTGTCCTGCTCTGTATCCGACAAGGTGAAGCTGCTGACCGGCTCTCCTTGATGCTCGCCCGCCTGGCATCATCACATTGTAAATGTCCTCGTGTAGCACCCCCTCCCTCCCCGCACGCACACACACACACACACACACACACACACACACACACACACACACACACACACACACACACACACACACACACACACACACACACACACTGGCATCACCCAAACTCAACCTTGAGTTACGGCGAGGCCGCCACTGGCAATCACATTAAGAGGGCCATTTCTTCATATTCACACGGGACCACGGTGAGCAATCTGCTTAATTTAGCCAGACTGACGAATAGTTCTGTTTGTCTCTCGCTCTCTCTCTCTCTCTCTATCTCTCTCTCTCTCTCTATCTCTCTCTCTCTCTCTCTCGGCCTACCTCTCTCTTTCCTCTCCTCTATCTCACATCATTAAATCTCTCCTTCATCAGTTTGTCCCTCGGCCCCCGCTCGTCTTCCTCTCAGGCGTGCGTCAGCCCCGCTGTCCTTGAGACGGCCGGCTGGTTCTCTCCACAGTTGGTTGAAATGTCAGCCAGAATAACCTACCTGCACTCTGCTTCCTGCTCTCTCTGCTTCCTGCTCTCTCTGCTTCCTGCTCTCTCTGCTTCCTGCTCTCTCTGTTTCCCGCTCTCTCCGTTTCCCGCTCTCTCCGTTTCCCGCTCTCTCTGTTTCCCGCTCTCTCTGTTTCCCGCTCTCTCTGCTTCCCGCTCTCTCTGTTTCCCGCTCTCTCTGTTTCCCGCTCTCTCTGTTTCCCGCTCTCTCTGTTTCCCGCTCTCTCTGCTTCCCGCTCTCTCTGCTTCCCGCTCTCTCTGTTTCCCGCTCTCTCTGCTTCCCGCTCTCTCTGCTTCCCGCTCTCTCTGCTTCCCGCTCTCTCTGCTTCCCGCTCTCTCTGTTTCCCGCTCTCTCCGTTTCCCGCTCTCTCCGTTTCCCGCTCTCTCCGTTTCCCGCTCTCTCCGTTTCCCGCTCTCCGTTTCCCGCTCCTCTCGGGCCGACCAGGAGTTTCCTCAGGTGTTCAGGTTGAAACGGTTGAACGTTCAGCTGCTTCACTCCCACAATGAACAATAGAGCTCACAGCTTTTACAAGATCATAAAACGAGAGTTTACAAACCTTGAATCAAAGATGAAGCGGAATAAAGAGAAAATAGTTCAATGAATGAGATAAAAACTAAACTCACTGTAAGATGTGATTCAAAATAATTGAATATCGATGCAGTAGAGGTGCAAAAGATCTCCAAATGCTCAAAAAGGCTCAAATCATTTTATGGTTTTAAGTCACAGATCGGATCAAATTATCTCGCCATCGATCGCTGATCGCTGATCGCTGATCGCTGATCGTTGATGAGTCTTATCTGCAGCAGCTGGTGTACGAGGCTCACGACTGTTTCTTTTTTCAACCACTCTGAAGTCAGCGTAAACCGTCAAAAGCTCTAAATGTTAACCCTTTACTGTGTTGCAGTCATCCACAGTGGTACTTTGCAGAAACACACACAATTCAAATGATAAGGAAAAGAAAGATTGTATTTTTATTAGTAAAAACTGGGATGAAGAAGGTAAGGACCACAGATCAGGTGTGTGACTCCACCACTGTGCACTGAGCTTTGCAGCACTTGTATCTTTTGAACCGCTGTAGTTCATGTGGATGTTTGTTCCATGTGACTGTAATCACTTGAGTTGTCGTGTAGCACCGAGCGGAGCTTATTAATAAAGCTGCCATCTTCAGATTTCAGACTGGATTCATACCGTCACACATGGAGTGAGAGGAAAGTGAGCAAAAAGAACAAACCTTCCTCCTCATCACTGAACCCTCTTGTACGGTGGCTCTTTCTGCAGCGTCACTGCTTGTCGGCCACTTCTGACTAACTTATCATTGATCTGCAATAATTATGATGTATCAAATCAGAAAGGCTTAAAAAGTTGAATAGATGGAGACAGGAAAGGTAAGATTAAGAGTTCTTTGCTGAAGAACATGAGCACTGAACAGCAGTGGAAACCTACGGAATTATACTTTTTTTAAGGTGTGATATTTGTGTGTACAGGCCAATCACAACAGCCCACGTGTTCTGTTGTTGAAATATTGTTTTCTGTTTGTGTCTGTAACATTTTAATTCTGTTTTATGACTTTCATGATCAAGAATCCGGCTGACATTTTCCTCACAGCATTAACTGAGGCGACTTCCACCTTCCTCAACAAATTACATTACATTAATACCAACGCTAAAAATGCCTAAAATTCAAGGACTTCTACATATAGGAACAAATGAGCTACAATGCTGTTTAAAGCTAAAACACTTTTATTCGTTTTTAAGTGTGAGAAGCTGTAAAGGATCAGACAGTTTTCAGCAGAGTGACAAACATAAACTTGTGATGACAGATATAAAACAATGGATGCTACGAAGCAACCAAACGGCCCAGCGTTGACTGAAAATGAGTGAGTTGTGTCTGTGGACACACTATCATGATCAGCCCGTGAGACTTTCAGCTGCTGACTTGCAGGTCGTGAAGCTGCTACTTACTGGTGAGCTGCACCTGTTAGCTGCTGCTACAAATCACCTCAGCGTCTCCGTCTCTGATCGTCTCCCTTTGTGTTTGTCTTACGGTTGGCTGGTTCCTCTCTGACTCTACTGAGTGGGTGTAATGCAAACAAACTGGGCAGCGTCTTCTATTATTCGCAGTTTAGTCATTCAGTCCATATTTTACCCTGCAGATGCTGCACATTAGCTGAGAAAGAGGCCGGAAAGTTTGTTGTGTCCCCTCAGGTGACACCTGATTATCAATTAGTACACGTGCATATCATCAAAAAGTCAAGACATAATTACTGACACTCCCTCTGTTGCTGGAAACCATTTTTAAAAGCAGCACATTTCCCACGAGGTCCCATCTGCCCGCTCAGTTCATGTCATTGAAATCTTGAGAGAGCAGCACGGTCGGTCAAAAACAAAATGTCCTCTGGAAGGGACGATGGCTTGTTCTCAGGAGGACAGAACGGTGTGGTCCTGTTGCGTAACGTTGTCGACGGAACCGGCTGCACTGCAAATACATGACGGGACATTTTACAACAAGCTCTACACGACAGAAAAGAATCCATTTGGGATTTGCTCGAGGATTCTTCTTTTCAGTGTCGTGACTCAGTCAATATCAGCGCTAGCCTGAGGTGCGGTCATGCTAGTTACAGAGCAAACAGGAACTGCTGGCAGCTAATGCAGCATGGCTTTCCACTGCAGGTTCACTGTCTTCCATGAGGCACCACAATCTCCAGCTCTACGTTTGGCTTGGAGCGGCTCCGGGGATGAAGGTGACTCTCACGGCCCCCCCCCCCCCCCCCTCGCCTGGACCTCGCCGCTCCCTCGGTGCAGGGAGAGGACGTTGACGTTGGGACGACAGATGGACGTGTTTGCTGATGAGCTGGTGATGTGACCTCAGCCCGTTGAGGACGTTCCATTCATTCAAAAAACAAAAGTTTTGTTTCTTCATTTTCTAAGAAAGTAACGGTTTTGGACATTCAAGGTTTAACAGCGACCGTATATCCTGTCTCCATCACCCAACTTCACCGTCATAGTACATCAAGAGGTGCACATGGACATACAGGGATGACAATCAATCAATCTATTTGTTTTGGTAAATATCATACATGATACAAAATCTCCCTTTTGCCACATCCACACTGCTCATCTTCCGTGTTCATGCCTTAGCCATTAAACACAAGGAGTGACCTTTACGTTGCTGTGCACCGACCTCCTCAGAGCAGCTGACCCAGTTTTGTAAAATGTTTTCATTCCTAAAAAAAGAAAAAAACAACCTCTCAGCTCACTTCAGGTTAAGAAGGCGACCGAACAGCAGCGCCGAGCTCAGCGGGAAAGCATCCGTTCATTACATCAGTCAGAACCTCCATTGAGATTAATCCCAACGGGTCGCACCACTTTATTCCTGAGGAGACAAATGCAGTTGTCAGTCGACCTAATTGCGCTCTCATGGCGCACGAGGGCCCGCTGAGTTATTGAGAGCTCCGCCAGGAAAATCATGATCGACGAGCGGCGGGGGGCCTGACGTCGCACTCCACCCACGGGCTGCTCTGACGGGATGGAGGGAGGGGAAGGAGGCACAGGGATATAGCAGCATCATGACACATAAACCACATAGAGAGTGGAATGAGGGCTGACACGTTTATCTTTCATTGGGATTCCTCAAGTGCTTCAATCGCAAAGCCAATCAAATCTTAAATCAGTGCTTTGTGGCTTCTTTCCACAGAGATGAACCTTTGGTTTTTCTTCTGCAGGGAGTTTGTAGCATATCAGACTGAATGCTCAATCTCATGTATCGGCAAGAGGCCGACATTTTTATTCGGTTATTCCTGCAACATCCACTCGTGGAGGCTAAATGATGGGCATCATTGTGACACAGAAAGACCGCAGTAACAAGTGGGGATGAGTATTTGTGCATTTCATGTTCATGCATGTGTATGCCATGGCAGGTCATGAAATAGTCACAACATGCAATGCATTGGACGCTCATTTATTTCCACGCAGTGAGACTGCGGTGCGAGTGAGTAAGTGCTGCAGCCTCGAGCGACGCGCGCCGGGGTTGAGGCTGATTCAGAGTCTCGTGGGTTCAGTTTAAGACCCTCTCAGACTGTGGGTGAGCCTGCTGAGATCGAGAGGCAGACTTGAAGTGTTTGGATCGTTTATTGTAGCTGGATTCATGAAACCCAGCTGCCCTGCCAAGTGAGCTGGAACATCGGAGCGGCTGCTCGACGACCGTACAGGTGTTTCATCTCCGCGTCCCGCAGCGCCACGCGCTCAGTGTGCTGGTTTTAGAAACATGCAGCTGCAGCACGATTCTGTCTTTTGTGTGTTTAGATTTGTATGTGACGGTGTTTCGGTGTGAAAGTGTGTAAATGAATGGTGTGAAGTGCAGCGCTTCTAAAAATAGAAAAACAAAGGAGACAAAGATGGTTCCTGACTGTGTGAAATGATAAGAGCCGGTCGAATCCTCTAAATGCGGAGGAAAGGTGCTTCAACGCTTCCTTTCTTATCTCCTTCAGTGCAGGGAACACTGGACCATCCTTTATTTTAATGGAGCCGAATAAATGAATTCCAGAGTTCAAGAGAAACCATAATCATAATCTGGGTTATTTGACAATGACTTCACAATCAGAATTTCCTGCTAATTATTTGTAATCAAAGAATAACGTAGATGTTAAAGAATCATAAATAAAATCTCAAACACGCACTCACTCCAGGATAGACACAAGCATACACTTGTATATTCATACTTAGAATACATAGAACACACACACACACACATGTATCTGGCGGAGCAGGAGATTCCCACAGCGTCCTGAGCCAGAACACAGCTGACCTCTGATTCAAAAATCAAACTGGCGATGTTCGACAGCATGAATAATGTGGAAGGCCAGCCTGCCTGCACCATTGCCAGGAGGATGCAATTACATCCTAAGGTGCTCAAGTGCAGTGAAGTAAAACATGAAAGAAAGAACAAAACACTCACGAGGAGAAACAGAAATGATTTTGGGATGATGTAGCAGAGGTGTGGTCGCTGTCTGGGCAGCAGATCTGGGAGTTGTTCTGTAATTGCGTGGTTCTTTTCTTGGTTACATACCGCAGGACAGCGGGGCAACACTTATTGGTCGGCAAGATAAGGAGTTAATTAAAACAGGCTGGAGGTTTTTACTGTGTTCTTTACAGCTTCAAATGTTTCGGTGCTGTTTTGGAACACAGCGATACAAATGTGTTTGGCCTCTTTAGCTTTGTGCAATTCATACAATCTGATTTTAAAAAGTTTCCTTTCCTGCGGAGGTCACACTTCTTTGTTGCTGTTAATAAATCAAGTAAATGCCACAACGTATTACATTGTTTCAATCAACAACTGGTGAAACATTTCTCATCGCTGCAGTCGTTGTTTAGTCTTGAGTAAAGTGTCGCTCACGCTTCATTACTTTGACACAAATGCTTCAGTGACCGAGGTTTTCTCTCCTAAACTCAAGAACCAGTGAAACGCCAACCTTCCAACCCCCACACCTCTTACATACTGCTGTAAAAAGCAACAAATGCAATTCAATAACAAAATGTGATTGCATGAACTGTGCATTGGGAAATACAACACTGAGCACCAAGTGTGTTCGTGGGATACCCACGAACAGCAACGCATTATCCCGGATGAGACTATTGACCGTAGATCTCCAGTGTCGTCTTCTTCATCTGTCCTTGAATGTACGTCAGAGAGAGCTGTACCCAGCATGCCGTTGAACAGTGTAACAGTGAATAAGGGTCCCCTCTCAATCTCGTCTGTTTCTCTGAAGAGACGCGCCAGGTCTTCGCTGAGGCTCATCCAGAATAGCACAGCGAGGAGTTACGTCAGACCCGGTGGACTGTGACGCCTCCGTCGGCTGCCCCGTGTGTTGCAAGCGAAGGAAATGCGTTTGACGACAGATGTGAGGATCAGATTGATCCCGGGTCACTTCAGTTCTCCATCCAGCTGACGAGTGCTGATGCCGGCCACGCTGCCGCCCCTGGGATCCGATCTGTCCGACCGGTTTGTGCACAGCTGCTGACCTCAGCTTTAAAACGGGCCGCGTGCATTTCTCCCTCACTTTTTATCTGACGAAGACACCTGACTGTTCTTCGGTCCATCCATCTCTAATGTATTCTAATAATGCACTCTATGCATTCTAATTGTGTGGTGTAACACAAGTAATACTCAGAACTTATTCTTCCGTTTTGGACTTTTTAGTTCTGGCTTCTGTTCCCTCTTAAGTCGCGGCTGTTTACTCAGAGTCAGTGGTGCAGATACACCGATCACAGCCATTGGGAATGAAAATAAGTCCGTTTTGTGTTGGAGCCGGGTCTAAATGTATTAAACATTTACTTTTTGGTATTTTGGACCCCAAACGGTGTCAGTGTTAGTACCGTCCTCTACCCGCTCCACTACACAGCACCACAGATGTGACTGGACGTTTGTAATTCTGCTTTGCTTGGTTATAATTCTCCAATTACTTCTGGTTTTCTGGGTCAAACCTGTTTTCTTTTCTTCCTTTCTTTCTCCTCTTGGTTAGAATAACAGCAGTGAACTGGAGTTTATCTCGGCAAACATCTGCACAGCAGGATCTGTCCGGCCCTGTGGTGAATCCATCTACATTACAACATCAGGCCACTGACTTGTGTGTGCAAGACATGTGGGGCTTATGAAAGCAGAAAAGATTCTATTTTCCTCTCTCTCTCTCTCTCTCTCTCTCTCTCTCTCTCTCTCTCTCTCTCTCTCTCTCTCTCTCTCTCTCTCTCTCTCTCACTCCTCTCTCTCTCTCTCTCTCTCTCTCTCTCACTCCTCTCTGTGAGTCATCAGCACTATAACGCTCCCCTCCTCTTCTTCCTCTTCTTCATGCTTCACGGGACATTTTGTATGTTTTCATATTCTCTCTCATATGTTATTGTCCATGGCTACAACGCCATTTTACCTCCGGGGAGATGAAACCTGTTCTCTCACTGATTCAGAAGTATTTTGAATGAAGAATGTATTTTGTATTTTTGATGTTTAATGTAGAAATGTTAATATTCATTTTTAATTAAGAGGCATTTTTTATCTTCGTGGCTTTTACTTTGTAATATATGGAAAAGCTGGAGCGCTGATAAATAATATATAAATACACTTATTAATTGTGTAAGACATGAATACAATGTTCACCAGCTTACAGGCATGCGTGTCTGTGTGTAGCATGCTAATGTGTATGTGTGTGTGTGTGTGTGTGTGGTCACAGATTAGACGAATGAATCACTGCAATGTAAACCCAGACTGCACTTTATGACAATTTCCCTTTTGAACCACTTTTGTTCTGGTTTTGCCAAGAATTATGCTCCATCTCAAGATACAGACAATATATCCATATGCTTGTGTAACTAGAGACCATGTTGCGATGACTTTCACCTCACTAATATCCGCTGAACATTTTTAAATCGCACACTTTTTTCTTTTTACTTCCAGCATGAGCTGCCCTCACAAAGTACGCACTGTTGCGTGCAGTATGCATTCAATTGGGACACACTACTTCCTCATAACATGGCACCTACACCTGTCACCCTCTTGCTCATGTATCTGCTGCGCTAAGGTGTTGAGGCCGAAGCCACAACTGAGGCAATGACTCAAAAGCACGACTGAAGATCAGGACAGTTCAGAAAACACAGCCTTCATTTGCAACGGTTTGGTAGACGTGTAGACAGTCAGAACCAGGTTACCAAGATCCCATGGAGAAAGTGGTCCAAGGGGAGCTCACAGACGACGTACACTATGAGGAGGAGGGGGGGTAACTGGGGACAGGTGAAGCCGGTCAGGGCGGGGAAAGGTAATCACACAAGGGCACGAAGTGTGATTACCAGAAGCGAGAGGGAGAGGTGAATGAAAAATAAAACAGGAATCCCAAAAATGACATGAATGTGAAAAGAAGGGAACTTGACGAGGTGTTACGGAAGGATTGTGCGTCAGAAGAGCATGCTGGCTTACGAAATGATGCCGTACAACGTTTCGGTATTTCTGGAACATTGGCTGCTTTCGACTGTACTGTGTGTTGAGACACAAGTGCATTGTGGGAATGTGAAAGACACTATGGAGTGCTCCCTCGCTCACTCAGTGCATGAAGCATGACCTGATAGGTTGAATGGTGTGAGGTAAATATCGTGCAATAGACAGCAAACAGGAAGTGACTTTGGACGCAGCTGTTCGTTTATTTTGGTTAAAATGACAAACTGCTCTGAGTCACTGGGAAGTGAATGATGTCACTGTGTGCGTGTGTGTGTGTGTGTTCAAAGATTCAGCCACACAATACATGCGCGCCTGTGTGTGTGTGTGTGTGTGTGTCTAATTATAGTGAGTGCTTTGTGGCGCATCTCAGTGTGAGCGGTCCTCACCGAGTCTGACAATCACATCAATGGGAGCTTGACGATGATGGATTCCCCTCCGCTGCGACGCCAAACACACACACACACACACACACACACACACACACACACACACACACACACACACACACACACACACACACACACACACACACACTTTTGCAAATGCACTCTGCACATGTGCGTCCACTATCCTTCATTCTGAATCTGTCAGTAACTCACTCACACACAAACAAACATGCGCATTTCGTTTGTGTGCACACGGGAAAGCACTTTCTCTTTTCCACCTTCCTCCCTCTCACTCGCTCACACCTTCACAAACACGCATCAACTTAATTATAGTTCGGTGCTGTTGTTGCACAGAGGACGGCTGGTGACTGCTGAATGGTTGGGGAGAACAACAGGGCAGTCACACACACACACACACACACACACACACACACACACACACACACACACACACACACACACACACACACACAGCATGTTTACAGTAGGGGTGAAGAAACTGTGCAGTGAGCTTATCGGAGGTTAAAGATAGTTTTGCTGAATTGCCTGGATGAGTTACCGGCAGAAACATTTGACTTTCGGGTGCCGGGGCTCTCTGCAGCAGCTCAGCCTCTGCATCCCAATGGATCAGGTTTCTTTAGTTGAGATGATGTTGATGAATCCCTTGACAACATATTAAGACAGCAGTCTGGTCATCAGCAATCTTCCCCAAAGACATGCGAGCAGCAGAGCGCAACACCTGATCAGCACAAAGCTATATGTATTGATGGTACTGATGCAATACTGTCCATTGTTGTCGACGCAGATGAAACAATAAATCTGAACTTACAACAAGCGCAGTACCTTCAATCTCTTTGACAGTAAATCGTTATTTATGGACCTTCATGATAAAAATGATGTTTAACACGGAGGAACGTGTCATGAAGGACTAAAGACAACAAGACACTCGTCCTGCATTGTCATTGTATTTTTCTGTTATTCTATGCAATGCAAGCGCAGTGCATGTTTGGTGGTTTTTTTTCCTGAAAATGGCCAGTGAGAATCCATGTTGTATTCTCTTCTTCGGTCAGGAGTTTAAGACAATCTTTTAAACAGCGAGTGCCGACGCGTCTCACTTATAATTGTCCTCCTGCAGCGTTCCTCCTCTGTGGAGATCATTCATGAAGAGAAGGCCTTCACCATTGGCGGTCGCAGAGCATGTCTTAATGCGCAGCACTGACACACAGCGAGGTCTGAAGGACGTCCTGTGTTTTACATCGTCACCGTCCAGTTTGATGAGTACGCTACAACAGCTGTTATCTTGCAGTCAAAGTCAGCTCGTTCTTCAGAGAGAGAGCTGCCAGCGGAGGACGACCGAGAGCCGTTTGTTAGAACAAATTATTAAATCCACTCAGTTAAATACAGCTGCCAGGGGCAAAAGTTGGGACACACTACGGCTTACCGCCGTCTTATATCTCCTTTTTCAATATGAACAAGGCCCCCTGTGTGTACAGCTTTTTGGATATCAAATGAAATAAAACACATGTGGAGACAGTGAGTAAAGGTGTCATGTAATGCTTGCTGTCCACTCAGCTTAAGCAAAGGAAGGTTCTGACTAATAGCCATATGTTGCTCAGAGTAAGATGAGGCATGCTCACAGGGAAATGCACTCTGCGGCTCTCGTGGCCTGAAAACACAGAAAGCTCTCTGTCACTCGGTGCAGATTATACATTCCAAAGGTAAAGAAAGACACGGAGCTGCAGCGCCGCCGCCCACGTGACGCTGCCGATGACACATGACGGATGATGCGGCGCCTCAATCAGTGTTGCTGTTGAGGTGCCCTTGAGCAGTTGTGCGTGAGTCTCGTTGAACCGCACGTCCATCACAGCGTTAGAATAACAGCAGAGATTACCTTTACAACAACAACAAAGAGCCTCATCTGTCGGTTCATGTGAGCCATATGCGTCGGGGGGGAAGTCATTATTTATGTTTGTGTTGAAGGCATCTGACTGATTGTTCCACGATGATTCACAAACACAACCTCAACTGGAATTGTTTTTTCTGTCGTGTTTTTCATTTAAACCACAAGGCTAAAGCTCCACTTCTCGATATTCTTATGTTGACAATGGATCGAACGCCTCAATGTGATGTGAAGGGGTCAGTGGAACCGTCTCAGCCTTTTAGCCTCTTTTAGCTCATTGTTTTGATTATTTTAGCATTACATTAAAATGCACTGTGTCAGATGTGGGCATTCAAAACATGATCAACAGAAAGTGGAGAGGGTACACGTTAAAGACGACGCACTGGGTACGACATGCTCAACCAGCATGTACTGCTCCATGCCTAAATGAGGGATTAAGCATGATTGAAGTCGATTGAAGTCAGACTGAAGTATGTTCAAGCGAAGGTCTGGTCTGCTACCCCGAAGCATGAAGACTCCGTTCACCCTGTTGTGAAGTTTGCAGATGACAGTAAAGACGATGAGACTTCATAGAGAGAGGAAATCATTGACCTGGCAGAGAACAGCCTGCTGCTCAACGTCAATGAAACCAAGGAGATGATTGTTGATTTTAGAAAAGAGGAGGCTCCTGTCTCCATTAATGGAGCTGAGGTTCCCCTGAAATTAGCATCACAAACAATCTGACATGGTCATCATCACACATCTCCATCCTGGTGAAGAAAGCTCATCAACGGCTGCATTTATTAAGGAATTTAAGAGGGCAAAATGAAAATGCCAACTTCTTGTCAACTTTTAGAGAGGAGCAATAGTAGTGAATAAAACTGCCCACAACATTATTGTAGCCATCAACTGAGTATCAGAGATATTGGTGAGACGAGGTGCCTGCAAAGAGCTCAAAGGATATTTAAAGACTGCGTACTTTGGATGTATTCCAATAAACAAACAAACAGAGCGTAGAGCCCGGTCAGTGTCACGGTAAGCACACAGATGGCTAACGTTAAATATTGGCCAATATTGGACTGCAGTTTTCAGGACTCGAGCAGCAGGCCGGACACATATCTTTGAAACAGAAAAGGAAGAAGCTGAGGTGGAAGTAAAGGACGAAGTCAGAGGAACTGATTTAGAGGACAGCAGGATGATTTACTGAGGAGATTGGTTCCCTCTCTTTCTTACCAACACACTTTTCCAGCGATTTACGCTGCAATCAGCTCTACCAAGTGTGAACCCAGTTAGCCTCCACTCTGGCTGCAACTTGTCTGCTGGAAAATTGTACATCGTTCAAGCAGCTGTCTGCATCCAAGTGGCATGGCGTACAGTTGGCCTCTGAAAGCCCAAGATGAGGACGCATCTTCCTTATCTGTAAAAGCCAGGAGAGGAGGGAAGGATTCACGGCAGGAATGAAGCTGAAAGATGGAGGGAAGGCACGCATCTAATTTATGGAAATTATGCTAGAAATGCTAATTGAGTTAGGCATGCTAAACAGATCTGCTGGAGAGAAATATGTTTACGGTATTAGTAAACATGAACCGTCTCCCAAGCTGCAAATATGGCCCTCCCACTTTATGAATGATAGATGTATAACAGCAGTCCCTTCGCAACCTCGATGGCATCTTCATAAGATGTGGAGGTCGGAGGAACCAGTCCAGGAAGCAGTCCAACGTGTCCTCATACATGATATCCTACAAAAGGTTACCGCTCATTACATGCATACAGTCTCTTCAAAATATACTTCTGTGTCTACAGAAAACTTATATGAGTTAAAGCAACAACACTACTTAGTTAGGTTGAAGCAACAACACTACTTAGTTAGGTTGAAGCAACAACACTACTTAGTTAGGTTGAAGCAACAACACTACTTTGTTAGGTTAAAGCAACAACACTACTTTGTTAGGTTAAAGCAACAACACTACTTAGTTAGGTTGAAGCAACAACACTACTTTGTTAGGTTAAAGCAACAACACTACTTTGTTAGGTTAAAGCAACAACACTACTTTGTTAGGTTAAAGCAACAACACTACTTTGTTAGGTTAAAGCAACACTACTTTGTTAGGTTAAAGAAACAACACTACTTAGTTAGGTTGAAGCAACAACACTACTTTGTTAGGTTAAAGCAACAACACTACTTTGTTAGGTTAAAGCAACAACACTACTTTGTTAGGTTAAAGCAACAACACTACTTAGTTAGGTTGAAGCAACAACACTACTTTGTTAGGTTAAAGCAACAACACTACCGAGTTAGGTTAAAGCAACAAGATTACTTTGTTAGGTTCAGGAATAGATCGTCGTTTGGGTTAAAATAACTACACAAGTTAAGTGACAAAAACATCATCATTGACTTCTCGTCCCACACGGAGAATGAACTGCGGCCCCCTGGCTGAAAAGATCGCTGTTTGTTGGACCCATCCACCTCTGCCGCCGTGTTCTTTACCCATCTTTATACTTCCTGGTTCATGATTATGTGGATAGTATACGAAATAATTTAGTGGGATATCTACAAATTATTTTTCGTAGGTATTGATTCAAATGCTGATGAGACCAGCCTGCACTCGCTGTTTTCTTGCCTCTTCTCTTGTTCAAACACCATCTGTGGCGCGGACCGGGGCCTGACGTAAACAGATAAATAGTAAACCGCTCTTTTCATAAGATATCATGCGCACTGCTGAATGAGGATACGTTGCACACGGAGAGCAACCACACTCCTCTCTTTAAAGGTGTAGCACCAAAACACATCCGAGGTTGAAAACAATAATTAAAATCACTGTTTTTGAATCTGGCCGCAGGAGATTGTAAATTGTCCTGACAAGAAACTGACAAACGAAGTGTAATCACACCGAGTTGATTCTTAGAATACGAGTTGATCAGAATATAACATGTTACAGTGTAAAATTTGTGAAATCAAGCATGAATCACCAAACCAGATGAAAAAGGTCTGGTCTGGAGCCGGGTACCTGAGGCTGAGTGACTCATCTGTGAGCAGATTAGACAGCCGTCCGTCACAGAGGAAGGAGGGGAAACCGCCTGGGCTTCACTCTTTAAGGCTCCGTCTCAAAGGTCAGAGAGTTTGGTGATGTGATCGCACTGACAGGCCCTCCTCACCACAAATTATGTCTCCTCCTCCTCCTCCTCTTCTGCTGTCAATCCACTCGCTGCATCAGACTTTCTCTGAAAGACTGGCTTCAGCTGCCCGCCGGCGTGTGAAGACTCAATCAACTTTATTAATCGCTTTTTTTCTTCACTGGTCACGAACCTTTCTCTCTCACATTCTCCCTCGTTCAGTCTTCATTCGCTCATCTTTCTCTTGCTGTTGTTCTGTAGAATATTCACAACATAACCAACATGAAGCTCAAGCGCAGACCTCCGGCAAATCCCCGTCTTACAATGTTAACAAACGTATAAAATAATTGATGTCCTTTTTTTCCGGGACAAGCGGTTAAACCAACACACCAAACTGAAAACATGACCTCTTTGTTGGAGGTAAAACATTTATTATCCTTTGCTGCTTCGGGCAGTAAATGATGGACACAAAGCAGGACAGCAGCAGTCAACAGACCGAATACGTATTCTTGGTCATGATGGGCTTTCATTTATGAAAGGTGCAGGTCATTGTATCTATGAAACACATATTTTGGCAGCAAAGAAATCAATTAAAATCTATTTTTTTTGTCCAAAACTGTCAAGATATATATAAAAAAAAAATAGAAAGTAAAGGAGCTCACAATGTTCATGAATAGTTTCAGTATGCAGGCAAAGACTCAAAGGAGGTTTTGCCCGAGAGGACAAGCAGCGACATCATCTGGGTCACAGTAAACATTTTTCATAAAATGTAAAAACTAAGATCCTGGAACCAGAAAGTAGGTCCTGACACACGTTCTCTCAGAGGCGAGAGAACCATCACTGCTAAAAGGCAGTGATGGTGAAAGAATGGTGAAATAAAATGTGATTTCAGACCTGGAATCTGCCATCATAACTGTTAATGATGGCGTTACCTTGCCAGTTACTGTATGTGTCACAATAACAGTGAAAATGCCGTATTAATATCAGTGAAAGAGGTCACCTATGTTCCAGCATGTAATAAGTGTTGAGGAATGAAAGTGATTTGAGTCTTTTGTGTTTTCAAAGTGTGTAGGATTTGATATTTAAGTCCATGGAGAAACATCGAATCTCCATATTTTCATTCATACATAAAACTTTACTTCCTGCCTATTATTTATAAAAACGAAGGTTTTATTATTTCCTGAAAAGTAATGGTTTCGGACATCCAAGGTTTCTGCTTTACAGTGAGAGGTCCGTAATGGTGAGCGGTGGACACGGGTCAGTCAGCACCACACCATCAGTCCATCATATCGGAAACAAAAGGCATCCGCGTCCTGTCGTCAGGCAGCACTTCAGAGTCCTGCTGGAGGTTGGAAGCTGTGAATGCACTTCTCCAGAGCCGCTCTGCATCCTGTTTAACCCGGTGTCCCTCTCTGCTATGAGCTATGCCCTTTGGCTCCCCGTGTCATGCACAGGATCAAATTGCTTCTCTTAAAGGAGCAATCATGCAGCTCTCCAGGGCATGCTGAGCGCAGTAATTGAACATTCGCCGGGAAGCCGCTGACGTACACACGACACCTCTGGGCTCTGGCTGGGCGCTGAATGCTGCAGCGTGTGTTGCCGATTGCTTCGGCCCGGATGATAAACATGTGAATGCAAACAGCAGGCACACTGGTGGTGGTCCTCCCTTCCCCCAGTTCTCAGGAATACATCATTTACTAGTTTGGCTCCAGGTGTAGATGAACTCAGGTACTCACTGCACAGCTATTGTTCACAAATAAACAAATAAAAACCAAAGCGAAATAAAAGCGATCCTTTAAAAATGCATACGAGGCAGAGTGGAGGCTAAGCGCTGTGGGTGGTGGAGTGTGAGAAGAGGCAGTGTGTGTGTGTGTGTGTGTGTGTGTGTGTAGGTGTGTGTGTGTGTGTGTGTGTGTGTGTGTGTGTGTGTGTATGAAGCTTTACTTTAAATTATTCTGGTCATTAAGCTGCATCAGCGCCCGTGTGTCACAGCTTTCTACCCCTGAGTGTGTATGTGGTTTGTGTTTCCTACAATATTTGTATTTATGGGTGTGTGTGTGTTCATGTGCGTTTGAAAAGTTGTGTGTATATGCATGGCTAGGTATTGATATATATATGTATATCTATATTTATATATATATATGTACATGTACGTTCAACCGGTAAGAGGCCCAGCGGTAGACCTAGAACACACAGTGGGACTATACGTCTCCTCTGCAACGCCTCTATGTTCACCAGGAAAATCTGGAAAACATTGCTGGCGAAGTCTGGAATACCCTGCTAAGCCTGCTGCCCTTGTGACCCCATCCCAGTCGCCCGGTGAACGGAGAAAAATTGTTATTCTGGTCTTGTTTGTCGTCTCGCCGAAGGAAGCGGAGGCTGGAGGAACATTTTATTGAAAACATGACAAGCATTCACAGGAGCTGGTGTGGTGAGGCAAAGCCCCCCCACCCACAAGATTCAACATTTAGATTTGTGTTAGCCCTGAGGAGTCGCTGGGTGGAGCCGGAGGCTGTTATTGAGCCTCCACCCTGCTGAAGGAGCTCCGACCGATATCAGGAGGCTGGGGTGGGGGGGGGGCGAAAGGTCCGATGCTGGGGTGAGCGTTGTATATAATAAACATGTACAATCAATAAATCAGTCCCGTATTGCTCATCAATGTGAAGATAAAGTCATACTCCATCCTCCCAAGGTATTACATGATGACCGGACATTGATGGGGACCATCTCTTTATTGTAAGGTTTTCCGTTGACTGTATTTTAACATTTTGATGTTAAGATATTCACAGTTTTTCTTTTCACGATTAATACTTTCTGTTGCTGCTTCCAGACCCACACATTGAGGGGAAGCACATGCTCTCCCCTCCTCCTCGATCTCCTTCTGTCTGTCACTCCGTCGCTCTCCCGCCTCCCAAAGTCTTTCATTGTTCAACGGTCCACCTTTAGCACCTCACCTCTTCTGCCGTCTCTCGCACTAAATCTACTTTGAGACTTTATTGTCCGTGAGATGAGGTTGGCAGGCAAGCGAGCCACACAGTACATATGACAGACAGAATGTACCGGAACATATGACACGCAGGCAATAAGATGAACCGCCGTCCATCTCTCTCTCGTGTGGACCTCCCATGTGTTTCTTTAGGCACTGTGACTGAAACTCATACATTAATGTCAATATTCCACATTCAGCTGAATGAAAAATACAGTAAAAAGACATTTTCTGCTCATATTATCTGTCGTGACCATGCTGCATCTTCCAGTTGTTCGTGCTCGGACGGACATCAGTCACCGGTTAGATCACACAATATTCACTGCAGAAGGAAGTAATGGAGGTCAGACGTACACTTCAATGTGTTTCCTTGTAAACAATCTGAGGCGTACCTGCCTGAATGCACCATTAGCTGAAGTCCCTGTGAGGTCAGACCATCTTGCCTGTGAAGGAGTCAAAGTCCTTTTTATTTGTTCCTGAGAAGATTTCGACCATCTGTTTGAGGACCTGCAGAATTGTGTCACCGATGATGTGCTTCTGTTGGCACCTCCAGCACGCCCTGGGGCACTTTGCAGCCAGGTGTGAAGCGGCCAGGACAAGAGTCAGTACCTCTGAGCTCTGGTTCTCTGTCGGAAACCGGTGGATTGTTCACGGACGAGGCTACAATGGAGCAATTGATGGACAGGCGGTTTGGTGCGGTGTCAGCAGTGATGTGGGCATTGTACCGGAAGACAAAGCTCTCAATGTAGCAGTCCCTCTACGTTCACCAATGGTCATGAGTGTGTGGGTGGTGACCGGAATAATGAGATCGTGGATACAAGTGGCCGTAATGGGCTTCCTTCGTAGGGCGGAGGGATTACATAACTCGTCTGGGCTGCTGGGGTGAGGGACTTCTGGAGGCTGGACCGAGGGCTGGGAGGGGGGAGGCGGGGCTAAAGGAAACACATGCACATGCTCTATGGACCCGGAAGGTTTCCGTAAGATCTGGCTAATTCTTTCCAAATTCTATAGTTTTGCTTAATGCGCCACTTAGCAACTTGAACTAATGGGGCGCCGCCTCCAACGCTGTATCCAGTTCTCTTTATACATCCATGGGACTACCGCAGAATAGAAGTTTGTCCATCGACTGATCTTGTGTAAGATGCAGTCAGGAAACCTAACAGGTGTGTGGTTGAGATCTAAATGAAGGCTGAGTTAGACGATGGGTATGATCAGAGCAAAGGGGCCGGAGGTTTGGGGGCAGGAATTGGGGAAAGGGGCATTTTACCGATGGCCCAATATGACGTCATGGCTGCTGTAGTCTGACTCATCGGATGTAGGTGTGGGTATGGCCGCGTTGTCCTTCCCTTCCTCTATCGGCGCTATATATTTTACTGCATCCTGTGCTTAGCGACACACAAGCAAGTCAGAGTGTTTCTTCTCCACCAGAATGCTGATGTGTGCAGCCAGACCTTCCCTTAGCGCTGACACAGCACTGTGGAGATAGGTCTATGCAAGACGAGGGCTGGTGTGACCCCCTCACATGATGGTCTCTAGTTGAAGTTGATGTCGCACTCGACCTTTTTGTCCCACTTCCTGCTCTCGTGCGCTCTCCTTGCGAGGCTAACTTCATCACACGACGAGCCTGAAGAGTTTTAAAACATCTCTCTGTGGAGAAGGTGAAGGATCTTCCAGTAAAGTCCCTCTGGCTGTTTGAAGGAGTGAAAATAATCCGAGAGATTTCCCACCAAATCAAAACGATGAAGTGAAATGACATTTGTTCCTTTTCACTTTTTAACTTTACTCTTCTTCAAAAGCTTCACCTTTAACATTTTACACCTCTGTCTTTCTGTCTTTCGCTCTCTCTCTGCCAAAATAATCTAAATTAGGAAAAGTCCATTAGATCACGGAGTGCGTGCACACGGAAATGCAAACACACACACACACACACACACACACACACACACCTGATGGGGACCATAAATCGTTGTCTCCATTATAGTTCTGCCAATAGCACCACCATGCTGGCTGCACAGCGTCTTTATAGCACGGCTTTGATGTATATGTGGGTTTCGGGCCAGGCGGGGCGAGTGACAGAATGGGGTTGGGAAACGAGCGAGAAGGAGGGAGGAGGAAGAGAATAGGAGGAAGAGAAGAGGAGGAAGAGAAGAGGAAGAGGAATAGAGGAGCGACACCAAACACAAAAGAGACACGAGTGAGAAAACGAGAGAAGAGATACAAACACAGCAGCACCTAGAGGCTGTGGCACTCCACTGACATACAATGCACATGTACTGTCACATTCCCAGCATGCAGCTTGATTACGTCTTCAGTGCACGGAGAAACACAACCAGTTGTGTCCCAGTTCACGAGCGAGACCCGTCAAAGGATGCAGCCCACCAAGGTGTGTCCTTCAGAGGAACCCGAGGCTTTTGGCTGAAAGAGCACGGCTCGCAGCAGACGACACCGGCAGAGCAGGATGACGGACTCTATCGGTCACGTGAGTCGGACGTCGACTACAAAAGGATCAGTCCGAATGAGAAAGAGCAGCAAAAGGTCAGAGGCAGGTGCAGGAAGAGGTCCTACAGGCAGCTGGTGAGCAGCAGGGAAAGCCTGAACGACGGCTGCTCCTCTCTCAAATACATAATCACTTTATGAGATGAACATACAGCAGATATGTTCATCTAACTCATGACTCGCCAAGCGCTTTACAGTGCTTTCAGAGTCATGTTCCACAAACGACACTCTGGACTTTTATCCTCCGTACAGTCGGACTTCCCTCAATTCATTCAGATTGAACTAAAGAGGAGCAGCTCGTTGGACCGACCTCCTTCCATCACTACAATCAGCACATCATCGTATTTAAAGCGACTTTAAACAGTAAAGTCTTTACAACGCTTGGTGGATTTTATTGTAACGTGTCTAGACTTGTAAACTTGACGTCACTAATTAGTCTTCAAATTTTGATGAATAAAGCATGAATTTTGTTATAGATTTTTTTACCTTTTTGTGGTATCTTCATAAGCCATCTTTAGCTTATAACCACTGCACAAACACGAACATTGGTCACATGATAACAGGTGGTCTTCTTCTCTGGGGGGGGCATAGACATTATACAGACTAATCAGTAGAATACAACAACAATCCAACTGCTCATGAACAAACAAGACATCACTAGCCTTCCAATATACACTTTATAAAACGTAGATAAGTTAAAGTTATAGGTGGAACTTTGAAGTTGTGTTGTTCTTAGCGGTCCCTGTGGATTAACGTGGTGGTGTTTGGTCCCTGTGGATTAACGTGGTGGTGTTTGGTCCCTGTGGATTAACGTGGTGGTGTTTGGTCCCTGTGGATTAACGTGGTGGTGTTTGGTCCCTGTGGACTAACGTGGTGGTGTTTGGTCCCTGTGGATTAACGTGGTGGTGTTTGGTCCCTGTGGACTAACGTGGTGGTGTTTGGTCCCTGTGGATTAACGTGGTGGTGTTTGGTCCCTGTGGATTAACGTGGTGGTGTTTGGTCCCTGTGGACTAACGTGGTGGTGTTTGGTCCCTGTGGATTAACGTGGTGGTGTTTGGTCCCTGTGGATTAACGTGGTGGTGTTTGGTCCCTGTGGACTAACGTGGTGGTGTTTGGTCCCTGTGGACTAACGTGGTGGTGTTTGGTCCCTGTGGATTAACGTGGTGGTGTTTGGTCCCTGTGGACTAACGTGGTGGTGTTTGGTCCCTGTGGATTAACGTGGTGGTGTTTGGTCCCTGTGGACTAACGTGATGGTGTTTGGTCCCTGTGGATTAACGTGGTGGTGTTTGGTCCCTGTGGACTAACGTGGTGGTGTTTGGTCCCTGTGGACTAACGTGGTGGTGTTTGGTCCCTGTGGATTAATGTGGTGGTGTTTGGTCCCTGTGGATTAACGTGGTGGTGTTTGGTCCCTGTGGACTAACGTGGTGGTGTTTGGTCCCTGTGGACTAACGTGGTGGTGTTTGGTCCCTGTGGATTAACATGGTGGTGTTTGGTCCCTGTGGATTAACGTGGTGGTGTTTGGTCCCTGTGGATTAACGTGGTGGTGTTTGGTCCCTGTGGATTAACGTGGTGGTGTTTGGTCCCTGTGGATTAACGTGGTGGTGTTTGGTCCCTGTGGATTAACGTGGTGGTGTTTGGTCCCTGTGGATTAACGTGGTGGTGTTTGGTCCCTGTGGACTAACGTGGTGGTGTTTGGTCCCTGTGGACTAACGTGGTGGTGTTTGGTCCCTGTGGATTAACGTGGTGGTGTTTGGTCCCTGTGGATTAACGTGGTGGTGTTTGGTCCCTGTGGATTAACGTGGTGGTGTTTGGTCCCTGTGGATTAACGTGGTGGTGTTTGGTCCCTGTGGATTAACATGGTGGTGTTTGGTCCCTGTGGATTAACGTGGTGGTGTTTGGTCCCTGTGGATTAACGTGGTGGTGTTTGGTCCCTGTGGATTAACGTGGTGGTGTTTGGTCCCTGTGGATTAACGTGGTGGTGTTTGGTCCCTGTGGATTAACGTGGTGGTGTTTGGTCCCTGTGGACTAACGTGGTGGTGTTTGGTCCCTGTGGATTAACGTGGTGGTGTTTGGTCCCTGTGGACTAACGTGGTGGTGTTTGGTCCCTGTGGACTAACGTGGTGGTGTTTGGTCCCTGTGGATTAACGTGGTGGTGTTTGGTCCCTGTGGATTAACGTGGTGGTGTTTGGTCCCTGTGGATTAACGTGGTGGTGTTTGGTCCCTGTGGACTAACGTGGTGGTGTTTGGTCCCTGTGGACTAACGTGGTGGTGTTTGGTCCCTGTGGATTAACGTGGTGGTGTTTGGTCCCTGTGGATTAACGTGGTGGTGTTTGGTCCCTGTGGATTAACGTGGTGGTGTTTGGTCCCTGTGGACTAACGTGGTGGTGTTTGGTCCCTGTGGATTAACGTGGTGGTGTTTGGTCCCTGTGGACTAACGTGGTGGTGTTTGGTCCCTGTGGACTAACGTGGTGGTGTTTGGTCCCTGTGGATTAACGTGGTGGTGTTTGGTCCCTGTGGATTAACGTGGTGGTGTTTGGTCCCTGTGGATTAACGTGGTGGTGTTTGGTCCCTGTGGACTAACGTGGTGGTGTTTGGTCCCTGTGGACTAACGTGGTGGTGTTTGGTCCCTGTGGATTAACGTGGTGGTGTTTGGTCCCTGTGGATTAACGTGGTGGTGTTTGGTCCCTGTGGATTAACGTGGTGGTGTTTGGTCCCTGTGGATTAACGTGGTGGTGTTTGGTCCCTGTGGATTAACATGGTGGTGTTTGGTCCCTGTGGATTAACGTGGTGGTGTTTGGTCCCTGTGGATTAACGTGGTGGTGTTTGGTCCCTGTGGATTAACGTGGTGGTGTTTGGTCCCTGTGGATTAACGTGGTGGTGTTTGGTCCCTGTGGATTAACGTGGTGGTGTTTGGTCCCTGTGGACTAACGTGGTGGTGTTTGGTCCCTGTGGATTAACGTGGTGGTGTTTGGTCCCTGTGGACTAACGTGGTGGTGTTTGGTCCCTGTGGACTAACGTGGTGGTGTTTGGTCCCTGTGGATTAACGTGGTGGTGTTTGGTCCCTGTGGATTAACGTGGTGGTGTTTGGTCCCTGTGGATTAACGTGGTGGTGTTTGGTCCCTGTGGACTAACGTGGTGGTGTTTGGTCCCTGTGGACTAACGTGGTGGTGTTTGGTCCCTGTGGATTAACGTGGTGGTGTTTGGTCCCTGTGGACTAACGTGGTGGTGTTTGGTCCCTGTGGATTAACGTGGTGGTGTTTGGTCCCTGTGTGTGTATGTAGCTGCTGCAGTACTGTCAATAAGTGCTTGATGGCTGAGCCGGTCTCTCTCTCTCTCTCTCTCTCTCTCTCTCTCTCTCTCTCTCTCTCTCTCTCTCTCTCTCTCTCTCTCTCTCTCTCTCTCTCTCTCTCTCTCTCTCTCTCTCTCTCTCTCTCTCTCTCTCTCTTGTGTGAATGAATGTCTCATTTCGGTCCCCTGCAGTCAGTCTCTCCTTTCTGTCTCCTCCCTTCTTGAGCTCATCAGACTATACTCTCTTTATCGCGTCATCACTTGACTGTAAAATATTACTTTTCAATGCTCATCCTTTTCTTAGCGCTCCTCTTAATTTATTAATAACACATGTTTTATTTTCGATGTATTTCTATTCTTCTCCCCTTTCTGTTCAGTTTGATTCAGATGAAACAGGTTTCTTTAGTCCTTGTGGACATTTCAGAGCATTAAAGGTGTTTCCAGAGCACAAGTCATGTATGTAGTTGTACTAAACTCCCCTCGTTAAGTAAGAAAGACAACTACCACTCTTTGATATGACTAATTCTTCAACAGAAAAATATGCGTATAGTTCAAGAACCCAAATAACTACCTTCAATTTAAATATATATATATTTTCAAGGGTGTTCATCAGCAACATCCAATAACTAACGCTGTCCAGCCGGAAGGACCATCATGTCCACTGGACACGAGCATCTCTGAGCACTAGCTCTAGTTTTGCTGGACTAACCGCATCACTGAGGTGACGTTAACTTGTGAGTGCATAGAAATACATGTCAGTACAACTAACATCTAAATCACTTTCAAATGTGGATATTTCATATGGATGCTATTGGAAGAAGAAGACGTCCCGACTGACGAAACTTCTTCTGAAACAGCTGGAGCCACGTTCAGAGGACGGTTATAGTCGGTGCTGCTGTCGCTGGAGACTCAGGAGATAATAAAGAGTTCATATGGTGTTGATTTGTTTGTTTTTTAAGATGAATCAGTATGAAGATAGTCTTCCTGATTGAACGTTTGCGTAGCTTCATGAAAGGTTTTCATTGCTTTTAAAGTGCCAGTGTGTAAAGAGAGACTTCCATTCAGCAGGCTGCATTCTACAAACTCACCACTAGATGCCACTACATCCTGCACACGTCTCCTCTCAGCGTTGGCACGTTATTTGCTTTTTATTTGCTTTCCACAACATGTCAAATGTGTTTTTTTAGACCGCATTGTCAACAATGCGGTCTAACTGTGTTTTGCGTGTCATGTGACATTTGGTGTTGGAGTTTGAGTGCACTGTGATGCATCTGACGCCACTGAACGTTCCTACATCAGTGGAGGAGACGAGTCCACTGCATTTGTTAGCTGCTGTTAAGGTGCAACTTCATTTCTTGCCACAGAGATCTACAACGATTAAAGCTGGTAATAAAGCCTGAATTCCACATTCTAGTTTTGAAAGTATTAATGAGTGTGAGGCCTGCAAGGGAGTACTGCAAAACCCAATGCAGCCATCTGAATGGATTTACAATAAACCGAGGGCCATTTCATGCTTCTTCTGATTGCCTGGCTTTCACTGGTGATATACAATGTAATTATACCGCGTTGGGCCAAGCTAGAAATAAAGGGTGTCTGGGTTGTGGGTCTGGGGGGAGTAAAAGCATGGATAGTCCAGTTTGGCTTCAGTTCAGAAATTGTGAAGTTTGAGCTAATCAAAGCAGACGGTCTCCTGTGGGGTCTAAAGACAAAATCTGCTGTTGGAGCAGACTCTCTCAGAATCTAAATATTGTATTTTTTGACTCTCTGTGTGCAGCAGAGCTACCGGCTACAGCTCCCACAGATCCCTCTGAAATATGACAAAATGCTTGGAAACAAAATGTCCTTCTATTTGTCACATGGAGAGGGTTAGCTGAAGGTTTGAGCACTTTAAAAAGGTGCAATATGTGTAATGTCTGGCCAGCTGCTCATCATTTCACCTCCACTACCGGGTCCATACGTCTGACTTTACAGTCATCAGTTATAATAAATGAAACAAACACGAATTATTAACAGCAGGGACACAATACCCAACATTTGACCAAAGTGAAATCATAAACTCAAGAGGAGAGAAGGCAATCTTCCAACTTTCATGAGAAAAAAACCCCTAATGATGTCAGGATGTAACTGAATGGTTCCCATTGGTTGGGCCTTGGGCCTGTCATGAAATGTTCCAGCACAGAGTCTCTGGCACTTGTTTTACACACAGTTATTTGTATGGATTAAACAAATGAGGTGTAATGTGAGTTTTGGACGGATCCAGGCTAGCTGTTCCCCCTGTTTTCATTGTGTATGCTAAGCTAAGCTAACTGGTTGGTGGCAGTAGTGTCATATTTTCCACACAGACAAGATTTGATGAGAGAGGTATTCATCTTCTCATCATACTCTCAGCAAGAAAGAGAATCATTATTTCTCCCCAATGGCCTCATAGTCTTCATTAACCTTTTTTTGACCCATCTCACTTCCTGTTGAGTCTCTCTCTCTCTCTCCTTTGTCTCCATTTTCGTTGCCCTCCCCCTCTACTTTCCGTTTCCCCGTTCCGTTTCTCTCCAGGCTTCGTTCCCTTCTCATCTCGTGTCTCGTTCTCAGGAACTTCAGCTCCATCACTTCCTCCTGACCGTCTACCGCGCTGTTACTATGCAATCTATGAATCAGCAGAGAGAGGAAGAGGGAAGGAGAGCGAGAGGAAACAACCAAAGGAGCTGAGTCTCCAGATGGAAGTCTTCTTGCTGCTTTGATCAGCCATTTGTCTGCGCAGCGGTTCGTCTGCAGCGTGGGTGTGAAAGCTCTGAGTGATTGATGCTACAAAATGCTTTCCTAATGTGGCGAGGAACAGAGCTGGTGGGTAATTTAAAATATGTTTTCAGAATGTAAAGAAGGCAAATTGCTCCTTCAGCGTTCTGAACAAATCAACTGCACAGCGGATTCCAACTGCAAGTAGATTTCTCATGAGTTCAGACGTTAAGAGGGTTTTCAGTTCCATGCAAACCAGAGCGTACTGGTCCAAGTGGACCCTCCTACAGCAACGTGCCGTCAGGTACCTGTCTTTCATATGGTGGTTTGTTTTTCTGCTGTAGGAATTAATGACACAGTACAAAAGTACAACAATAGTTTGTCTGTGATATCACATTGTTCAACACTAGAAAAAGCATTCTGAACAAACGTCGAACATTTAACATTTTAACTTCAACACTTACCAAACTACAGAGTGCTGCACGATAAAACAAGTATCTTCAAACTGCTGTTGTAAGTCCTTCTCAGTGACTAAAACAAAAATCACTGATCATTGTGTTTGTCATCCATAGCTCTATGCAACTCTTTAGTGCCCATGAGCAAGGCACTTGAGACAGGCGGTTGTTGGTGGGCAGATCTCATGTTGAATGAACGTTTTCTTTCCCGAAATGAAACAAAATAAAAAGAGATATAAGTTCAGCACATGCAGGCTGTTATCCTTGAAGCGTAATACATTCATATCATTTGTTGAAGTGATGATCATAAAACAGACACAACCCAGTTGTTCGTTAATTGTGTCTTTTCTCAAAGTCTGAGAAGCTTAAACTAAAACAGATTACATCTTTTTTCCGCACATTCAGACACATATGGACTTCCTGCATGATTTATGTCCATCATGTGTCTGTTTTTACAACAAAAACAACAGATGATAATCTTTTTATGACACTGTGCACATGTGATCCCATCTCTCATCCCTGCCAGCTGCAGTGTTGTGTGTCTGCGTCCCATGAAAGCGTTCATCAGGGAGAGAGGCTGCAGACAGACGACGTCCTCCCCTCGCAGCCATCCACTGCATCGGTTAACTACGCACCAAGCTGCTGTGAACCGGTGGCACCGGCCCGCCAGCGCTGCAAACTGCATTACCCAATAACCCGCCTGCTTCTGCGAGACACATCTCAGATATGTCGCCCAAACACAACCCATTGCGAAGGCGTCATAGCTCCTGTAGAGACGCATAGCGTTGGAGAGGCGCACCAGTAATAAACGCAGCCACGGCCATAAGACAGAGCCTGCCCCTGAAGAACCACTTCATTCAAAGAACAGAGGCTGCTCATGTAAAACGAGACTGTTCATTTTAGTGGTCATGCAAACAATGACAGTCCTCTGCAGACAAATACAAACTATTTGTTGGTTTGATTCAGCAACACGTGCTGATATTCAGAATCAAAGGAGCACAATCGGGCTGTGTACGGCTCTCTGCTGTGGTTAGAACAGAGCTCTCTGGTACTTGCACAACCTTTTACATTGAGAGTCTGGGAGGACGGACCAGAACGTGTCGTTGATGTCACAGAGCGGCTGCCAACGCATGGAAGCGTCCCCACAGTGGACGAAATGATGAGTCACCTAAAGCAGAGAGGAACAAAGAGGGGGTCACAAACAAGTCCACCGGGTTGTTCTCAGCTTTTTCCCAAATGGGTCGTCCCATGACATCATCAGCTATGACATCATCAGCTATGACATCATCAGCTCCTCCTCCACCTCCTCTGACGGAGGCAGGCCAGCGCGAGCAGGGAGCGGTGGCTCTCGTGGTAAAAAGGTGATTTATACGCTGCGCAGGATGCAGATACCGGCAGGATTGCAGTGCAGTGGAGGAGGAAGAGGAGGAAGAGGAGGAGGAAGAAGAGGAGGAAGAAGAGCAAGAAGAAGAAGAAGAGGAGGAAGAGGAGGAAGAGGAGGAGGAAGAAGAGCAAGAAGAGGAGGAAGAGGAGGAGAGGTGACAAGACATGCAAATGGGTGAAGAAGGAAAGAGGTAGAAAACTAAATTAAGAGAGGGATTTGGTCAAGATTAAAAAACAAAAAGTGGTAAAACGAGAAGAGGACAGAAGAAAAGAAGGGATGAAAAAAGACAGAAATGTAGGTAAGACGAGACCACGGTTGGAAGAGTTACTTTAAGATTGCGATCCCACAGTAACCTAATCCAAGCATCACTGTGTAACAGTAACGTATTCTGATAACTTTGATTTACTTCAATACGCAGATGGAGAAGAGAGGCACGCTGCCATCATTCTGTGTGTAAAGCAGGAAATCGATCGAGCGCTGCCTTCCAGCTGTGAACGTGCCGTCATCAGCCAAGCACTCATATCATTCAGCACATGAGTGATTTTAACTTGGAGCAGCAGATATACTCCGATACATTAAAGGTTCCAGGGTTCGATGTCTAAGGTTGTACGGTCATTTATTTACACTCAAATCTTCTATTGAGGTTTTTAAATGAAGCTTCAAATGTCTGTCATCATATGTTTTTGATGTCATCACCATAAAACGATGGGTCAAATAGAGTATTGTGGTGATGTAGATGTGCTTTATGGTGCTGTTAGATCGCTGCTACTGTGGAGAGTCATGTTAATACGGGAGCATGTGGATTGAAGCAGAATATTTTGTGAGATAAAAACAAAATTGTGAATATTGCTCATGTTTACATTCATCTTTTTTGAATACATTTTGTCTTTTGGAATGAAGACTGAGACGACTGAGAAAGAGAGGGAGGGGAGAGAAGGTACGACTTATTCTACTGTTACAGAATACATTTACCTTTTTTGTATCCTAAATACGTAATGCCGTTCCAAGTGATCTGTTATTCAAACAGTAACAGACAAAGAGATTGGGGATACAGAAGGCCTGAGCAAAGATAATGGAGAACAAAGATGGAAATAAGGGAGAGCACGAGGAAAGATGGTGAGAGGCTGGGAGACAGAAGGAAGTGAAAGAGATGAGGAACAAAAAGGAAAGAACTGAAGAGAGGTTGCAAGGTGGTCAGAAGAGAAAGAGAAAACCTCAGGAGAAGCAGGCAGAGGAGATGAGGGAAGGTTGTAAGGGAGGAGAGGTCAGCAGAGGACACGAGAGAGGCAACAAAGATGGAAAAAGGGAGGAAGACATGCGGGACAGGAGAGACGTGTTGTAGGGAGCACAGAGAGGCCAGATGCTGCTGTCAAATGTCCGTGTTACTGAAGCAGAGCTGACAGGATTCACCAGGGCCTTCCTCCAGAGGTGGACCACCACAGCCTCAGGAGCCCCGCCCCTTTCTGTCCCAACAGAGCAAATCACCACGTCTGACCACTGCAGCGCGTCCACACATGTTACCTCACGAGGCACCGACGTACGCATAACAAAGAGAGGCTCCGGGCTGGAATAGTGCCAGGTCCAGTTCGTGCCTCGAATGTGATATCATTCAATTCAAGTCACAAAGAAAAACACAGAGATTATTCCCAGAATCTCCATCTGATACATAAAATAAAACGATACATTGCACGAGAGGCATGAAGAGTTGCTATGTTCAGTTCTTGTGTCGTTGGGCCAGAAGGCACGTAAACTTTGGTTGCCATGGTTTGGATCAGGGAATAGAGTCACAACTGTTTCAGGCCGCGATCGCACTTAATTGAGCAACTTAACAAAAATCATAATAGCTTGAAGCAAAACGTTAGAGGGGGGACGCTACTCCATCCGGCGGAAACATTGATTGAAGCACACGTTGAGCTCCTGCCCTTAGTTCGCCTTTGCTATTGAATTATAAAGTTATTCGATGAAATACTGCTAATCGTAACCTTTAGTGTGAATCAGCCACGGCCCCACTGTTCCTGCCGTACCGGCATCAGAACAGGAAGGACGCGGTCACGTAGTGGTTCCATTTCAACGGCTGTCTGGGGCCAAGTGAGACATCTCCAACCCGTCACCACAGAAAACATGTTCCCACCGTACGTTCCTGCAAACCAAAGGAAACAAATGTGGACATTTCTCAACCAAATAACAGGTTTCATACATATTCGTCAGCAAAGCCTTGGTTTAGGTTTAGGCAACACAACTACATGGTTTAGGTTCGAGTAACAACATGGTTGGTGTTCACATAATAGTGTTACGTAACTAGTGTAAATAAACAACAACTGCCCTCGACGGGCTTTTGATGTATCCTTACTAACAAACACAACGTTTCCTTTAGGTTTCACAGAGGAGGTGAACAGCGGTCTACTGGGTGAAGGTCCTGTGTTTGCTGAGGTTAGCTGCAGTTCATTACAGCGACTGAGAAGAGTGCACAGAAGGGGTGCATGGCATTAAATGGAGTTTTTGTCATCATCAAGCAGAAGCTTCTTTCAGTTGCATGACGGACGGCTAAGTAGCCACACAGATGAACACTAAGTGGACGAGAACATAAAACGTATCGCAGCATCGACAACACAGGATGTCGTCCTGAAGCTCTAACGTCAACTTTACCATAAATCACAGATGTCTGTCGGCTTGTTTTCAGCATCTGGGAATGTTTGGTGAACAGTTTACTTTATTAAACAAAGTCCAAGAATACTGGAGAGGATGAGGAAGCACAGCTCAACTTGAAGACGATGAGGAAGGTGACACACGCCCACATTAACAGCGCCAAAGGTCATTTATTGGAAAATCACAAAAGGCGACATCAGGACAAAGTCTTTGATCTTCGTCTGGTTTATCGAGGACGCTCCCCTCTTTCTTTCTTGCAGGGGCCACAAATCAATATCAAATGATTTATAACGTTCAGCACAACAACGGGACGCCTTCCCAGATATCTAAGCCTCCGCATTACCGCTGTGAACGTTCAGAAAACTATTACGGGCACCTGACATTAATTAACTTCAAGAGTCTGCACTAACACGCCATCAAAGTAAACCCTGTGTGCTCACTTTCCCAAAGAGCCCATTAAGAGTACACACACTTGACCAACGCCACACACTGCACACACTAGTGAGGAGCGAACGCCCCAGCAAGGCGATCAATGGAGTCTTCAACTTAGGATTCGGCGCCGCATACCGAATGAGAAGACTAAATCTCCCCTTCTGCGCCCGGCCTGCTGCAGTGAGCTGTTTCAGGACAGCGCTCACTCTCTCCCGTCCACACAGTCCAGAGGCAGGTCACCGACGGGCCGGCGTGTTGGAGAGGACGGCTGTCGATCCCCGAGGGAGGCTGGACGGCAACGGAGACATATAGGACGCAAGCTGTAAGCATCGTGAGAAACGTGCGTGAGCTGTGTGCTTGACATGTCTGCTGTCATATTCCACTGCAACGAATGAATAAATGAACCAGGAAATGACACTTGAATCTTGAAAATGATTTAAACAAACAAAGTAATGAAATATCTGCAAAATGAAAGTGAAAAATGACGATCGGACTTCTTGGAGCGCGTTCATGCAGCAGGATAACGTGTATGTGCACATGAACACAAACATGTACTCACACTACAGGCCTGCATTTCCCCACACAACTACTCATGCACACACACACACACACACACACACACACACACACACACTCTGTCCCCCCCCCCTCTCTCTGGGGATACAGACACGTCTTCAAAATGTCTGAAGTCCAGAGAGTTCCATGTCAGCAGAGGAGGTGAGCAGTGTATTTCTGGCCTGCTCCACATACAGTTTGACATTGCATGTAATATTTAGCATTCTACTACAGACAAACTGTATACTCTCCTCTGTGGGAACCTTTTAAAATACCCAAGAGGGTCCTGTTTTCACTGGGGAGGAAAAAAACCTTGAGTGAATGCTGAGGAAAAAACATGGCCGAAGCATCACCACTGCAAGTGAGAGGGGCCATAACAGAATGCTAAGAGAGCAAGAGGGGACGATTGTATGGACTGCTGTTTTGAAGCTTTGATTTTGGGGTTTTTTGGCTGTTGCAATTTTGCTTTTTGCAACCAGAGTTGACACTGAAGGGATCTAAGTCCGTCCGAATGTCACTGAACTTTCATGAAGTGAAAACACGCTGTGAAAGGGTTCAACTTTAAAGACGGAAACTCCAACGCCGTGGCGGCGACCCGTCAATCACAAGGCAGCCCCGCGGTGTGTAACCACAGACTGTGCATGAGAAGTGGACGTAGTCGCCGCGATGTCACCCGTCTGTGGACTGCAGTTCTGAAGCCTCAAATTCGGCTTTTTGCCTGTCGCCATCTTGGATTACGAAAGTTTTGCAACCAATAAACAGGAAGTGACCATATTTGGACTGAGGAGGAGTGACGTAGAGACGCCGTATATGGCTCAAGTAGAGACCTGTCAATCACCGTGTAGCCCCGCCCTAAAGCATCCCCTGCTTTATGGTCTGTGTGACTCTAAATGGACCATAATGTACTAAATGAACATCATGCTGTATTGAAGAAGACTTGAAACTAGAGATTGAGACATAAACTCATGTTTACAATGTTTACTGAGGGAATAAATCAAGAGAGAAGTAGAGTCATTTTCTATAGACTTCTATACAACCAGAGGAGTCGCCCCCTGGTGGACACTAGAGAGAATGCAGCTTTAAGACGCTTACTTATTGGCTTTACTTGTCAGACCTGGAAGTTGTTGGCTCAATACATACATCAGGAGTCAGTAATATAAGTATGGAACGCTGGTGATGGGTGATTCCTTCACAGACTGTTGCAACACCACAGAGGCACAGAGGAGATGATCCGCACGAGTGACAACAAAACCAAACATCACCTCTTCCTCTGCACATCAGCGGGTCATTACAGCGCCGTGGAATTGAATTGCAAACAAACATTTGTCACAGAGCCTCGTAGATGGTGTGGAGCCGTGATCGAATCCAACCGCAGATGCGGTCGTGCTGCAGATTTCTTCAGCCAGAGGGTTAGGGAGGCGAAACCTGCAATATGCCATATGTTGAACCCACTTTAAAACAAAGTCCATGGATTGTTGGTTGAAAGCTCCAGCTGGCTGCCAACGGTGGAGCACAGCTGCAGAGAGGCTGTTTAGCCCCAACAAAATCATTTCTGACAAGTTCAATTGTGAGAGGGTTTGTCTGCCTGGCTGCACAAGCGTTTATTGAGTGTGGAATGAGTTCTTGCACTGGGGTTGTGTGTGTGTGTGTGTGACCTCTGGTCGGAGATTAAGGCCACAGCCTCTCTGTCAGGCAGCACAACATGAGTAATGTTTTAATGTGACCGTATTAGGCGCTCTGTGCTTCTATGGACAGTCTGAGCTGGAGATGGAGGTCATCTTTCAACCGCAATGACTTGACCGTGGACTGGAACTAGCTTTTCTGCTCGTCAGTCTTCAATCAGAGAGGATAACAAAATACAACAAAAAATCACTCGAAATAAAACTCAAATATGTGTCTGAATGTCATTACGATTTACGCTAAATTAGGTTTTTAAGTGAATGAAAGATAAAGAGGCCGAGGGCAACAGTTAATGTTTCAATTAACACTCTTAAGACAGATGATATATGAAACTATAAACTATAAAAATAACAGATAATAAAGTTATAAGAGATGTAAAACACATGCATGTTAATGTTGCATGCAAACGCAGCACAGATTGGCTGAGGTTGATCAGGAAACATGACAACGCTTACTTCGTCTTCAGGTTCGCTCTCAGCTTATTACCAGAACATTTTGTCTTTCGGATCCAAAAACTCTTTGGGCAAAATTTAATTTGATTCCATAAACTACGACATAATACTTCCAGGCTTATGGTATATTTAGTTCAGTTGAGTAAATGTGTGATGCAACTCATTCTATGCTTTATTGCTCTGAGCATGGCCAGCGTACGTCATGTTCATTCAGTGCCTTCTACAGTTCACAGTGAAGGAAACAGCATTTGATCATTAACACAGTCCAGGAATGTATTTTGCAGTCGTGTTGAGCTCCGCTTCCGTCTCTTCTATTGATTGCAGACGCTGCTTTGTGTCTGATGACAAAGTGTTTGCCTGAGGAAGTTGTAGAGTCACAGACAAAACAAAACGAGCAGAGATGGATGACACTGGACCGCAAGATTTTGGTGTATAAAAGTATGGCGACTGCCTCCCTCTAACCTCACAAAAGAAGCTTCTTTTCAGCTGACGGGTAACTTCGCCGGATTATTGTGTTACTTTGAAGTGACTAACGAAGAAAAGAGCATTGGCTGCAAGACTTCTGCAGCGCCCAGTTTCCCATTTATACAATGAAATCCGCCGTGAACTTGCTTAAAAGCTATTTTCAAACAGAATTGCAACTTAATCCACACTTTAAAAGTGATTGTGGATAAAAGAAAAGTGCCTGCTGCCAACTCATAGAAGGTTGAAGGTGTAAGTGCTGGAACCTGAGGGGGTTTAGGCTGTGAATAAAAAGGTGTTTGTGGATCAATTTAGTAGCACACACCAGACACACGATGCAGACAGAAGACATCTTGAGAGTACAACAGCTGTTGATCCAAATAGATTGTGGGAATGTCTGGTTCTTGGCATACAGCAGCTGTTTTCACCAAAAAGCTCGACTAAAGACACTGCACACTACCTGGCCACCACCGAGCAGACAGACACAGTCACAGACCAACTGATGAAGGAAGAATATGAAGAGTCTGGGACAGATATTTCCCCGAGGAGAAAACCGACACTAAAGTGGAACCTAGAGAGTCATATTTTGAGGTTGACGGCAGCTGACCAAACGTCTCAATTTGACGCGTTGGCCTCCACAACGGAACAGTGATTTGTTGATCTGCTCTTCGGCCCCTGAATCCACTTGTTTTTCCGTGTTGACGAAATAAAAGTGAAATGAAGCATTTGTGTATTGTTGAAATGCCCTCCTTGACAGAGGCTAATCGCCTGTTTTTTAAGGGCTTCAGTTAAGTGAGCGGAAAAACAGAATTGAGAGTGGAATTAGTGAAGATTAATGCAAAAAGAGCTCGTTTCGTTTCCCTCCGTTTGAAGCCCCCCCCGCCTGTGACTGACATGCAGCTCAGCCAGAAAACTGCACTCGTAGCCTCGGCCGAGCGGGAACCCTGTGCCTGCAATGCAGAGGCTGTCCGGACCCACATTGATTTGCAGCTATTGAGACAACGCTGATACGTTACTGAGAGCACAGACGTCAGTGTGGGGGGGGGGGGGGGGGGCTGGACTGGAGGAGATGAGAGAGACAAAGAACATGAGGTCGTTTTTAGTCCTGAAACACCTTCACCATGTCGTCTTCTTTTCTATTCTCTGTCCAGCAGACGAGCACAGACTCAGAATCACATCTGTTATCGCGGCGACATTCTTCGTTGCGTTTGAGAAATGACTCTGCGAAAAGAGCACCCGGTGTGAATTACAACAGGCTCCAGCTGAGAGAGACAACTAACAACTGTCTTGCTCTGCATTCTTCTTCCATCGAACCTTACGATTCTGCTCTTATTGTAAACAGAGCGAGGGCGAAGCCGGCGGGTTTGGAGGGCTTGTGTGTCGGCCGTGGGGGCTTGGTAAGGCTACCCAATGCAATCAGCGGTAAAAGCTTTATTTTCATGGTAATGAACCCTCCTCGGGGTACGTGTGATTTATGCTCCTCGTCAAACCACTTTGAATCACGCACAACTGCCTCTGATTCAGTACCGGCCTTAAAATACCTTCCTGCTCCTCCTCCTGTTGCCAACACAAAGACATCCTTCAGTGCTAACCTCCCGTTTCTTTCTGGGATAAAAACAAAACATCCCACACTATACAAATGTTCCAAAACAAATGTCCTGTTCCACATCTGTATCTTTCACAATGATGCAGCTTCTTCAGGCTGGTCTCATCCAGAATTCATAGCTATAATTACAACAGACGGAAATCTGTTAGCCAGTAGATCGCTGTTTGTTCTTCATGACAAAAGAGAAGTCGACGTTCTTCTGTGGTTATTTCAACACAAAACAACCATCTTTGCAGAACCTAACGCAAGTATTTCACGATATCTCTCTAAACCTAACTCAGTTTTCTTTGCTGCCTCAACCTCACTAAGTTGTTTTCTGTGAAGACGGAAGTTTATCTTTAGAAGGCTGTTTGAATGCAACATGCAGAGATTTGATACGTGTTGCTGGTTTTCGTAGGATATCGTACAAACGCTTCGTGAGGATATTGTTACGCCGAGACCTCCTGGGTAGTGTTTGTTGCCACAGTCTGTTCCTGTTGTGTTGTCTATCACTCACCTTGTCTCTCGTTTCAGACACCCCCCTCCCTCGTGTGCCGTCCTCCTGGGTGATTACAAGCCCCGCCCTCATTGCTTCCACCTGGGCCTCGTTCCCCTGTGTATTTAGTCTGTTTCCTCCTTGTCCTGTGCCAGTTTGTCTCGGAGATGTTTGAGGAGCGTATCAGCGATATTTCCCTGTGTACCGAACCCTGATCAAAGTAAAGAACTTGTACGTGGAACCTATCTACCTCGCCTTGAGTCTGCTTTTGAGTCCTGCTCCCTGTGGGCCCCAGACCCCCCTAACAGATATGTTAGCTTCCTTTCTCGATGTCCGTCTGCATTGTGCAGCACAGAAAGATGTACAAAAATAATTCTTGTCCACGAGGTATCTTCCAATTTCCCAGTTCCTTGACTCTCTGTTTGCACGCGTGGTGCTTTAAACCATGAAACACATTGACGACATGGTCAGACATTATGTGTCACGGCTCTTCTATCTGCACCATCACTCAGCTGAACGGAAAAGAGAAAAACATTGCCGCGGTTAGAAATCAAATCAATTTCATGACCCTGGAGGATTGCGGGGATTTACCTCCCGTGACAGATGATATGCAGGGATACAGATTATTGGAAGATGAGGCTCAGGTGCTGGGTGAATATATTAACCTCCTCTCTGCTGGTTTCACTGCTTCACAATCTTCTCCACGGTTGGAAGAACTACCTGGTCAAGGTCAGGGAACATGGTGGTGGTCATGGTTAAAAGGAATCATGTGACTCTCACTAAACTGCGGTGTCGTGTGTCCAACCCCAAATGCATTTGCTCCTGACAGACAAGAGTGATAATTCACATGGAGGGCCTTGTTGGATAAACATACGTAGGATTTTATATCAAGCATTTGACAGATGCTTTCATTTCTCTGGTGAGGCCACACTGCCTTACCTTGCATATCACCAGATGATGCAAGAATTGCAGGGACCACAAGATCACACAGAAGGCCATCTTGTACAGCATGGAGTAAAGCATCTGTGTCCAATGAATGAGGGAATACATCAAGAGAGAAGTCATTTTCTCATAGATGTCTATACAACCAGAGGAGTCGCCCCCTGGTGGACACTAGCGAGAATGCAGGCTGAAGACATGAAGCTTTGTCTTCAGGTGTCAGAACTGGAAGTTGCTGCCTGGTTTTCATAGAGATCACAGAGCACCTCCCTGCTCCCCCAAAGGTGTAACCCTTTCCACGGGTGGTAGAGCACAACATTCAAAGAATCATTACGATCAAAAGGGCCAGGTCATCAATTTTGCAAATAGTTTGCAAATTGTTTTGTTTAATTGACAATTCTGGTGTTTAATGAACTTTATGAGCTTTTGGAACATTCTAGCCTTGGGTTGTCAAAGTTACATTTGAGTAAGATGAAACAGGTTGAAGCGACTTAAGACTGAGCTTATACTTTAAGACAAGGCTGGGTTGGGACCAGAGAGCATGCAGTCTAAGTCACTGTGCCAGCCAAGCTCACAAAAAAACACCCACACACGCTCCCAGCCTCTGTTTATGTTCTCTCCTTGGGCGTTATATGACTCAAATCTGCAAAAAGTGTCCAGGATGTTATTCCGGACCGCGGCTGGCTCCAGATTTGACACTAACTCAGAAGACATTGCATCGCTGCGCTCAGAGCGGCGCTCGCACTCCAGCCGGAGCTCTGTCAGCGGGTAACCGAAGGAAAGAAATGAAAAAGCACTGAAAGTCGGTCGCCAATTACTAGATTCTGACTCAGAGTCGGGTCATGAATCAAAACTCTGAGCTCTGTCGACATGCTGCACCATGTATGGATACTGTCGCTGTAGATGTAGAGAGATGTTTCCTGGAGAGAGAAAAAGAAAATGCTGAGATGATGAGCAGCCGTGACAGATTCAGGGAGGCCGTCCTCTTCCTCCTAATTAATGTCAGATCTGTAGCTCAGCTCCACCTGCAGCCGCAGCACTCGCCAGGAAACACTCCCAGTCACCAGCTGATGTAGGTCAACTCCTTCCTTCCACTGACGATGTGTTTCACAACGTGTTGTGTGCCACTTAGCCTCTTACTCAGTGAGTTTGAAGCTTTGTACGCACAGCGCGCTGTGGAATGAAGGACGGGATGTGTCACTATGTGTCCTGGTCACCTGAGTTATTTACTGCAGGACTACAGATGCTTCCACATGCAACTAGCATACGTTTAGGGGGACTGCTCCTATTGTCAGCATGCAAGTATATCATACCATATACTGCATGCATGAAAAGAACAACATGATTCCTGATCGTAGTCCGAGTATCTTCCAAGGAGAACGGCTCGGACTCATGGCCTTTGTTGCGTTGCAATTCAATTAAATTTGTTTGCATTGCCCAAAATCACAAACCACACATTTGCCTCAGAAGGCTTTACAATCCGTACAGCACACGACATCCTGTCTGTGCAAAAGTCGGCCAAATGAAACCCCTCTAACTGTGAGAGGAAGAAGAAAGGAACCAGGAGAGCAAGAGGAGGGATAACTCTCCCAGGATGGACACAAGGGCGATAGATACAGAACGGACAAGATATTAGAATTACTGTCGTCAGTCCATACGATAGAAATGATACATATATTGAGAGAAGTAATAGCACTAATTATAGCAGAATAATAACAGAAAAATGATGACTACTAATAATAACAGCAGCAGTGGACATAATAGAATAATAATGATAACCACAGCAGCAGTGCAGTGTCAGCAGGACCACGGTCCAGATATAACCACGATCCATGGAAACCTGCGAGGAGAGAAAGCACAAAGACTCCGGTGAAGAAGCGAAGTTAGTAGTTAAAGATATGGAGGAGCGAGAAGAGCTTGGTGTATCAGGAAGGCCCCGGCAGTCTCGGCCTGTAGCAGCATCGAGGGGCTGGACTGAGGCAAACCTGAGCCAGCGCTAACTATGAGAGTTATCCAAAAGGAAAGTCTTACATGTGCTGGAAATTGAAGCTGGTTTCACAGGAGCAGCTTGATAGCTGAAGGCTCCGGCTCCCTCTGGAACCACAACTAGCCCTGCATTCAGGGAGTGCAGCGCTCTCGTGGGGGTGAAAGGGTACTGAGCTGCTCACCAAAACATGATGTTTGTGTCGCGCATCTCTTGAGAAACAGCCAGAAACATAGCTCAATGTCTCTTTAACATGTGAAGGTTTCTCCTGTTCCCCTGACGAACCAAAAGCACCGAACCCGAGCTCATAAAACTCCTGTTTTAGCTCATGGAGCCATATGGTCCAGCTGAAAGCTTTTTGTAGTCTAACCGAGCATGAGGCCAGGTTGCAGTCGCCGTGTTCATTCAGTTGATTTATCTACCGGCTGTCCTCGGGACCCCCTCCTCCACCGCTCTATAAATTACCCCTGAGGTGAGATTAAAGCCTTTATTATTACCCGGCAGGTACAGGAGCTTCTGCAACAACCTCTCCCAAAGTCAAAGCCTGGACTCCCATAGAGAGAGAATGGGCCCCGCAACAATGTGATTGGTAGAGAACGGATTCAGATTGCAACCTCGGAAATATCCCAAATGTTTTAAAGAAGACTTTGTGTTACATTAAAAACGGTACCATGCCATTGGAAGCAATCTACGACAAAATGAGATGGTTATAAACTATGAAAAATATTTCATTAAATGAAGAATTTCTTGCGAATTTTGCCACAAAATCTGTCAAGACTGCACAGATCACACCAGCAAGCCAAACAGTCGGTCTTGCCATTGAAAGATAAATGCATCATAATGTCGTGCAACGGGGTCCGTCATTACTTACTTATTACCATCAAACTAGAGCAGTGGAATATTCTATTCATGTATTCATGTCAACAAAGTGTCTCAGCTGCAGAAAGTACAGTAATTATAATTCCTTAAACATCACTGACCCGCCACATCAGCACATCAGTCAATACAAACTCGTAATTCTTCAGACTCCCTGCTTTCCAATGTGACAAAAACAGATCTAAAAGAGTCTCTTAGAGCTAAAGCAACATACGGACAACAAGTGGGAAAATGTCACTTGGACTTGCAGTGTGTGGATTTGTGGACCATCTTTATCAAATTCATGTTCACTAGATTCAGAGGGATACTGAAGAATCTGCTGGTAGTCATCATCTCCTGTTTAATAGATGCAGGAGTTTCCTGATACTTACTTACAAGAAAGAGAAAAAGGCTGATAATCCAGATTTATTTTCATCAACTAAACCCAAAGGAAGAACCCAAACCAACCAATGAATTGGTACTGATGCTACGTATTGTCTATGTATCCAAAGCCCGATACGTCTTCTTCCAGAGCTCCATTGTTGTCGGAAAACTATTAAAAAGACATCAATGAAAGAAAGATGTAGAATAACACCAGCCTTATCCTTTACAGGTGTAATGTGTAAGATATTGCCAGTTTTAGTTTCAAACAATCAAAAATATAACGAGCATTTCCCCAACAACAAGAGGTTTCAGTGTTGCCGTCTATGTATTGTGTTGCAGAGACATCTAGTGAAACGAGCATGCTAACCAGCTAGCTCCAGCCCGTCCTGAACCACCAACATGTCCAACATGAGAGAACGAAGAAGTACAGCTGCACCGAGAGCTTGTTAATCCCATTAAAGAGGTACAAGGACCGTTTAAGTTTTAAAAGTTTGGTAATTGGTTTAAATCCAAAGTGGCAGAAATGAGAAAACGACTTGCACCATCACCTCCTTAGCGCTGGAGATTAGAGTCTGAGCTAACCCCAGTTAGCACTGAGCTTGAATTCAGCCAGTGCTATTTTTGGGAAACTGTGAGCAATGGAAATGGCATGGGGTCACGGAAAAGGCCAAGTATTGAATTTTGGCGTAACGTAGGAAAAGATATCGGCGAGTAAGAGGAAAAATCATCTGCCTTCAAATCGCATCCTTTTTGAGAACTTTTCTTTTTGGTGTTTTCTCAAAGTTTCATCACCATTTTCTCTCTGGAGGGCATCAGGTGATTTATCATCACACTCACTGACTCATATACCCAACATCTGGATTGCAGTGGTCATATAACCGGTGGCGGGGCACAGCTGCATCCATTGGATGAGACCTTATCGACCCCCGAGGGCCAAGCAGGTGTTTGCTACAGTAGAAACAACTAAATTGAGCAGGTGGGAAAAGACAGTAAAAATACACAACTGGAGTATCAAACACCATAAAACATATATCAGAATAAGCATCAAAGGTTCATTGGCGTACAGATCGTTGCAATGAAAGACAGATAATCGTGTCCTGAAACTGCTGATGGAGTCTCTTAAAGTTTGGACTTTTTCCCGTTGCTGTGGGAGAAGTTCTTTCATGGTTCTAGGATTACCCAGAGTTCCCTCAAATATTACCTTTCCATCTGGATAACTGACTGAAATGGGCCAGTGTTTATGTGGAAAATCGAATTACCTCCCCTCCCCTGGTTATACTAACGCTGCTCAGAGCGGCCTACAGGCTGCTGATAAACCCGGGGCAACATAAACTGGAGATGGTCCTTGCAGCAGGCAACAAAACGAGCCGCGGGGCCGCTGGAAAATGGATTCAGAACTTTCAGGAAATAAGACGTTCCAATGTGAAATGTGCAAATGATTGTCCTCCCCTGGCAATGGCATCCAGACAGAGCGTTCCCTCTCTCCTCTCCTCTCTGCAGCGGCCATGTTTCTACTATCCTGACTCGCGTGAACATGAGGAGGCCTCGGGAAGATGCACTCCTTCAACGCGGCCGGTTCCAAAAGAGGTCACGCAAGCAAAGTAAAGAACATCCGACCTGCAGGGAGACGATGAGCAGCGGGGAGCCCATGTGCGTTGTCACGGTCACCTCATCTCCATCTTCAGCACTGAGCTGAATAAAGCGGCTGGCAGATTATTGAATGATTCAAACAGGTATTCAAAATGTACAAAATGATCGTGAACCTGGCATTATACAGACAGGATATCGGTTTTGGAAACTTATCAGCAAATACTGAATAAGTGAATGTGTCGGTTGCATATTGAAACACAACATTTTAAAAACAGTATTCCACTGGGGACGTTTGTTGGTGATATTAACTTGTTGAACTGTGACGTCTCCCCTTAATGTAACATCAGCATGTGCATCAACGTACGTCCAGTGTGTTCATAAAGTAAGTGAGCATCTGTTCAGCAGTCAATCCGTCCCACAGCACTGCCCTCCTCACTGTTTCTATCAATCATAAATCATCATGAATTAGAAAACACACAGTCTTACTGCACAGGTTCCCCATCAGGGATCAATCATCTCCCCCCTGGTCTCTGACGGGTCACAGGAGAATGTGCTGTATACTGTATTCTGTGACCTCTGACCTCGCTTGTGATTCAGTAAATGAAACTGACTTTCGGACCATACAAATGAAAGAAATGATTTATTCACAGATCAAATCTCGATTTGTATTACCGTGGGGTGAATGAAGTGCAGCGGTCCAGAGCTCGCCCATCTCTGAAGGATTCCCCTCGGAGTCCAGTGAAAACCAATTCACCCTCCACTTGATGAATCCTCAGAGGTCCCTGCAGAGGGCCGGACAGACAGCATTTATCTCCCTCTAGACCCAATAAATGACCTCCTCCTGCATGAATTAGTAAGCACTGTAATCTATACGGAGGACATTAACATACTGAGCCCCCCGAGTCCTTCTTCTCCTCACTATCATTTATTTCTTGCATCAAATATTGTCCGCTGGGGAAAGTCCATTGCTATTATTGCTCTTAGCGTTCAGCTTTGTTCCCTTTGGAGCTGCAAAACAAGCCATTTAATACAACAGCTGTGCTTCAAAACGCACGGGTCAGGCCTGTAATGTAAGAGTGGGAATCATTTTCTCTCAGCTTTCATTGAAACTTTAAAGGCGCGAAGTTATTTCTGTCACAAATACAATCAGACGTGGAAGCGAAGGAAATAAGATCATAGGAGGATCAGATCTTTCTTCGAGACAAGAGCTTATTACATTTGGAGGAGATATGAGGAGGGTGAAGTATTTCATGAAGATGTGATATTTCAGTTTGTGATGGAGCATCGGGACCAGAGAGGAAACACTGTGGGCGACAGGACGGAGCTTCCCAAACCGGCCCCGTCGTACATATTCATACCGTCAGAACACCATCCACACGGAGATGAGCCGAGTCCCGTAATGACCTCGGCCATTAACGACACCATCAGTGTAACGGATTCTCCGTCAACATTAGCGCCCGTCCTCGGGCAGCCTCATCTCGTTTCCATCCAGATTCATCGTCGTCTGGACGCTCTGTGTTTTCCAGCAACACGGTGCGGACGGACACGTCCCTGAACACGGGCAGCATTCACAGAAGCTGCCACGTGTGAGTGATGAGCAGCATCCAGCGGCTGTTGCTATGTCACCTTATACAGAATCACGCAAGTGGGAGGGACACAGTTCCAAGGCGACCAATGAGATCACTCGGCCTAATCTGGAGGAGAAAAAGACTGCGACACATATAAAAACTGGGAATGGGCTCGTTAAAAAAAGTCCCAGGACATCACTTCTGCAGAGGGCAATGCGCTCGTAAAAAACACCAAACAGTAAAAATATTGAAGTCAAGTTCTGGAAGTAAAACCGCATGAGTGAGCAAAAGGAGGAGGAGGAAGAGGAAGAGGCGGAGCTATTTATCTGTTGACCCTCCGCAGTAATGAGACAGGGCTGGAGAGAATCACTCCATCAGCACGAAGACGCAGGTTCGTCATGTCGCGCACCGACTGCGCTCCTCTGAATGTACAAACACGGACGCTAATTAGATCAGAAGGATTCCCGCACAGACCGAGATGACGGGATTAATAATCTGCGCTGATGTTTAGGACACAACGTGTCGAGTCCTTCTGCCTCATCACGAGAGGACAGCGAGGCCAGCAGGCGGGAGGACTGGACTCTGACGACGCACCAGCTTTGCAGCAGAATAACGCGCTACAATAAAATACACAAAATGATGACGCGATATTCTCAATGAGGACATTTCTTAAAAATATTATTTAAAAGAAAAAAGATTGAGAGGTCAAGCCATGAATCTTAAAATAAAACAAAGTGAAGCGATTGTTTTCTTTCAAATAAACTAAAACTAATTCGTAAATTGTTTCCTCTAAATGTAGCGCTTTAATCTCAGAGAATCTCTGAATTTGTTCTTGGCCAATGACCCCCCCCCCCCCCCCAACTCTCTTTGTCATTATTATTATTATTATTATTATTATTATAATAAGGAGTTTCTAGGATGATTAAATAATCCCAAAATAATGACTTTGTCAACATATCTTAACTCAGTTTAAGGTAACACAAATGTCTACGTACACATACTTTATATATATGTTCATATCTCTGCATTTATTTCCCTTTCAGGTGACACTCAGCTTTGTGCTCTCATACTGTTGATGGAAATGGAAACTTGACGTCCTCCAAATTTCTCTTTCGTGTAATTTCTTCTATTCACCTTAACGAATAAATCCCTTAAAGGTAGAAGTATGTGAGAACATCGAGCATATATACTTTAGTTGGTGTAATCGTGTACCTAACTGGAGCTAACAACATTGTCTGATTAATGGGAGATTTACAACATCAATGACAACACTAATCTTCGTGAAGGAAAAATAAATACACACACCCTGATGGCAACAATGGCAATAAGTCGGCAGCCTGCAGCCAGATGCTGGTGTGTGGAGGAAGACTCTCTGCAAACATTTGCCCCAATGATTTGTGCTCTGAGGGCGTTTGGAAAGTGCTCACATGTTTGGAAGCTAGTGGTAGTGAAGCTAATGGGCATATTGATTGCTTTTCAATTGGGGAGCCAGCAGCCTCCCAAATTAGATGTTGTCAGCGGCTCAATTCATCATCCGAGAGGCGCGCATCGTCAGGCTGGAGGAGTTTGAGCAACACATCACACCGGCGTGATTCAACTGCCGATGCTGCGAAGGGCCGGGTGCTAAACGCAGCACAGACCCGGGGTTACATTTACAGACGCACATGGGAGATGTGTCTGGAACAGCAACACACACATTTCTAAATGAAAATTCTTTGAAAAGAATGCATTCCTCTTACAGAGGGATGGATGGCCAGGGATTCAATTACACAGGCTGCTCTCATCCAGCATACCTACATTAAGTAATGCGCAGTGATTCAGATTTATATCTTGTATGTTATCCACGTAATCTTGAACGAGGAATTATAAAAGACAGAGAGCACAGAGCAGGTGAGAGTGGAGGTGAATGGGTCCAACAAATCTTTCATCCGGGAGAACGTGTGAAACGAGGAGTCAACGTTGATGCTTTCGTCGGAGTAACTTGTGATTATTTCAACACAAACATCAATGTTTTCCTCAACCTAACTGAAGTAGTTGAGTTGCCTAAACCTAAATAAGTTTCCTGTGAAGACAGGAGTTTATTTAGAAAAGACCAAAGACGAGTGGAAATTGACGACATCGTAGTTCTGCTGCAGCAGAGCTGTGGGTGGTTTGGGAATGAGAACAAGAGTCGAGGACAAAGCAGCAAAATGTAAATGTTACGTCCTCAAAGAGGCTCGTTGTGACCAAAAAGCCAAGAACATTCTTCAAATAGTCGTTTGCTGTTCTGCCTTCGCCCCAAAACAACAGCGATGAATGGAATGACCTCTGTGCTGCTTTACACACTGAAGAGATGCTACGCAGGAATCACTGAGATCAGTTTTCACTGACAGTGACGAATAAACAGAATGAAACTTGTTTACATTGTTTGCTCTTTTCTTTTCTGGTTTGTAAAGACTTTGAGCTGCATGTTATGAAAAGGAGATACTAAAATAAAGATGATTCTTCGCATTATTAAAGCCATGTCAGGTCGTTTTATTTTGACATGAAAATGCCTCAGTAGCTCTGTAGAAGTCGATGTTATGTGTATATTTTAGTTTAAGGTTTTGACTGTTTTTATGTTTTTTCTGTAATGTTTGTTTGGAGATTGGAGTTATAACAAAGCGAAGTGATTCTCCAGTTTCCTTTAAAAGCATCATTAGCAGCGCCGCTGGGAAGGAGCGGCTGATTAACACCAGGTGTGGCGCCCGATTGGCCTGTGACATCATCGGCCTAATTGAAGCAACTGAGCGATCGGCTGACACACCTGCTGTCTATCAGCACCTCCACCTGCTCCTGCTGACGGCTTCAAAGGAAAAGCAAACGCTTGAAACGGCAGATATTTTATCTTTGATGTTGTTCGTGAGTTTCTCTTCACGTGTTTGCTGCTGACTTATTAAATCATTTGTTTCCCTGCATTGTCTTATTCTATTTGAACTTGTCTACATTTGTTGTTCTACAAATGACCGATTTGAATTGGATTCAAATGATCTTTTATTTGCTTTTTAGATGTTTAATTGTCTTGTTGCTGGAAGATGTGCTCGCGGCTGACAAGCTCCTTTTTTCTAAACTGGACCCGACTGCTCTGTCAACAGGCGGTTCTATTGTTATTATAGTTGCTTGATGTATATCTTCTTGTTAACATCCTGAAAAACAATTTAGACTTTTAAATGTAATCATTTGACTTGGTTATTCATTCAGCATAACAGGGAAAACAACAGAGCAGGTCTCAGACGGAACCAGAAGCTTCACTCTGCTCACACACCGTCTCTCAGACTGCATCTTTTATTCTGTCTCCTCCTCGGGTTGAACCTGCGCTCCTTCTTGTTCTTGCAGCATCCTGAGGCTGCTTTTGTACATCGACTTGCATCACGTTGCACAGCCTTCAAACATGTGTTTACATCCAGGGAAGGAAACCTTTTGTCTATGGATGCTGATTTGAAGATGGTTGCTTCATGTTTGGTCTGCAGCCTGAGATTTTCTTTATTTTTACTCAGTAAATTAAAAGACCCAAATCAACTGGCTTTCAGCCCAAAGCTTATTGGTCCCTAGCAGGCCGAGTGAAGCCGATGCTTCGTGTGTTAAAGCTGCATTCTCTCCAGTGTCCACCAGGGGGCGACTCCTCTGGTTGTATAGAAGTCTATGAGAAAATGACTCTACTTCTCTCTTGATTTATTCCCTCAGTAAACATTGTAAACATGAGTTTATGTCTCAATCTCTAGTTTCAAGTCTTCTTCAATACAGCATGATGTTCATTTAGTACATTATGGTCCATTTAGAGTCACACAGACCATAAAGCAGGGGATGCTAACTGTGATTGACAGGTCGCGTCACTACGTCTCTCCTCCGCACTGCAAAAATGGGTCATCAGTTGTAAAAACAACAACATGGAGATAATCGCAATCCAAGATGGCGATGGCGAAATCGGCGAACTCGAGGCTTCAAAACGGAAGTCCACGAAACAATTGACGACGTCACGATGACTCCGTCCACTTCCTACACACAGACAATGTGTCAGCACAGCACAGGAATGTTTTAGGTTTTATTACCGGAAGCGTGAGAGTAGTGTCAACCAATTACGGTTGAACGGGCTTTTGAGTGCAGGTAAACGGTCGGAGAGCAAAAGAGGCGACGCCATAGACATAAAACACAAGTAGAACGGACATTCCCATTCGAATCAATGTAGCAGGAAGGTCAGTGCGCCGGCCATTTGTATGTATCGTTGCCCTCACGGCAAACAGTTCAATGTCCATTCTACTCCGATTCTATTTCTATGGGTCGAAATGCAATCTGACAGCCAATCAGCTATCACCCGAGGATGATAAGTAGTATTGTCCCAGATATCCGTAATCCAGATTACGGATAAATGCAGAAAAATGACGAAATCAAACGTTTTATTTTTGTGCAAAAGAACAAAAAGTTATGAAGGCAAAAGAAGAAGACTAGGCTATTTATTGTGGAAAAAGCGCTGATATGTAATATTTTGTGCATTGTGTGTCTTCATGATACCTACAGTATCCTGTACAAACAATGAAGTACCGTAACACAATCATTGTAAGAGCTCATATTGGATGCTACACCCTGATTGAGATGTTGCTCCAGATAATCCAGACTGAGTCAGCACCTGATCCATAGATGGTACCCCCGAACCTGAACACCTGGAACGTTGACACCTGACCGAGATTTGCGTTGGATGTCGAAGGAGTCTGTAGAAGAAAGAAAACATATAGTTTGCCGGTTGATCGGTGTGTTGTGAGAAACATCTGGGTTTGAGTTCAGAGCGCCGGGAAGTACATGAAAGTGCACTTTAGAGGATGTGAATGTGTCGGATTTTTTTTTGACACAAGAAGCTGCAGTTTGACAAGCGGGGCGCTCCACGGGGGGGAACCGGCGCCTTCAGCAGCACAGACCCCCAACACGACCCGCAGGGCTGCAGAGCGACCACGCGAGGAACAAACCCACACCACTGTCCTTCAGCATAGCAGATCAGTAGTTAGCACCGACCCGGGTTTCATCACCCAGATCTGTTCACAGTTCACTTTTTACATTTTACATTTCCTAATATTTTCTTTGAATTATTTTCTTCCTCTATTTCTTTTTTCCTTTTTCTTACAACCTAAAAACAAGAACTATTCCAAAGCTAGTGACACAAGTTTTTACATTCCTCCTCTAAGGTCATCTTTTACTGCAGATACAGCAGAATGACTTGATGAGAAATGACTTGACGAGAAAGCATCATTTTTATTTGAATTGGAAGATGTACTGCTACTACCGCTTCACATACTTCTTCCACTGCTACAGTTTGGACTGCCAACGCTCGCCTCGTTTCCAATCGCAGGCAGGTGGACTCGTGACTCCTAATCACACACAGGTGTGAGTGATGGAGCGAGGCCAACGATGCACAAACACGCTCTCATGTCTGTGAAAGGCAGCCGCTCACATCGGCAGGCCACTGAACAGTTTGTTGCTCGAGGATTAAAAATACGGAGAGTTAAATGACTTTGAACGATGCCAGGAATCCATGTTTGTTTGCTATTTCGGGCACTGAGTTGGGTCCATTGAAGATTTCAGAAATGAGTGTACCAATCATAATCATGACACGGTTTATATGCAAATACTACAGAAATGATAGTGTTTTAGAGAGTAAATGTTTGGACACAAACTGCTGCGATCAACACATGCATGCTGAACTCATACGATCAAGTAGAGAGAGAAGTAACAGAGTCAGCGGGACATCATGTGCTGCCGGCATGTTATACATGAAGGTGTGTCCTGCAAACATCGTGGCACGCTGAGAGCAAGAAATAAATTCAGGTCATTGATTTAGAAACGTGCAATGACTGAAATCTAGAGAAGAAACACATGAGAGGCGCTAAAGAACTGCAGGTGATGGAAGCTGGAGAGGGTGCAATACAAAGGGATTGTTGTTTCTTTTGTTTTTTAATGTGTTTCATATTTTGTAGCATTATCCTGCTGTGAACCCACTCCAGATTTCATCCGATTGAGGCAGCACACTGAAGCTGAAGATGCGAGCCAGTGTCCGTCTTTGTGTTGGAGGCTGACGCGCTGAGGTCATTAAACTGATGGTCCTTGTCAAAATGCCAAAGCACAGTGGAGAGAAATGCCTCGGCCTTTCACAGCCCTCTCCAGGCTGAGCTGCAGGAAACCGTTCAAGGTGATGATGACCTGACAATGGTGTCTGAGACACAACTGTAATAGCTGTTACACTGAGAGCTCTGGACGTTGGTTCAGCCTTTGATACTTTTCAAACCAGTACAGCGGCAGGTGAGACCTTTTCCTTTTAACTGCCTGAGTTTCATCCTCTTTTAAAGCTTTAGTAACTGGAAGGTGATCTTATATTAATAGAAGATCTTTCTTTCCTCGCACATCAAAGGATTCCGTGTCGCTGTGAGTATTGTGAGACTGACAAGAGGCAGAATGTAACATCAAGCGATTACGAAGCTCACGGCGCTAAACAGAAGCTGCTTCAAGCTGACCGTAGCTGCCGTTATTGTGTACAATAAAACGCACTGTAATCCAACATTCTATCTGTCTTTTCTGCATTGAAACACATTAATGAACCTCACTGATGTTCCTTCATCAACATGAACACACACTGCAGTTTGTTTTGACTCAATCCCACATACAATGAATCCATAGAGCACCAAATGTGGATTTGTCCGCTGCTGAAAGTACTCCCCAATAAATGAATGAATAAATTTCCTCCTGTCTGAGTAATGTTTGATGAATACTTGATATGACCATCTGTTTTGGGAAATGATTGTTCCTTTTTTAAACAATGAAACGAGACATTTGTGAGATGTTTGTGGACTGTCATTTTGAAGCCTCGAGTTTTGGCCGTCGCCATTCTTGTTTTTTGCAACCAATGAACAGGAAGTGACCATATTTGGAATGCGGAGGAGTGACGTAGAGACGAGGTATCAGTCTGAGCGTCAGCGACCTGTCAATCAGCGTGTAGCCCCGCCCTAAAGCATCCCCTGCTTTATGGTCTGTGTGACTCTAAATGGACCATAATGTACTAAATGAACATCATGCTGTATTGAAGAAGACTTGAAACTAGAGATTGAGACATAAACTCATGTTTACAATGTTTACTGAGGGAATAAATCAAGAGAGAAGTAGAGTCATTTTCTATAGACTTCTATACAACCAGAGGAGTCGCCCCCTGGTGGACACTAGAGAGAATGCAGGTTTTAAGACGATGCAATTTACTGAATAAAAATAAAGAAAATATCCACCTTATCCTTTACAGGCTACAGACCAAACGTGCACATTGCAAACATTTTGGTCAAGCAACTATCTTCAAATCAGCATCATTGACAAAGAGTTTCCTTCTCTGGATGTAAACAGGTTTGAAGGCTCTGCAACGTGACACAAGTCGATGTACAGAAGCGGCCGAGACAAAATAAAACATGTCGGTCTGAGAGAAGGTTTGTGAGGAGAGTGAAGCTTCTGGTTCCATCTGAGACCAGGTCTCATTCTACTATTGCTGTTAACTCTGGAAAACACATTGTGGTCCACACAGCTTTTAACAACAGAACGTGAACAAGTCCAAATGAAACAAGATGAAAGCTCGAGGTATGCACTTTGATTTGGGACATAAATTACTTCATCCAGATTTAATTGACATTGAGAACGAATTCCAACACGTTATGTTTTAAGATGAAAATAGTACTTTCCTTTCCCTCACTTTCAGTAGCTGTTATGTGATAACATTGAAAACTTGTGGAGTGAGTTGAACTCACTTATATCACAGACTTCTCTTTTTTTATTGCCTGGTCCGACATCTTCAACTGAAATTGAATGAGATTTAAATGCTAATAAATAATTGAACATTGACATTGAACACTGACTCTTTGTAAACTGATAAGAAGTTTGCTACGTAATTTAGAAGATTACTCTGAAACACAAAGGAAAGGGAAACTCAATGTGCCGTAATCACATAACTAGTACTTCTGGCCAAAGGCTCTGCTGTTCAGCAACGTTTACATTGTCTTGTTGTGAAATAGAAAAAGCAACATTTTTGCTTTGTGAAATGTTTGCTTGTGAACCTTACTACATGGCATCTGGACGTTTCTATCATGGCATCTCTTACTGTACAACAGGAACGGCTGCTTGTCTTTACGCTTTGCTCCCAGTCTTCCTAACAGCTCCACTGATGCGTCTTTGCAAACTCTCATCTCAAACTTGTAGTAGAACAGCTCCCGTCTTCAGACAGATTTATTTAGGACTGCAGCACCTGCAGCCGCTTGTTTCTTCAGGCTGAATGAGAGGTGGGATCTTGAGGATTTGTTTCTTCTTTCTGTGCCACACAGAATATAGCTGTACTTGCCAGGGGGGCCTCCTGGTTGCACACAGATACCCATGTTATGTGCATTTTACAGGTAGCTAACAGGACCCCTGGGTGAGCACGTTGTGTGTACTAAATATGAAATATAAACCCCTTATCTGTCCCTGACACACCTGTTTATGGTGCAGAGCCGACAGACAGTCTGGCTGGGTTGGATCTCCTTAACTGAAGTTGTCTGCTCCCCGCTCAGTGAAGCATCTTGATTAAGGGAAAGATTTCAATCGCGCCGTCTTTGTTCAATGACACCAGGGTGAGGATGATTAGTAGCCTAGTGTCACTGTGACTGCTTGCTATTTCTCTAACTGAGACTCAATCATGAGCCTAGTCGCCTTCTGTGCCTCCACCCTTAAGTGTATAAACATGTTTCATGTAATTGTATCTGTTTTTTGCTCAGGTCAAATTTGGGCTTCTTCCATTGTAGCCACTTTGGCTCAGACCAAGTGGAAACCTCCGGTTTTGATAAGTGAACGCAATGCTGTCTGTGAGGTGGTGTCAGGCGACAACCTCCGTTCATGCCGAGTGAAGTCAAAGCTTCATGTCTAAAACCTGCATTCTCTCGAATGTCCACCAGGGGGCGACTCCTCTGGTTGTATAGAAGTCTATGAGAAAATGACTCTTGAACGCAACATTCTTAAGGGGCCAGCTGTTCATTTTTTACAATAAGTAAATTTTGGTTTATGCAGGTGTTCCACTAATCAAAGCTACCATCCCAATTAAAATCACAGTAAACGTTTATTATGACTGGACCTTGCTAACCATGCTAGAGCTAGCTAGTTACTGAGCTGTTGCAATTCCCCGGCTCCACCCTCCTCCAAATATGGTCACTTCTGTCTCCAAAACACCAAGATGGCAAAGGCCTAATGAAGGCTTCACAACCGTAGTCCACGAGCCAAGAGGTGACTCGGTCCATTTATTATATTCAGTCTGTGGCTGAGACTAACATCTCTCAACAACTATTGACAATTATATGTAATATACTGTGTTTAGTTCCGATTTTCCTGTTTGCTGAGTCATAATTACTTTGGCGACCCCTCAATGAATCATCTGGCACCAACAGAACCTACTTTGTCCAATACTTTAATTTCTTAGCAAACACCTGCAAAACTAATGACATTCCCTTTTGCTTCAGTGTTGATTTCCAAATGTTAGCATGCTAGCACGCTTACCGAGGTGAATATACTTAAAGTTAGTCCTGCTTTCATTCATCATGTTAGCAACGTCAAAGTCTATAATGTGTGTTTGTGTCTCAGTGAGACTGTGATTAATGGTGGTGGTAATGGTTTAGTCACCGCAGCATATGAGTCCAGCTAACAGCTCGGCTCTGTGCTGTAATTGAAGTCGACAGTAGAGTCCCCTCCACGACCTCTGACACTGTGTTCTTCTACACACACACACACACACACACACACAGTATTCTGATAGAGCTTGCCAATTGCTGTCAGGGTAACCTTCCTTTCTTTTCTCTTGTCTTCCTTTGAAATGAGCACAGTAGCTTGTTTCCATTGCTCATTTTGAAGTGTCGCATTAAGAATAGCTGTATGAAAACTGACGAACTCAATCAAATTCTATGAAATTAAATTTCCACAAAAAAGTTTCAACACACGCTTGAGATGGTGTTTTTTAATAAGCTACCCAACTGAAACAGATTCCTGAAGACCTCGCTCCAATTTTATTTGGAGAATTGTTAGACCCAGATCCTCCAGCAAAGACCATCTGTCCCCGTGGACCGGTCTCTGCTGGAAGATCTGGGTCTGTCCTCGTGGACCGGTCTCTGCTGGAGGCCCCACTGGAGTCTGAGCTGAAGGAGGTTCTGATGAACCTTCATGCCGTATAAATAATTTTGTTTGATGTCATGGAGAATCTGACCCGATGACGAGCATTAAGAATAACTCTATAGAAATAGACCATCTTCTCCCTGATGGTCTCGTTTACTGATGCAGGTCATATCGAGGATCAGGGTTTAATTGATTGTTGTTTCATAACCAGTTAAAAGTTCCTCTAAGTACCTTAAAACCTGTGCTTAACCTTCAAGTGCACCAACATACACCAACACATGTAATCTTGGTGTGATGATATTTCCATGGCCTCTCAGTGGTTCTCAATGTGGCGACGGTGAGACGCCGGCTCACTGCTAACAGTGCTAACAGCGCTAACAGTGTTAACCTGAGGAGGTATCAGAGTGGCTGCTACGCTTCACAACAACACTGTCCGTTGGGACGGTATCATCAGCTAGTTAGGTTCGTTAAGATATATAAGCTGTGTTATTGTTCCATGAAATCACTTGTGTCTGTGTACCAGGACATCTAAAAGGTTCACAGTTTAACCACCGTTCTGGATGAGTGCCAGTGTTTCCTGCAGCCAGGCCTGAATTCATCACTTCTGCTAACATCATGAAAAGTGTATTCAGCATTTTAAACGTCTGTACGTGTGTGTCGATTGCATCGCTAAGTCCGAGCTCACCACCTACACAAACCAACTTCCTGTAGAAAACGCTGACGAAGCTATATTAAACCAGTGGTAACCATAGGAACAATATTTCACATTTTGCGTCATGATTTCAATTAACTATAAACAGACTTTGTAAAAGTGTTTTTTTTTCTTTTTTTATGTTCCAATGGTATAAGCATAATAATGTAAAACGATATTAAGAATAATGGTCTGAGGATTATTTTAATATTGTGTCTACGTCGTTCTTCTAAGGACCTCAAACTGTTCACCACATCGTTCATGTTGCCACATCATGCATCATTCATCCTCCAATGCTCTTTTTAAACCCCTTTTATTCATTTAAATTTTCATCTTTTACCCCTTCCTTCTTTTAATCCTCCTAATTAATATTAATTGTTATGTTTTTCACCTTTTTATCTTTTTAATTTTCTTTTTCTAGGTTTTATGTAACTTGTATACGAGGGGGTTTAACCATAAATTACTTTTAAAGAAACTGTCCCCGTGTGCCCCACGGGGTATTGGTTTAGAATACCTCGCTCTAACCTAACCTAAACCTAAACCTTATTCTAACCTGAAAATATCATCACAGCTGGCATTGGTCCTCACAAAGATAGCTGTACAAGCACTTACACACACAATTCACTCCACTGACCCGTCATTGGTGTATTCTGTGATTTGTCAAAACTGAAAAAGAAAACGATAAACAGGAAAGTGTTCACTGCAAACTGATTAAAACTGCTGGAATGAAACAGCAGATCGAGGATGATGCGTCCATCCAAGGCTGTGGAGGATGATGGATAGGGAACAACGATTATGTTTTACCTTTGATTGGCAGCTCATGGTGCTCATGGTTATTAGGGTTTCTGTATTTAGACAGCTGTTGTTTCTGTCTCAGCTGCTCTGCCAAATGTGAGTCAGGAATTCAAACACAGAAGGATGGTTTCACCCTCCGGCTTGTTTTTGTCAGAAATTATGAAATGCACTTTTCTTATTATATGGTTGGTAGAAGAGTCAGGGGGACACCAGAGTTGTCTGTTAAAAAACAACTGCTGATGTAGTGTTTGTTTTTAATGTTTCATGAAGTTGAAAGTTTGGGCTTTTTTTACACTGGTGGAATTGCACGACCTCAGGGCTTCATGAAAGATGTCCACACCTCATCTCACAAACACACCTGGAGTTTTTGGGGGTTAAGATGTTATTTTGTCTCTTTCAAAGTAAAAATGACAACAATAAAACACGTCGTACTTTACTCCAGAACAGTGACTCAAAATGCCAAAATCAACACAAAATGAAATGTGCTCATAAGCTTTCAATACTAACACTACTCACTGACACAATGACAGCGTTAACATGTTATTGTTCTGCAGGTATATCACCTCAGTGGCCACAGTGTGTTGGCATGCTAACATGTGCTAATTAGCAGGAAACAAAGGACAGCTGAGGCTGATGGAATGCCATCATAGAAGTATTCAGAAAGGCTATTTGGTGATCCACCAAAGTATTTATTTATTTTTTTCAACCTGGCTCATCTGTTCCGGCCAATGAAAGTCAGAAAGTCTGGCAGGAGATGGGGGATAATGTCTGCAGGGTTCCAGCTATGATTGACAGCTGGTGGTCGGTGCAGTACGGCGAGTGGGCGGCCAGCTGGACACACACTCAGGACGGGATCTAACAGATGAGCTGGTGTGTGTGTGTGTGTGTGTGTGTAGGAGTGATAGACACACACGCAGATGCTTGGACATATGTCTGTGTATTTTGTGTAAGCTGTTGAAAAAACACCACTGTAAAAACCCTCACTGAAGAACAGCGATTGGCTCAAGTAAGTATAATGTGTTCAAGCAGTGTTTGTTGTTCGGTGGTATTTGCTTTCACTGCATGGAGGACCCCATTAGAAGAAAAAGTCTCTTAGAATCGATGTTATTTATGCTTTTCTTCTGGTATATCGAGGCTCCAAGCGCCTCTGTAAACGTAGTTTTCTCCTCCCTGGTGCAGCGATGTTTCTTTTGTTTGGTGGATGTTCATGCATTTTCTTTTTGCTCTTGGTTGTATTAATCTACACCGGCCTTAACAAACTGATCAGAACAAGCCAACCAATAGAAAGTACCTTTTCTGTCGACAGCTTAGTAAAGGTATTGCTTGAGGATCAAAATGACTGTTGAATAATACAGCTAAAATAATGATGGATCAGAAGCGTCCAAAATATTAATTTCCACGAGTAAACTATGGTCAGTTACTTGTGCATTAGGAATCAGTTAACGAGGAATTGATTTAGTCCAGGCAGCCCCACACACCTGTCCTCACTGTTACCTGCTCTCATGTGACCAGTTTAACATGAGAAATCAGTCCATTCACGCTAGAATTACTCATTCTGCAACTGAGAGAGATGTGTGCCTTTTTAGTGTAGCGTGAGGATTGTCGAGCCGAGAGGAGCTCCCCTGTGATAATTACACGATCCACTGATGCAACAGACTATGATGACGTCTGAAAACGTCTCTCGCTGAACATATAATGGAACTGCTGGAATTCAGAGATTACCGGTAGTTTGAACCTGGTTTGAAGATTGATCACTCAGACATCCATCATCTTCAACATGAAGTCATAAAATATCACAAAATTGTCTAAATCTTCAACATGAACTGAACATTATGGAAAGAACATGAAAAATAACAGTAAGTGAGGATAAGAAAACATTCAAATACATTTTTCCTCTCATATTTCTGTCTCTAAATGCACAATTTTTGCATTAAATCATTCTGGGATCTTTGCTGAAATTAATTGGATGTGGCACAGCCCTACCTACAACATGTTGTTTTTGTTGCTGCTGTTTACCGTATGATGCAAATTGAAGAAATGTTTGTCATGTCTTTGTTGTGTTGCAAACGGGCGACAACTGACTTTCATTGTGCATCCCTGTGTTGCATATTGAGAATAAATGATCCTTGAATCCTGTTCCTGGCGTGTTCAAAACAGACGTACGAGCGCATTGGACTCAATATGTCTGTGTGTGTGTGTGTTGGTTTAATACATATGCAAGTCTGTGTTTACAACATTTGTCCCCCCGATACACACAACCTGAACCATGGATGTTATTTAACAGCACAACAGCCAGTAAGTGTGAGAAACACAGTTCAGGAGGCTGGATGGCTTGTTCTGTACGCGCTGCTACCTCACTTAATGTCAAAGCTGTAGTAAGTGATTTGCATATCCAGATGTTTCATATTACAGCCTCCTCTCAGCCGGAATAAGATGCTCGTGATGAACGATCATTCCCTGAGAGGAATAATTCATGTCAGCAAAGTGCAGCTTCTGAGACAGCTCGGGAACTTAAACGCTTTTAGAGTGTGAAGAGAAAATAACTATGAGAGATTACAACTTTGCCTGAGATGCAAAACAAAGACAAAAGAAGTTGTTTACATTCAAAACTGAACATGACAAACAACATTTCACCAGTCTTCAAATCAAGATTCATTCATTTAATATTTTAATCATTTGTAATTTCAAGCAAAGAATACTTAAGAACAAGAGAGACACAACAAGGACAGATGCTGTTTGGGTTTCCTTCCTGCAGCATCATCAAAGTGTGGCGTTATCTGAAAGACAATCTCAGACTCACTTAATGTTCTGCTGAAGTATGAAACAGCATGACAGCCAACGTTGGGGAAAGTTTCAAAAGCCCATCAGAGATACCTGCATGTCAGCCAGCAATGCTACCTTATTCAACCCTCCTGCTCCAGTGAGCTCAAGGTAATGCAGTGTGACTAGATCTCCCGACTGCCTTCTGCAGACTGTGACTAAACAGTGTCAAGGTGTGAGGCCTTCAAAATCAACAACAATAATCAGAGATCTCTGAAACCATTGCGGAGTGCTGGTCATTGTTGTCAGTCCGGCTTTAACGGGAACCCAGCTCCGTGTTTAAGTTAAGCTGACAGGCTTCCCAAGAACCTTCCCAGCATGCTTTTCACAATCTGATGTCATAAATACTCGTTCACGAACAAGGATCATGCCAATAACAGTATGAGTTTAGAGGTTTATTGCGTAATGAGATGATTGTAAGACAGGAAGAGGAAGGGGTCAAGGGATGAAGGGTAGGGGTCGAGGGATGAAGGGAAGGGGTCGAGGGATGAAGGGAAGGGGGGTCGAGGGATGAAGGGAAGGGGGGTCGAGGGATGAAGGGATGAAGGGTAGGGGTCGAGGGATGAAGGGATGAAGGGTAGGGGTCGAGGGATGAAGGGATGAAGGGAAGGGGTCGAGGGATGAAGGGTAGGGGTCGAGGGATGAAGGGATGGAGTCGAGGGATGAAGGGTAGGGGTCGAGAGATGAAGGGAAGGCGTCGAGGGATGCAGGGATGAAGGATAGGGGTCGAGGGATGAAGGGTAGGGGTCGAGGGATGAAGGGATGAAGGGTAGGGGTCGAGGGATGAAGGGTAGGGGTCGAGGGATGAAGGGTAGGGGTCGAGGGATGAAGGGAAGGGGTCGAGGGATGAAGGGTAGGGGTAGCGGTCGTGGGATGAAGGGATGAAGGGTAGCGGTCGTGGGATGAAGGGAAGGGGTCGAGGGATGAGGGGATGAAGGATAGGGGTTGAGGGATGAAGGGTAGGGGTCGAGGGATGAAGGGATGAAGGGAAGGGGTCGAGGGATGAAGGGTAGGGGTCGAGGGATGCAGGGATGAACGGTAGCGGTCGAGGGATGAAGGGATGAAGGGAAGAGGTCGAGGGATGAGGGGATGAAGGATAGGGGTCGAGGGATGAAGGGTAGGGGTCGAGGGATGAAGGGAAGGGGTTGAGGGATGAAGGGAAGGGGTCGAGGGATGAAGGGATGAAGGGAAGGTGTCGAGGGATGAAGGGTAGGGGTCGAGGGATGAAGGGAAGGGGTCGAGGGATGACGGGTTGAAGGGTAGGGGTCGAGGGTTGAAGGGTAGGGTTCGAGGGATGGAGGGATGAAGGGTGGGGGTCGGGGGTTGAAGGGATGAAGGTTAGGGTAGGGATGAAGGGATGAAGGGAAGGGGTCGAGGGATGAAAGGACGAAGGGTAGGGGTCGAGGGATGAAGGGACGAAGGGTAGGGGTCGAGGGATGAAGGGACGAAGGGTAGGGGTCGAGGGATGAAGGGGAGGGGTCGAGGGATGAAGGGATGAAGAGTTGGGGTCGAGGGATGAAAGGGCCAAGGGATGAAGGGAAGGGGTCGAGGGATGAAGGAATGGGGTCTAGGGATGAAAGGATGAAGGGAAAGGGTCGAGGGATGAAGGGATGAAGGGAAGGGGTCGAGGGATGAAGGGATGAAGGGTAGGGGTCGAGGGATGAAGGGAAGGGGTCGAGGGATGAAGGGTTGAAGGGTAGGGGTCGAGGGTTGAAGGGTAGGGTTCGAGGGATGGAGGGATGAAGGGTGGGGGTCGGGGGATGAAGGGATGAAGGTTAGGGTATGGATGAAGGGATGAAGGGAAGGGGTCGAGGGATGAAGGGACGAAGGGTAGGGGTCGAGGGGTCGAGGGATGAAGGGATGAAGAGTTGGGGTCAAGGGATGAAAGGGCCAAGGGATGAAGGGAAGGGGTCGAGGGATGAAGGAATGGGGTCTAGGGATGAAAGGATGAAGGGAAAGGGTCGAGGGATGAAGGGATGAGGGGTAGGGGTCGAGGGATGAAGGGATGAGGGGTAGGGGTCGAGGGATGAAGGGATGAAGGGAAGGGGTCAAGGGGATGAAGGGTAGGGGTCGAGGGATGAAGGGATGAAGGGAAGGGGTCGAGGGATGAAGGGATGAAGAGTAGGGGTCGAGGGATGAAGGCATGGGGTCGAGGGATGAAGGGTAGGGGTTGAGGGATGAAGGGAAGGTGTCGAGGGATGCAGGGATGAAGGGTAGCGGTCGAGGGATGAAGGGATGAAGGGTAGGGGTCGAGGGATGAAGGGATGAGGGGATGAAGGGAAGGGGCTGAGGGATGAAGGGAAGGGGTCGAGGGATGAAAGGATGAAGGGAAAGGGTCGAGGAATGAGGGGATGAAGGGTAGCGGTCGAGGGATGAAGGGATGAAGGGTAGGGGTCGAGATATGAAGGGATGAAGAGTAGGGGTCGAGGGATGAAGGGATGGGGTCGAGGGATGAAGGGTAGGGGTTGAGGGATGAAGGGAAGGTGTCGAGGGATGCAGGGATGAAGGGTAGCGGTCGAGGGATGAAGGGATGAATGGTAGGGGTCGAGGGATGAAGGGATGAAGGGTAGGGGTCGAGGGATGAAGGGAAGGGGCCGAGGGATGAAGGGAAGGGGTCGATGGATGAAAGGATGAAGGGTAGGGGTTGAGGGATGCAAGGATGAAGGGTAGCGGTCGTGGGATGAAGGGATGAAGGGAAGGGGTCGACGGATGAGGGGATGAAGGATAGGGGTAGAGGGATGAAGGGTAGGGGTCGAGGGATGAAGGGATGAAGGGAAGGGGTCGAGGGATGAAGGGTCGGGGTCGAGGGATGAAGGGTAGGGGTCGAGGGATGAAGGGTAGTGGTCAAGGGATGCAGGGATGAAGGGTAGCGTTCGAGGGATGAAGGGATGAAGGGAAGGGGTCGAGTGATGAGGGGATGAAGGATAGGGGTCGAGGGATGAAGGGATGAAGGGTAGGGGTCGAGGGATGAAGGGAAGGGGTCGAGGGATGAAGGGTTGAAGGGTAGGGGTCAAGGGATGAAGGGTAGGGGTCGAGGGATGAAGGGAAGGGGCCGAGGGATGAAGGGAAGGGGTCGATGGATGAAAGGATGAAGGGAAAGGGTCGAGGAATGAGGGGATGAAGGGTAGCGGTCGAGGGATGAAGGGATGAAGGGTAGGGGTCGAGGGATGAAAGGATGAAGGGAAAGGGTCGAGGGATGAAGGGATGAGGGGTAGGGGTCGAGGGATGAAGGGATGAAGGGTAGGGGTCGAGGGATGAAGGGAAGGGGTCGAGGGATGAAGGGATGAAGAGTAGGGGTCGAGGGATGAAGGGATGGAGTCGAGGGATGAAGGGTAGGGGTCGAGAGATGAAGGGAAGGCATCGAGGGATGCAGGGATGAAGGGAAGGGGTCGAGGGATGAGGGGATGAAGGATAGGGGTCGAGGGATGAAGGGTAGGGGTCGAGGGATGAAGGGATGAAGGGTAGGGGTCGAGGGATGAAGGGTAGGGGTCGAGGGATGAAGGGTAGGGGTCGAGGGATGAAGGGATGGGGTCGAGGGATGAAGGGTAGGGGTCGAGGGATGAAGGGTAGGGGTTGAGGGATGCAGGGATGAAGGGTAGTGGTCGTGGGATGAAGGGATGAAGGGAAGGGGTCGAGGGATGAAGGATAGGGGTCGAGGGATGGAGGGTAGGGGTCGAGGGATGAAGGGATGAAGGGAAGGGGTCGAGGGATGAAAGGATGAAGGGAAAGGGTCGAGGAATGAGGGGATGAAGGGAAGGGGCTGAGGGATGAAGGGAAGGGGTCGAGGGATGAAAGGATGAAGGGAAAGGGTCGAGGAATGAGGGGATGAAGGGTAGCGGTCGAGGGATGAAGGGATGAAGGGTAGGGGTCGAGATATGAAGGGATGAAGAGTAGGGGTCGAGGGATGAAGGGATGGGGTCGAGGGATGAAGGGTAGGGGTTGAGGGATGAAGGGAAGGTGTCGAGGGATGCAGGGATGAAGGGTAGCGGTCGAGGGATGAAGGGATGAAGGGTAGGGGTCGAGGGATGAAGGGATGAAGGGTAGGGGTCGAGGGATGAAGGGAAGGGGCCGAGGGATGAAGGGAAGGGGTCGATGGATGAAAGGATGAAGGGTAGGGGTTGAGGGATGCAAGGATGAAGGGTAGCGGTCGTGGGATGAAGGGATGAAGGGAAGGGGTCGACGGATGAGGGGATGAAGGATAGGGGTAGAGGGATGAAGGGTAGGGGTCGAGGGATGAAGGGATGAAGGGAAGGGGTCGAGGGATGAAGGGTCGGGGTCGAGGGATGAAGGGTAGGGGTCGAGGGATGAAGGGTAGTGGTCAAGGGATGCAGGGATGAAGGGTAGCGTTCGAGGGATGAAGGGATGAAGGGAAGGGGTCGAGTGATGAGGGGATGAAGGATAGGGGTCGAGGGATGAAGGGATGAAGGGTAGGGGTCGAGGGATGAAGGGAAGGGGTCGAGGGATGAAGGGTTGAAGGGTAGGGGTCAAGGGATGAAGGGTAGGGGTCGAGGGATGAAGGGAAGGGGCCGAGGGATGAAGGGAAGGGGTCGATGGATGAAAGGATGAAGGGAAAGGGTCGAGGAATGAGGGGATGAAGGGTAGCGGTCGAGGGATGAAGGGATGAAGGGTAGGGGTCGAGGGATGAAAGGATGAAGGGAAAGGGTCGAGGGATGAAGGGATGAGGGGTAGGGGTCGAGGGATGAAGGGATGAAGGGTAGGGGTCGAGGGATGAAGGGAAGGGGTCGAGGGATGAAGGGATGAAGAGTAGGGGTCGAGGGATGAAGGGATGGAGTCGAGGGATGAAGGGTAGGGGTCGAGAGATGAAGGGAAGGCATCGAGGGATGCAGGGATGAAGGGAAGGGGTCGAGGGATGAGGGGATGAAGGATAGGGGTCGAGGGATGAAGGGTAGGGGTCGAGGGATGAAGGGATGAAGGGTAGGGGTCGAGGGATGAAGGGTAGGGGTCGAGGGATGAAGGGATGGGGTCGAGGGATGAAGGGTAGGGGTCGAGGGATGAAGGGTAGGGGTTGAGGGATGCAGGGATGAAGGGTAGTGGTCGTGGGATGAAGGGATGAAGGGAAGGGGTCGAGGGATGAAGGGTCGGGGTCGAGGGATGAAGGGTAGGGGTCGAGGGATGCAGGGATGAAGGGTAGCGGTCGAGGGATGAAGGGATGAAGGGAAGGGGTCGAGGGATGAGGGGATGAAGGATAGGGGTCGAGGGATGAAGGGTAGGGGTCGAGGGATGAAGGGATGAAGGGTAGGGGTCCAGGGATGAAGGGTAGGGGTCCAGGGATGAAGGAATGGGGTTGAGGGATGAAGGGAAGGGGTTGAGGGATGAAGGGTAGGGGTCGAGGGATGAAGGGATGAAGGGAAGGTGTCGAGGGACGAAGGGTTGAAGGGTAGGGGTCGAGGGTTGAAGGGTAGGGGTCGAGGGATGGAGGGATGAAGGGTGGGGGTCGGGGGATGAAGGGATGAAGGGTAGGGTAGGGATGAAAGGTTGGGTAGGGTTGAAGGGTGTCCGGCGGCTGGTGGGAACGGAGACTATTGGGTGGCGGCATTCTCTTTGGAATCTCTGGCGGTGCAGAGTCCCCTGTCGTTCCTGTAATTCTGCAAGAGAGAGAGAAAAGGAAAACACAAAAACGGGGTTGGGGGGACGGATGAGAGAACGGCGTCAAAGAGGAAGTGAACGGGTTCGTTTGAGCTTAAATACTGTGCCAGGGAAATGAGCCGTGTTCTGGGCGTGGTCCCGTTCCTGAACTAAGTTTATAAAACTACATTTAAATGCACTCAGCTGTAGCCGGAGTCTCCGTGCTTTTCATAGATTCATTCCTCTTCTCTCCATTCTCCAGGAGCACGTTCGCCCTTGACTCACTCAGTTTGCACAGGCCATGAATGAGAATAGCGGATATTTGTATGTATGAGAGCAAAAGGTGAGATAGTGAGCCAGCAGGCAGTGACACAGAGGCCATTATATTATGTAACACCATGGGGCTAAACTGTCAAATGCTATTGTCACCTGATACTCCATCGCACTCTCACTCTCTAAACCACACACACACACATCCCCGTCTCCCTCAACTTAAACAACTTCCTGAGTCAATGTAATGCTGCAAATAGAACATGTGCACATGTTCATGCACACACACTCCTCTCAACTCTGTCAACGCAGCCCCACCTCATTCAAACAACGATCCTTCCAAAACCTAACTAAGAGGTTTCCTGCAAATACAGAAGTTAATTTTGAAGATACTGTATGCATGTAACAAGCAGGAAGTGACCCGTGTTGCTGGACTCTCCTAAGAAAACGCACTGAAAACATTTCGTAAGATATCATACGAACGTTGTATGAGGATACGTTGCGTCCGGTGAAGATGGAAGTTTAATTTGAAAAGACACGAGATAAATATCGATATATATCTACACACAGTATCTATAGCTATATCAAGCATATATTGACACGCAGTTTCCAACATGTCCAGAACTAGAGAGGTACGTAGAGCGCCATCGTTGTCCAGAGACAGTCCAGAGACTGTTGCCCGTAGATGTGAGTGGTTGTCCGTCTCTGTCCGTCAGCCTGCGATAGTCTGGCGACCTGTCCTGTCCTTCACTTAATGTCAGCTGTTCTGTGACCCTGCACAGGATACGCAGTGAGAGATAGTGGGTGGATGGAGGTTTTAGCTATAGGTGTGTACATAATAAACCTGCTGTTGAGTATGTCAAAAGAACTGATATGAATGAAAAAGTCAAATAACAAAGCCACTGAAAACCAAAACCTCTTCACCGTCCTCCCCCTCTCGTGTGACTGTAGTTTGGTTATTATGTAACAGCAGCTCCCCTTGATAAACACGTACGGGACAGAAATACATACGAAACGCTGACACGGCGGTGTTCTTGAACACACACACGGGGTCGTCACCATCACGCTTCTTTCATTTAACCGGTGCGATATTAGTTATTGCAACACCTCCGGGGCCAATGATAATTATAACGTGTCAGCTTCTCCCAGCGTAAAGAGCCTCTTAGTGTGCAGCCAGCTGATGACTGTATGTATTCCACTCATTATAAAGTGTGCTGGCTGCACTGATAACAGCCAACGCCACTCACGCGCTTGTTCCATCGAGCTGATTGAGTTCTGGGAAACCTTGAGGTTATGCTCAGGGCAACGCTGGCAGTAGATTCCCATTCCTCATGCTTGTGGGGCCATTCTGATCTGATATAGCGCTATACTATACCACAGCACGGGGGGGTTATAGATGATAGATGGATACATATGCATAACAGACGGAGAGGCCCAAGGTTTGTCGGATAAAAACTGAGCGGGGTTGGCAGAGAGTACACACACACACACTGCGCGTGTTGATAGGTTATGGATGTCTTCACACACAGCAGCCAGCGCACAGAGCAGATATGTTGCAGCCTGAAGTCACACATTCACTGAAGACAGAACTACAGACTTAACAGGAAAGGTACTGACACAATGCGTGATGTTCAGAGATAATGGATGGATGATTGATTGATTGGTGGATGGAGGGATGATGGATGTGTGGGTGGATGGATTATTGGATGGATTGAAAAGTAGTTAATTAAGAGTTAATACTCTATGTTCAAAGTAAAATGTCTGGATCTGTGTTGGATGGATTAGAATTGAATTTGCTGCAGACATTCAGTGTCTTTGTGAACTTTGATAATCCAAAGACACTTCATAGTGCCATCATGAAATGATTACTGGAAGAACAAGCACAGCCCAGAAATAGTGTCCTTGTGTTCATAATTTAAATGCACATCACAGAAATATTTATGATTTCACAAATGACCCATGTTTATGTAAAGAGAACAGACAGAATCAAGCACGCTTGTCCAATAAATGCACTGCAGCGAACAATAGACTGTATTTGTATTATAGTTATTTTCTGATGTTGCTATAGCAACCAGAGTAACATTTAAAGTGCTTATTGTCCTGTTCAATTTAAAATGTAGTTCATAGTCACAAGTTTGCTTTAATGTATTTCGTGAAAAAACAATATTTCCCTCACTGTCTATTGTGTTGCTAGAGATGATTCTCAGGCTTTAAACGTTGTTTTAATACAAAGTAACGCATGGTGAAATGGTGAAACAACATTGATTTTAGCAGCATTTGGGAAAAGAATGTCGGTTGTTTGTGTCGACCACTTTGTTCCAGACTGAACTATCTCAACTACAGGACGCATGTCCATAATACTGTGTACAGACGTTCATGGTCCCCAGAGGATGAATCCCAATGACTCTATTGATCCCTGGACTTGTGATTAAGCACCTCCATGATTTTGAAGCGTGTTCAAGTTTAAATGTCTGGATTTTTGTTGGATGGATTAATATGTCACCCGTGACGTCACCCATTGGTTGGTGGACTGTGGGTGTGGAGCTAAGTACAAACAAATGCCGAATTAGACATTTTTAGGCAAACGTGTTAAGACACGGACAACGTCGTGGTATACGCCTGTCAATCATAAGGTGGCCCCGCCCCTAAAGCATACTCTGCTTTATGGTCTATTTTTCCTGACTATTCTTAGATTATCCCTTCAAACCACCCGACGTCAGTCTCACTCGTGTTTGTGACGTCTTCAGTGTTTCACAAACTGTTTGTAACAAGATGATGACACGTTGTCTGGTAGAGACCTGTCAATCACCGTGTAGCCCCGCCCTAAAGCATCCCCTGCTTTATGGTCTGTGTGACTCTAAATGGACCATAATGTACTAAATGAACATCATGCTGTATTGAAGAAGACTTGAAACTAGAGATTGAGACCATAAACTCATGTTTACAATGTTTACTGAGGTAATAAATTTCATTCTTGATGGCTTGATGGGTGTCAGATGGATGTGTGGGGTGAGGGGTTGATAGACGGATCGGCGGCTTGTGGAAAAATAGAATAAAGAGCAAATTCACCTCGTGCCGAGTGACTGCTGCCCCAGGTGAAGCACACCTGAACTGTGGCACCTCCGTGATTTGTGTCATGTTGGACTCGGTGTGTGTGCACAGCTGCTGTTGACTGTTTTCCTCGTGACCGAGTGGGTTTAGGCTATTTCCTGGCACGGTATAACACAGAGAGGTCTGAGCTCGTGGTTGATCGGCTGGGATGCTGCACTGATAAATAAAATAGTCTTGTTCTATCGTTTATCAGGATGCTTATATTTCCCGATATGCTTATTACGTTCCCGCTACTGTCGTCATATTGTTTTTCCTGTCATACTCAGGGTACCATGCATACATGCAACATGTATTAACCCTCTTTAACTACATGCTTATAATGCTTCCAGGTATCTGATCCGATCACTGTCCCTTGTCTGCACTATTAAGGGACAACTGATCTGGTTCACAGAGGGCATGCATGTGCATCATGATGTCATCCCTCGTCATGTTTTGCCCCTTTGGGCAGAAGCGCGTTTTGCTGTTATCATTATAACGAAGAAGGTTTGTACGTTAACGTTGTGAAGTGGTCAGTTTGCAAGAGTCGTCATTGTTGTTCACCTGAGTGGCAAATATGCAAATGTTAGCGTCTGCCAGGTGCAGTTATGTGGAGAAGAAACCCATAACAAACACTGCTTGTACTGTTAAGAGATGTTCAATCAACATTTCCAGGAAGAATTCAAGCAGAAGACAAGAAGAGACACAAATGGATCAACTGAGTAAGACAAGGCGGGTCTTGGTAACGACTGTGCAGCTCAGTCCAACGAGACTTGACTTGGGAACTCCCATTTGACTGCTGTTAGCACAGCTCTCACCTCCCTTTAAGACGATGAGTCCAGAATATAAACTATGACTAACAGCTGCTTTCTAGCAGCCATGGAACACGCTGGTGTTGAAAAAGTGTGATTTACAATGAAGTAAGAATACTTTTGCTGAAAACGATTCAAGAACAAGTACATCAAGTATCACGTCCGTCCACGTTGAACTAAAGTTACAATGCAGATGCAAACCCGTCCTTATGAATGTGCACCTCTGCAGTTTAGTGCTTCTGTCCAAAATGGCTGAAGAATTATTTTGAGGAAAAATATCGAAAAATATTCCCACAAATCTGCTTTAGAGGGAAAAAGGGCTTCAAGTCAAGCAGAAATGCAAAGTATCATTAATATTTAATGGAGTCTTTATCAAAGTCAACTCAAGGGAGGGAAAAATGACCAATTACACCTAAAACTGTTCATATTAAAGCTGACCGCCGATCCGCCGATTGAAAGACGGCCCTGCTCTCCACTTAGCCACGGTCGCTCTAAAAGGTGTCGCTCCGTCCCTCCTCACTCTGTCCCTCCGTCCCTCCTCACTCTGTCCCTCCTCACTTCGTCCCTCCTCACTTCGTCCCTCCTCACTTCGTCCCTCGTCTTATCGTCCACGTGTGTCTAATGATGAACTGTCTCCTTGCAGGCTACAAATAGCATGTTGGACATTTTCTGCTGTATATATTTGTCGGTTTTACGCCTCATTCATGAGAAATATGTCCGTGTTGACATTGTCGCTCAACCATTTGTTTTTCTTTGCTGCATCTCGTTGTCGGTGTCAATCATTCAATGAATGAATGTCAGGATCCTAAGACATGTTGAGAGACTGGAAGGGTCTTAAAGTGTTATAGGTTAATGATAATGTATGTAGATTATGTAACATGGTCGCTAATGTTTCTAATGATCTACCTTCCCTGCATCGCGGTGCATCTTAGTTAAAGCCTTCTCAGGCCTTCTGCGCTGAGCCTCATTAGTCTGAATCGACTACGTTGTTTATGACGCTCGGCTTCTTTCTGTCGATCCAGAGAAAAGGTTCCAGGTCGGTTTGAATTGATGGGACTTGCTTTTTATGCATCTTGCTGTTTGTGTACGAGTCCCTGATGTCATCTGATCGTGTTAGTCGCCTTCGTAACGCCGTCTGGTATTTGGTCCTCGGTGCAGTTTTTAACACAAAGAATCAATACGCTGCATTGTAGCGCCGCGTCCTCCGAGACAAAATCACCAAACAACTGAACGGACCTTTAATCTTTATCTTTACCGGCCATTGTTCTCACTATCGACTTTACCTTCTGCTCATCTTTCAACAAACATCTTGTCAATTAAGAGCTTTCATTTTGTCATCAGGACCACCTGGAGTTTTACTGCTACAATCTGAATTTGAGGGAATAAATTCAGTAAATTGGATTGAATTTAAGGCTTATGAAGTTTTCTGAAATCATTCTGAGCAGTGAAAGATGTCCTTCACAGTGATAAACCTGGAAAACCTTGTGCTGAGCAGAGGAACGTCTAGCACGATAGAACAGCTTTATTTTCATGTTTAGTTGAAGAAACATAATGCTGAGTCATCTCATTCGTTTGTATTGGTGGTCATCGATATCGCTGCTTTAGGGATCAGATGGTTTTATAGATTTTCTTGGGGTTTGCTTTGCCGCGCATTTCTTATTTGTTATATAATCTTGCTGTTTTTATTAATTTGTTATTTATGCAAGTCAACTAAACCTAAAATGACAAGTGGAGGTTTCTGACCTCAGAGCACAGAAATAAACCCGGAAGAAGTGAAACTCCTGCAGCTTCCTCGCTGCTCTGTTACCAAACAAAATCATTTTCCTCCTGGCATCAAGATGCCGTCGAACAGGCTACACACACACACACACACACACACGTATGGTGCACATGCACAGACCGCAGCCTGAGATTATGCAACACGAAGAGAAACACACACACACAAACCACTCCAGTTTAATAATCATCAAAAACAGAAAAGTAAACTCCTGAAACTCGTGTGTGTGTGTGTGTGTACCTGTAATCAAAGCCCCCACAGCAGATCTGAACTGACAGTTGAGCCTCCCAGCAGCCGCTTCAGTCTCACGACACACTGAGAATGAGAGGCCAATATGTTAAACACACACACGCACGCACGCACGCACGCACGCACACACACACACAAACACAGTGTCCCGATGGTCGGCTGAGTTCAGGACAGAGGCCATCCGCCTCCCCGCACACACAAACAAACACCGACACATTCACATATTATTGATGAATTTAAGTTTCACATAGAAATTGAAATAATTCAGGGCAGCACGCATGTCGGCGGATGTCTGACGCGTGCCAAAACACACCAGTGGCATCTGGACTCGTTGGAATGGTGTCGAGGCTCCAGAGAAGCAGACGTTGTATCACATGTGTGGTCCAGGTTGGCACACACAGGCCACCGTACCTCGACTTCTTCCGTCTGAGGAGTCTAATAATGTGTGGCTTTAGTGTGCAGATGTTAGTGCTGTGTCATCACCAAACACTTCAAACTCAGCGTGTTAAAGATCAATGCGACAGCAAGTTTATGGTCAAATGTATCCCACAAATACAACCTTTATTATATCATGAATGTTTCTTGTTGTTTGTGCCTGCAGTTTACCATCACAGTTTTTCTCGATTGCTAAGACACATTTCTTGAAACGGTCGCCCATTCTCTCAAAACTGGAAACACAAAACCTCTGAATCCTCTTGCAAAATGAAACTTTCGCCTCAAAACAGTTTTACCTGTGCTCAAAATCAAACACTGCTCTCAAATCATAAACAAAGTGATCAAAATAATATACACCATCAAGCATCAGTAAACAATACACCAATAAAGAGAAAACAAATTTCATATGAACGAAAACATGTTCTATTACAGTCGCTCAAAATTGATCAGAAATGACTACTGTGCTTTGCTCTTTGCAATTTCTTTTGCTCTTCCTCCTCCTTGTACCCCTATTTGTACAGTACTGTACCCTGCAGCTCACAAACGTGTCCTTTGTCTCTGTGATACTGTAATTCTTCTTCTTTGTTGATATGAACCTGCAACCAGTCAACATCTATTGAGCAGTCAGTGCTGTTACTGTAACAAATAGAAAGCACGATGTCCTCTCACATTGTTTCTTCTATCCATTCTCAGACTTTCTCCTTCCCACCTTCAACCACCTGTTTGCTCTCTGAACTGGCTTATATTGGTTGTGTCACATCATTTGATACAAGTGAAATCCATTTTGAGTGATTGTGTTTAATCAATGACATGTGTTCTCTATTTGTATTTGATTGTTGCCACTTGTGTTTACCAGTATGGATGACATGTGCATTAGAGTGCAGAATGTGTTTTGAGACTGAGAATGTGTTTAGAGTTTTGCTGAAAAGTCGAAGTGAGATCTGCAAATTGTGTTTCACCATGTGACAGTGAAAGGTATTGACCATGTGACACAGTTTAAGGTATTGACAACAGACTGCACAATTAGCTGAATGAGTTCAGGCAACTGAGAACTTTGTTCAGCCAATGGGCTTTCGTGTTTTAGCAATTGAGAAAAACTGTAACACATTGGTGAAAAAGTACTGAATAATAGACAGTAGTGGACACGCAGACCTCACTTCAGAGAGCGGAGCAGCAGCCTGATCGCTGTCCATGGTGCTGAACTGTAGTCCGACTGAAACGAGCCCGGAAAGAGAAATATAGAATAAGAGCAGATAACAGTTTAAACACGAGTAAAGAAACATGTTCTGACTCATGTTCTGACTCATGTGCTGACTCATGTTCTGATTGATGTTTCACTATCTGCTTTATGCAGTTGTCAATGAGAGGGAAAGAAAGTACACATAAAAAACTAAAACTGATCAATATATTTAAATAATCAACCGTAGTTATTAAGTGTTTAAACTCTGTTCACTCTCCTTAATACAAGCAGCCTTGATTTTAAAAAACAAAACACATCCCCATTAGCAGCGTAGTAGACCTGCCAGCTGTAAAATACCAACGCAGATCATTTGGCATCTTGGTCGCCTTTGTCTTCACTAAGATGCCTCCGGACAACATCCTGAACTCAAGGCTTCAAAACCGTCGTCCACAAAACCGATGGGTGACGTCACGGTGACAAAGCACATTATTTCAGAGGCAGATACAAAGTCAATGCAAAGACACGATGAGATACAAATCCACGCGGGACGGTGTGATCGACGTCCATGCGACTTCAAAATGTTTCTTCAAACAAGAGAATCTCACCTTCAGTTGTAACGTATGCATTTTATTTTCTTCGCACCTGGTCACATACGGATACGCTCTCCAGCTGTGTTTGTGACATACGGGACATCTCTCAGTCCCTTCAGCTTTATTCATCTGAAACTCTCTTACACTAATCGGCAGATAGGTGAAGAAAGGAGGCGCGCTATCTCCGTCGCTGTCTGGGCTGGAACAGAAGCAGAGCGTTGACGAAACAAAGCAAAGGCAGAGAGAGAGCAATCTATCATCGGCCCATGAGAGCCGGGCAGCGCCTGGGCTGAGGCTCCATCTTCAATCTGCCGCTGCAAGGAGGTAAAGAAGAAACAGAAGAAACGTGAGGGCAGATTTAAGCTCTGCCAGTCTTTGTGAAGCCTCCTTGGCCGGCGGCGGCTTCTTGCTCGTTTGAGTTACAGGGAGAGACTAGAGGCTGTCGGGTTTGTTTCGGTCTGAAGAAGCAGATTGGGATCATTCGTGCTCCCCAATCGATGCGTCAAACACTCGGGAGAATATTTAAAGAGGCATTAGGTCACGTTGTTTTCTGCCCCGTTGTACAAAACGACCATATATTGCAGCTACAGGGCCTGATGGGGCTGTTGATCAATACCAGTGACTCAGCAGTTACTCTTCCAGCTGCTGAGATTTCTGCCCTTCAACATTCATTCTCTCTGTAATTTGAGGACATTTCCAACAATGAGGGCTGTGAGACGTCGGGAGGGTCTCAAGGCCTCGTGTGGCCGAAGCACCGACGTGCTGCGTCTTCATTTCCTGATTCTCGTCACACACACACACACCCTCACTCCTCTGCTGTTTTATTTTTCACTGTCACGACTGTTAAATAGAAACAACTGCTGAGGTTCACAAAATGCCAAACTGCATGAAAATTCCCATTCAGGGAAACTGATTTCTACATTCAGTCTGGGACAGTTTTGGAGACGCAGTAACGGAATAATTGGAGATATGCATCAACATCTGTAGTCGCCTACTTGTCTTTCCTAAATGGAAGCAACATGAAAGCCTCTTTCTCTCCGCCTGTCGACAGGAACCGGCCCCGTCTGCGTTCAGCACTTATCTGCGTCGCTCAGGAGCTCCGGCAAATACGGATGAAGTGAACTCGCTTGATCCCCGCGGGGAGAATTTGGGTCATTGTGGCAGCGGTGAACAGCGGAGGATGATGGAGAGCAAAGAGCAAAGAAGATACGAAGTGATATGAAAAAAATAAATCAAAGACGCCGCATCTGTGAGGGAGACGGCTGGAATTGAATTTGCGGAGTGACGGCCGTTCACATGTGAACCGATTACGGAAGCCCGCAGTTTACGGAGTTACAAATTCCGCGGTGTCGCCGGTGAGTCAGTGACGTATAAGTGCACTTAGAGGTCTGCTATATGGAGCCGGAGTGTGTGAAGGCTTCATTTGCTGCTTTACCCTCACAGAGAGGGAAGAAATGGCTGATTCGACTGGTTACACTCTGACGCAGGGTCTAATTTCTCCCCATCTGTCACTCGCCTCTCCTGCTATGCTCTCTGGGTATTTATCTTTGTTCTCCTCCGTCTCCTGCATCCTTTTCATCTCCTCCTCCCTCTCCTTGCCGCACACATAAAGGGCCCTCTGCACCGCACACGTACAGAAGCGATCCCTACTGGCCCATTTCTACAGGACATGAGTTAGATATTGAGCCAGAGAGAAAGGGGGAGAGAAGTGGGGGGGGGGGGGGGGGGGGGAGTAGAGGAGCACAGGGACATCAGCCAAGTGTGACAGTGGAGTCGTATTTCTTTCCCCGGCCGTCCGCTGTGGACTCTGAGCTGAATACTGAGTGCGTCCACTGCAGAGCCCCGAGGACAGACTCAGCCTCCAGAGAGGGAAGAGGGAAGGGCCACGGAGCCGGCCTGAGGACCAGATCAACCGCAGAGCCGGCCTGAGGACCAGATCAACCGCAGAGCCGGACTGAGGACCCAGACCAGCTCCGGATCTGGTGGAAACCGACAAATACTTTGCAAAAGGATGCCAAGGCAGCATTGAAATACCAGATGACGTGCTGTTAACAACCTTCTCCATTTCTACGTCCTTGTTGCTTATTTAAGTATAATACACGTCACAATCAGGCGGCAACCTCCTGGTTCTGCCGAGTGAAGCCAATGCGGAAGTGTTTATAAAGCTGCATTCTCTCTAATGTCCATCAGGGGGCGACTCCTCTGGTTGTACAGAAGTCTATGAGAATGTTACGTCATGACAGAACTGCAAATCATCTTCCAGTCTCATTTGACCAAACTCCACTCAGCAGCCGCATCGCTTTATGTTAATGAGACCACAAAGAAAAGAGATGCTTTCTTTACTATCTTTACTTCCAACTAATGACTACGCTCGGCAACAGCATCCCCTAATACTGCGATGCCCCGACTCACAGATGCTCCCTAATGGAACTGGCAAAACATCTTTACTGGACACCACCGCTACGGCAAGCAACCTGGTCCAACAGAGCTCCTCTTAAAACCAACACAAAGCTGCGTCATTTCAGGAGCGTACGAATGATGACACAGATGCGACATACAGTCTGTTCTGTGCAGGTTCTTCAGCACCAGAGCCAGCGTCTGCAAAGCAGCAACCCTGGAGTTTGGATTCAGTGCCTCTGAAATGTAGTGCAGGAAAAGTAGAAAGCATCAATGAAGTGACAACAAGGCACATGTCTAATGTATGTAGTAACATTTAGTTTATTAGTATTTGATTCTCTTTACGTCCCGACAGCAATTAATAAATGAAACGCTCTGGTGTTCGTGGCTGTCGCAGGACTGCAGAGCAACATGACTGCTACTGCCTGTCAACCGTGCAATCATTGCTCGTCACCGGAGTCTTAACAACAATAATTTTGGGGGCGTGGCTTCGGAGGGAGGCCTGGAGGGACAGGGTGTCAGCTCGTGCTGCTAGCTACTGCCATTGGGAAACAGTTGGCAACACCGGGGTGGGTTTTGAAGTCGGATGCTCTCAAAATCCATCTTACGTTCATCATGCTTGCCGTCAGATGACAAAACTAAAAACTCTGCAAAAACAAATGTAAGAATCTAAACCGTAGCAGAAAGACTGGCACAGCTGTAAAGAAGTGAGAGTGGTTATCTCATGAATGAAGAGACTGCAGCGCGTTAATACACTCAGCAGAAACATCTCGTCCATGTGCCGGCGTGTTGACTGGGTAAATACCACGGGGACAGCTGAAGTTCACTGGATTAGCGGCTTGTTCATTCGTGAACCAGCCCGCTTCCTGCACCTGATCGCTGACAGGGATCAAGGCTTGCTGCCAGCTTAGTTGGGGGGGGGGAGTGTGTGTTATCTGCATTAAAAAACAATACACTGAGATTATATAGGATCCAATCTCTGTGCCCGCTAATTGCAGGGCCGATGCCCCCCCCCCCCCTTTGTGATGCGTAACATTCTGCATAATTAATTGGGGGGCTTTAACAGTAATAGAATAGCCAGCGGGCTCCGACGGCAGCCCCGACACACGCCATTAAAATGCAAATGGACCCAGTGGTATAAAAGCCTGAGATCTATGGCGGCGTGGAGACAGCGAGATGAACACTGAATCACAGCCCCCCCCCCCCCCCATCACAGCCCCCCCCCCCCCCCCACACACACACACAGGATGGAGCTTCAGCCCGGGTTGCTCTCCTCTCTGCTGCGGACAAGCTCGAGCCATCTATCTCCCAGAGTTATATCAATGAAATCAGCAAAGGAGCAATAAGTCTCAGTGTTTCACCACCGGTCTGTTCAATGAGCTGATGTTGCCATGCAACAAAACCAAGTCAGCGAGGGGTTAGCAGCGAGGATGATGGGTAATGTTGCACCAGGGGCTGAGAGCAGCTAATGCGAGACCTAATTTGTTTTTAGTTTCTAAATTGCAGCTGTAATATGTAGATGAGATCCCATTAAAGCTTTCATTGTTTTCACAAAATCATTTATTGTGTTTTGATGGCTTTGTGTGCTCAACATACAGAGATACACGCAGCATGTAAGAGATCTTCAGGGCAGCTTTATCCACACAAAGGCAGTTCAAAGCCTTATTTGAGTCTTGGATGCTATTGACTGGCCGTGGTGTCGCTCAAGCCCTCGCACCAGAAAGCACCAAACATGACAAACGTTTCACAGACGCAGCTCGTGTACGACAGTCGTGACTGCAGATCCAGAGACATTAGTGGAGATATCAGTGGGAAGACTGTACGGCACAGTAGGAGCTGATCATTAACAAACTACAGACTAACAAACCCAATCATCAGATTGGGTTTGTTAGTCGTGCGGGAGTGCATTTGCCCGACTAACAACAACAACAACAAAGAGAGTGCGTCATGTCGTGTGGTGTGAAGCTGGTTGTTGAGTCATGATGGATGAACTGGTGAAAAGGCAGCGCTAATGATGGCAACTTGGAGATGACAGTTTGGTCTCAGGGGATCCTTACAACAAAAAGGGGGGGAGGGGTACACACAAACACCACTGAGCAAGAAGAGAAGACGAGGCGAAGATGACACTGATTAATGGCACCGGAGTCAATTAGCTCAACAACATTGACGCTTGTCCCGTTTGGTCTCTGGCACTCAGCCGATCAGACGGAGAAGAGACTTTGAAATGCAAACGAGGCTCCTGAAAAGCTTGTGGCCCCCGAATGATGTCAAAACACCACCGACATCTCAGTCGTATGAGCCACGGCGGCGCCTGCTGTTACGCACGGTGTAGCTACAGTTAGTTCATTGTTAACGGGCCTCGCTCCACGAGTGTGCGGGCAGCAGATGGCGTACTCTCAACAGATCGCGAGTGTATCCACGCCGAGCATCTACATTCAATGTGCAAGAAGAAGAAGAAGAAGAAGAAGAAGAGGGGGGAGAGGAGAGAAGCAAAAAAAGGGCCCGCCTGGCTGCTTCGAGGGATTCCAAATGTGATGTCACTGCTAATCCCATCAGGAGAACACAGCTAAATCCGCGACCGCCGGGTCCACAGTCACACAGATCGGCCGTGGCAGCAGCCGTGGATGTTCTGGGCCTATAAATAGGACGGCAGAGCCGCAGCCTCTGGTGCTGTCAACGGGGACGGGGTGGCAGACGACTCTCCTCCGAAGGAGGTGGTCGCGAGGAGAAAGAGGCGAGGATTCCCCCTGTGACTCGTGACTCACTCGGGCAGAGCAGCCGCGAGGTGCAGCAGCAGAACGCGCTCACGCGCTGCACCGGTTGGCTGTGACTTTGCAGGCTGCCAGACTGGCGAGCTGCGAAGTCGGAGGATACGATTGTATTTGGAGTTTCACTTCAGAAGCAGCAGTGCGGTACTAGTCTGCTGGCGGTGGAGTTGGGCAGGTTTCAGGTCGGCGTCGCCACAGTTGAAGGGATTAAACTGGGAGGTGTACTGCACACACAACATGAAGCAATGGAGGTGTTGTACACAATACAAATGCAGTCAATTCCAAACCTGCACAGTTATGTCTGCCTGCAGCAAGACGCATTTTAAAGTATTGCATTGGAAAAGCTGTGAACACCAACAATCCATTCAACTCGCTCGAGGTGGTTTTTGTTGTCGTTAAGCTAAATGTGATTTGGAAACGCTTTTGCAAAATAAGTTCTGATGTCGTGATCGTTGACATCACATGACTGCTGTCAGCGTCTCCTCTGTCTCCATGAAACCTGAAGATCTCTCTCTGTTGTTCTACGGTAGATCGGCCGACACGACTTGTTTTGTTTGCTTTTTGCAACCTCTGCTTCTTCTTCTTCTCTGTACCGGCAGATTAGATCCCCGAGTAAAGCCTCGCCGATACACCAACTTCTGACCAAACTACGCAGACTCGTTTACTCGCTCCAAACAAGTTGGAAACCGGTGGGATGGAAATGCCCCTTTTATCACGTAATCACATATCTACGGTAATAACGGTCCAAATCAACCCAAACTACGGCGTTTTCTCACCTCAACTATGTTGGGTATTAACCGAAGAGAACCTCAACCACAGCGGCCTGTGGTGAGAGCGCCGTGTTCTTTTGCAAACAGCCGGATTTCCCGTCAATAGTTGTGTCAAATCAGAAGACACACACCTGCATCAGGTGTCCAGTTACACCAGCAGCCAGTCAGAATGGAGACTCCTCACCTCCCATTGAGTTTATTCACGAAATGTAATCTGTTGGTTTTCGTTTATTTTCTTAAGGATTGTGAGACTGCGTTGCCTGACCGGTCAGCCGACTGGCTGCCCACCGAGAAGTCAAAGAGATCTGAAACAGACAGATTGTGTCGCGTGAACACAGTTCTGCTGAAAATTTACGGCTCAACTCTGGAAGCTGTTGGTGCAGAAGACGTTATGCTGGCTGTCGCTGTCAGAAGCTGCTCGCTTTTCAGACGTCAGCCGCCATGACAGTGACACAAAATGAAACGGCTGATTAGGAAGCCAGGACTCTGAGCTAACTAGCTGCTCCGCAGAGTGACGGCGCCGATCCCTCGCTGTGTTTCAGAACTTGGATCAGATGTTGAGATCCGGCGGACGGATTATGCAGATCCAGAAGAAGCATGCGTCACAAAAGCTGAGGAGAGAAAGAAGAAGAAGAAGAAGAAAGACTTGCCGTGGCAGAGCGTGTCTGCGAGGGCTTTACGAGGCACAGGCGTGTGTTTCCTCACCACTGCTGTCGTACATGACTAAGTTGCTGAATGGATTATGCACATGAACCAGCACGAATACTTACACACGATTAATGCTGAGGAAATATGGCTTTAAAAAAAATACTCACACGGTTTGTTCTGACCGATCGTTCCCCAAATACCTCGGGGAGAGTCTCAAGATGGAGTGAACATGTGACCGAATCAAACAACTGAACTCTCCACAACGTCAGAGCTGCTGCCCCCCCCCACTGGACATCACCGTCACACACATTCTCTCAGTCCTCCATCCTGAAACTCTGGAGGAGAAATGCTCTTAACAAGCTCTCCATGACGCTCCTGAGCAGAGGCTTGCATGCAAAGCGATGAATTGTTTATTTGCTCTCATTATTCGGCGGCGGCGTTTGCTCATTTGTTTGCTGGTTCCTGAAAACTGAACGGCCCGTAATGAGCTCTGGGCCTTTCATGGAGTTTTCCCTCTGGTCCTCACAGCAAACACACTTTAGCACTCTACTCGTTCGACGACGTTACTCTGATTACATCGGTGTTGGAGCTGGTTTGTCTGTTCATTCACAACCTTGTCTTTCTCTGAAACGTGCTGCAAAGTTAAACCACGGGGTCGAGGGTCAAATGATTCTTTTTGGGTTTGCATCCAGGAATGTGTCAATGGATTTCATAGTATCGAGAATATTTTTGAACATGTTCACTGTTTGCCTATGAACTACAATAGTTGATAATTCACGGTCATAATTCCATCATCATGTGTAGATAAAACAAACAGATCCAGATCAGTTGCTCTCCCAGGGGGGGGAGGGGGGGAGACAGCAGAGTGACAGAGTGAAACGGATGATGAATTCCCTTCAGCTAACGTGGTCTTGGGTTGACAGAGACGCATGCAAACATTCTGAACCACAGATAACAAATAACTGATCTGAACAGGAAGTGAGATTACTGATTGCCTTCAGCTTATACTAAAAGCTATATTTACCCTGTCCTCTTCTTTTTACCGCACACGTGTATCCTTGATGTCTAACAATGTATTTCCCATCTCATAAAACATTTTTAGTATTTAAAGTATTTCAAAACATACTTCCTGAGATCACCTGTCGTCGAGTGGAAAATCATAAAACCCTTCAGACAGGAACCAGTGCAACAGTATAATATTCTGTGCAGCAGATTTGTGTCCAAATGGAGAATCAGTTAGAAAACAAGGAACCGCTCATCAAATCAGGACGCGTCATTGCTCCATAGAACCTGATTAAATATCTTGATTTGTGAGTGTTTGTGGAAGCTGTTGTGGATGTCTTGTGTGAAAGAGGTGAAGACGAGCAATTACTGTAATACTGAGTGTTGAGTGTGACTCATCAATGAAACTCCCCACGAAACTTTGAAGATTCCTTTCCTAAAACTATGAGAATTCATCATTCTGGACCGTTATTATTTTCAATGGATAACGCCCCAAAGAGCTTAAAAACAAGAGTTGTACTTTTCAAATAATTATATTATTCACACATTTCACAGCCTTCATCTGAGCAATAAAATCTTTATTGTTTTCCAACATGCAGTTGGCTGTAACCTTTTATGATTTACTGCTACAATGGCTGAAACACGGAGAATAGATTTAAAAAATCTGAAAGGTGTATTTACAAAATTGGAAATTGAACTATTCATTTATGGGTCGAAAAATTCTCCTTTTTCTGGATTCCATTAAAAAGTTAGCATTTTTCTGTGTCGCTCATCAGCTTGTTTGGGCTGTATAACGGAAGGAAAAACCCTGAAATTCAATGTTTTAATCGTGTGTCTCGTACTTTGTATTCCAGCCCCGGTAACCCCGCGTAACAAGGCGCCATTGCCCGTATCGATGCTGTCTAATACCTGGTGATATCATCTTCACCGTCGTCCAATCATCCAGCATCCACAATTGTTCAGGTGGGATCCTGACGTCTAAACTCTTCATTTGGAGTTTTAACACAATTGTTCTTCGGTGAACTTTACAGACTTCCTCTTTGCATTGCGCCTCCTCCGGCATCAGAACCTCAGCAGTGCAATGAGTGATGCTGCTCTGAAACCGATGAGTTCGGCTGTCAAACAAACAGAAAAGTGCCACAATGATGTTAAGTCTCACGTTGAGATTCCGTGCACGGTCCCAAACTTTCAGAACTCCAAAATGGCTTGAAGGAATTAAGTGTCAGTCTTCCCCAAAAAGGACTCCCAGTTTGAATGTGACTTTGTCAACTAGACGTCTCCTCACTGTTCGCCTGCCACTGATAAGCTTCATCAAACATCATGAATCAAATCCATCTTTGCTCCGTCTCTTCCATTTCCCTTCCCTCTCCTAGTGAGAGATTAGCCGTCTTTTCCCCGGCATGTCTGATCCATGTTTTCCGGAACGGTTACGATGGCAACGTTGACAAGTATTTCAAGCGAGGGGGTCAATCACAGGGCGGGGGGATTGGTTTTGACTTCTCCTGCTCTGGGTTGTCACAGCACGCCGACTTTGATTCTTCGGGAGCCGGCGGCTTCGCTTTGCTCGCGGGCGTCTTTCCAGAAGCTTTGTGCCTTTTGCGACGATCCCATCAACTTACTCAGCGCCTTCAAAACGCATCACAGCTCCTCTGACGAGGACGGCTCTGTCTCCAGTTTGTCTCCTCTGAGAAGAATCGCTCTGGGTCGTCTTCCATGTTTGTTCAGGAAGATGCGATTGTTGATTTCTTGTCGATGCACATTAGCTTACAGCGTGATGGCTCGTCGATGCACTCCACCGCGGCTCCTCAGTGACTTCTGGTGCAGAGTTGTGATGCAGAACAAAAAGGGACAGACGAGCCTTCACTGATGTCGATCAAAATATGTCAATGCATAGAACTCTGCATCATATCAGTCTGAATATATCATGACAATGTTGAGTTCAGCCACTAGAAATAATCAGGATTCAGCAGTGATAGGGTGAAGTAGAATGAATATTTAATGAGAAATAACTTAATTTAATAGAGAATACTTATTTTACCCACATCTACCGAACACTTACTGTCAGTTAGGGACATTTGTCAATTTACACTCGTCACATGAATACAGTCTTTTCAATGTAACTTCCGTCTTCGCAGTAAGTTTGGCGCTACTACGTAAGAAGTGGACGTAGTCGTCGTCACGTCATTCGTTGGTTTGTTGACTGATGTTTTGAAGCCTCGAGTTTGGCGATTTTGCCGTCCGGCGTCTTGGATTACCACCGTCGCCATGTTTTTTTTGCAACCAGTGAACAGGAAGTGACCATATTTGGAATGCGGAGGAGTGAGGTAGAGACCTGTCAATCACTGTGTAGCCCCGCCCCTAAAGCATCCCCTGCGTTATGGTCTGTTTGACTTTGAGCGGGACCATTACTAAAAGAACATCATGCTACTGAGGTGGTAAATCAAGTGAGAAGTGGAGTCGTTGTCTCATAGACTTCAATACAACCAGAGGCGTCGCCCCCTGCTGGTCAGTAAAGAAAATGCTGTGTTGAGGTTTTAAGACACTTCAGGCTTCACTCTGCAGAACCGGAGGTTAAAATGACTCAAGAAGTCAACCGTCTCCTACGAGAACGATCGTTGTTCGTTGTGTCCGTCGGTCAACGCTACAGCCTGCCCTTCGTGGGTTTTTACAGTCTTTACATTTCCTGGCTCATGATTATTTCGATAATGTAGGAAATTATTTCGGGGAGCAATTGCAAATGGCGGCGCTTTATTTTTCTTAGGTAGAGTTGTGAATGCTGGACGAGACCAGCCTGATGAGAAACATCCTGGAGTCATTGCACTAGTTTGACCAACAGCAGTTTCCAACTCTGTGTTCTGCTGATGGGCGACCACATCCCCCCCCCCCCCCCCCCCCCCACACACACACACCCACCCTGCTGCTCCTGTTGCAGTAATGCATTGGATTGATCAGGGCAGATCCATACAATTAGCCAGGAGCCGGAGCTTTAGAGTTAGTGTCCTTCACGTCCAGAACTGCTGACTCGATGGTCCGACGCCGAGCACCGTCAGGCCTCACCTCCACTGGCCGGTCGGCGCTTTACAGAAAGGTCTGCTGCGACAGTTTTGTCACAGATTCATTTCGGGTGATTATTTTTTGAGTCAACACATATTTAAAAAAGAAAGAAAGAGATGTTGAACTCGCTGTGGAGAAGTGAGTGTATCGGGCGAGTAAAGGCTGTAAATCCACATCTCGTTTAACCAGATGGAATTCTAACTCGGCTTCAATTCAACATGGACTCCAATAATACAAGCTGAGCACCTCTATGGCACTGTGAGGTGGGAAAGATGAAGATGGGCTTTACAGTCGCTTGATGATGTTGAAGTCGGTCGTGATCCCTGCAGCGTGAGGTGAAACCTCGCTGCTTTACTGTGGTGTGAGAATTCAAAGTGTTATGTTTACTACATGTCTTCTCTCGCCATCGCTGTCACGAAGCCCTCGTTGACATTCTGCAATGTGTTCTAGAAATCAGGTCAGTCGAACCGTATCGGACCGATTGTGGATGGAACCGACTCCTCTGCACACTTGCGCTTCTACGGTTGGCTCACGTCACTTCCTGTTTAGCAGGAACGCTAAAAGACAAAGTGTTCAAAAGTCTTCCATCTGTAGCTTGATATTCTTATAACCATGACTTGTCTGTAGCTCACAGCCCTAATCCCATTGGTTCCCACTGAAGACGTGAAGCTAAGAAAACGGCTCACAAATGTATATTTTCAAAGATGTATTTGTGCGACTCTTAGGGACTACTTTAATCCACATGTGGTCCTCTATGAGTTGAGTGAGAACATCGTGGCCTCGTTCAACGGTTCGTATGATGTCCTACGGAAAGTTACTCCTCATTTGTTGTGCCTTTTCCAACAAAAGTCCGGCAACACGTTTCAATTTCCGCTCGTGACATTCCTACGGTAAAAATAAAGTTCAGCTTTCACAGGAAACTCCGTTTTTTGGCAGCAAAACTACTTGAGAACATCGTTTGGGTTAAAATAAGCACCAGAAGTGCCGTTTCACACGGGGAAAGAACAGCGTTGAAAGATCTCTGTTTGTTGGACCGAACCTCCTCCACTCCCGCCTGCTTGTTGTCTGACCTCACAATCAACTACAGTGTGTGTTCACGGTGATGACGGAACAACAGCGAGGCTCTTTGATGGAGCTCTGTGGCTCAGAGGAAGAAGAGATATCAGTGTTTACTCAATATCGTCGAGTCATTGTTGTTTTCTGTTTCGTTGACAATGAGAAGAACATCCTCATCCACGAAGAAGGAGAAAGTTTTGAAGGATTGGAAATGTAACATGTGAATAAAAAGATAGAAGAGAAGAAGAGTAAATGAAAAGAAAACAAGCTTCAGGACATGAAGTGAAAATCCGACCGGCCCGTTCGGGGTTAAATCTCTGCGTCATTCAGACCGCCATCAACATCCCTCATCTGTTGCTGCTTTTAAACAATTTGCAGAGCTTTTAGTGTTCCACCGAGCGATTAAAGCCATCTGTATGTAAAATACTGCTCACTTAAGCCGCATCTCGCATTTCAATTTTGGGTTAACAAAGTGAAAGGCTCGGACAAAAAGCACATTTGGCCGGTAAACAAGTTTTTGTGACGCTGGAAAGAGCTTTTTAATACATCAGTGCGCAGACTGTGGATCATTTTAACCGCCGTCCTAACACACAGAGACGGGAATAAACAACAACAGAAGCTGTGATTTGTACACGCCGGAGCAGGCTTTGCACGGACACGGCGCTGTGTAATATATAAGCTGTAATATTACTGCCAGTCATTACTTTGCTCTGTGATAGTGTTTGAAACGAGCTGCCGGAGGAGTTTAAACCGTCGGTGAATCACTAAAATCACTTCTTTAATCTCACTTTATAGACTTTCATGCGGGCTCTTTTATCCCGCCGTGTTTTATCACCGCCTCGCCTCGTGATTCTGCCTCCACACTGTTCAAACGGTTGTTTTTTTCCCGTCCACGTGTTTTGATGCACATTTACAATCTGTGCAGTAAAACGTTGAGCTCGGCTGAGGTGAAGAAGTTTGTGCATCAATAAAAGCAAAATGCAATGGAAAGCGATTCTCGAGAGGATGTTGACGCGTGTGATTCATACATCTTTGAAGAGATGAGGGACAGTTTGAGGACTGACTGGTGCTCTTCTGGTTGCTCTCTTCTTCTGTCACGGTTTGATGGTTTCCTGTTGCCACCAGCTCCTGACCTGGAATCATCACATGATGCTGGAAACAAGCATTCATTTGTTGTGCATGAATATAAATATAATTAGTGAGAAGTGTATCTTAAATGAGGTCAGTGGTGATGATGTGAGGCTGGATTATGAAATCCTGGACTGAAGCTGCGACACCTTGACGTCAACGTGAACGTCCTCAAATCACAACGTTTGGACTCGAACCTCGTTATCGATTTATTTCACGTTCAATGTGCTGGAAAACTTGTTGAGCTCCTTTCAGTCACTCGATTCTATTGTTTTCTACTTCATGTCCAACGTGTCGCTCTGACCTCTTACTGCTCACTGCTACACTCGTTATACACCAACAGTGTTGAACCAAATCTGTGTTTGGACAAAATACATTCAAAACAAATCATCAAAACAACATGAAACCAGGTGGATTCAACTAGAATGTGTATTGTCATTTACCTAACAATTAAAAGAACACATCAGAAAGCCATGAAAGCCCCTCGTATGAGATGTGAGCGGACACCTAAACAAGAGGTTCATGTTATGTCATATTCCTTCTCTCTGTTGAGAGTGGAGTTAGGGCAAAATGCCAGCAGCCATTTTCCAAACGTCGTCTCTTTTTCAGTACAAAATGTCTTCTTTGTGTTCCTCCGCTGAGCTGCAGCGGAGGAATGTGTGCTGGGACATAAACCCGCATATTAGATTTGCAATCCACAGAGAAGAATGCTGTATCGGACAATCCTTCACAAATCCAGGTCATGTTTTCATGCACATGCAGAGATGGAGGTTACAGTTCCCACAAAGACCTTTAATTACTCCTTTTAACTGCAGGACTGTAAAAAGGATGCAAACTGGTCTCCTTGAAAGTCAGACGCGCTACACTCCCATCCTCCTCATCCTCACTTTCCTGAAGATTTCTCTCCCCTATTCCTTAAGAAGGGCTGAGAACGGCCATGAATAAATACAGCATGTGAGTGTTGTTAGACAACAATAAAAGCTCAAACCTAACCGCTGTACCACGACTCTGACTGTGAGTCTCCGTTCCCTTTGAGGCTGCCTTTGATGCACCTGAGAGGCTCGGTGATTTATTGCGAGGCGAAGCTGAAGCCAAGTCGCCAACTCTAATTAGAAAATCCTGTGCAGGCAGCTGAGTGCGGCAGCGAGCCTTTAAATCTCCGAGCCGTCAGCCTCAGACTGCTGCAGAGGCCCGGCTTGATGGGGGGGGGGGGGGGGTATTACTCTGTGTGTGTGTGTGTGTGTGTGTGTCTGTAGGTTTAGCTGTATTTGGTCTGTGAATGTAGATCTGATCTGGCTTTTGTTTAAGTGGATGTTAGAATATGTGTTTGCATGCATTACATTAAGATACATTTCGGTAGAATAAGGGATACTTTACTGTGTCCAAGCAATAGTGCTGCACACAGATAATCCACGTGAACAGTGAACAGTACGACGCCGATGAGCACACGACGCTGAAAGTCTACGGCACGTTTTATGACGCAGTGATGTGCTTATGATGTTCCAGTACCTCTTAACCTCGGCCGTGTTCCTTTAAGCGTGGCCATTGTGATGATGGCTCATGCCGGCTTCTCACACTCCACCATCGTCGTTTGAAATATTTGTGTAAAACTGGAGTTTTTTTGCGCACAGCTCGTGGAGGCTCCCTCTGCTTGCTTACATGTATGTTGTTTTGTCGAGGTCCGCGTGTCTAACGTCTCCACGTAAGAGATGGCAAGTGAACATTTAGCACGACCCAAGGAACAGAAATGACAAGAAAAGGAAAAGCAATGACAGATCATTGTAAACTCACCTCATGAATTTGGGATTAAATAATGAAATCAATTTGCTCAGAAAATCATTCCTGGAAAAGTCTCAGATGTGGACAAATGGGACATTAATGTATCTGATGTCCACTCAGAGACGAGCTTCAGCGTCTGAATGAGATGCAACAGACTTTCAACCGACTCAAACACAAACACCTCAGACGCTCAGAGGCCTCTGACCTCCGTTACGCAACAACAAACCCAAACAATGAACTGTTCCCACAGCGAAGCAGAGTTCTGTTGAGTAACCCTACGGCACTGTCTGCATGTAACAGCGGCCCCGACCCGCCCAACACTGACGCTGGAGGGGAAGCTAGAGCGTCCCAGTTTGAAGCGCAGCGCCACTGATCAACCGTTGGTTATGAGTTGTGAGAATGTGTACAGGATATATGTTAGGGCAAGCAACCTAAAGCTTTCCAGATCAGCTTTTAAAAAGCAAACATATATAAATACACTACAAGCAAACAGAAATGATGCTGGATCAGCTATTCTGGCTGCGTAGGAATCTACTTCCAGATCCGTTGGCTTCGTCCTCCGATGAGGAAAGAAAGGGACTCGACACGAAAATACTCACGTGTGTGTGTGTGTGTGTGTGTGTGTGTGTGTGTGTGTGTGTGTGCATATGTCTGGTTTGTGTTCTCTCATGTTGGACTGCAGCTCGAGGTTCACTACGCTTGACTGAAGCGAAAGAAAAGGCCAAGAAAAAAGGTTTCATTGTCAAACGTCTTTCTCCCACTCGTACACACGAACACACTCCTCGGCTCTCTGCACGTTGGCAAGTCTGTGAAATTATATTTAGAGATGTGTTGACACGCATGAACAGCCAGATGCACAGCTGACAGCCGCTGTTCCGCCCAAAAGAAAAAGCGGCGGTGTCAACGGGAGCACGGCTCGTCTGCTGAATTGTGTTTAGATGTCTGCTGGCACGCAGACAATACATTTAAACGTCTGTCCCACTGCAGATACAGAGAACACACACACACACTCACACACACACACACACACGCTGCCATTGTCAAATAACGGTCCAATGAATGCAAATTACAGGCGTCTTTCTATTCAAAGTCATGCTTATCAGAGCTGCTGGTGTATTCATACCTCAGGATCAGAATAATGTTTATTCAACATGAGTCCAGCCACCGAATCACCTCCTTCATGATACCGAGGACCACTGTCAGTCTGAAGCGGTCAACAGTGAAGCCAGACCGACATATTGGCAAGTCGATACTATTGACCTGGAGACCAACGTAGGTTTTCTATATCAAGAGAAGAAAAGGCATTTGGAAGGCAGTCAACAAGTCTCAATGACATTGTCTTTGGTAGAAAGCACGGCTACCTGTTCAGCTTCAGGTAGTTGCCAACACCACTCATCATCTCTGTAACGTAAGCTCAGATACACTTTGCACTTCACAGCTTTAGCCGTGATTTTGAAAGTTGAAAACGGTTTCAGCGATGAGGCAATGCTGCGCATTCAGCCCGTAGACATCGTGTTTAGGTTGAACATCTGGACCCGTCTGTGAATATCCAGCCGTCTGTCAGTTCATCCCCGCTTCCACTAGTCCGTGTAGACGTGTCCTTGGGCAAGACACTTAACCCCAAAGTGCTCCCCTAGCTGTGCCTGCGGAGTATAAACTGGTATGAATGGTTAGTTAGTCCTGATGGGCGGGTGGTGGATGCATGGTAGCCCCTGTCATCCCCTGACGACATGTAGAAAAGCGTCGTACAAATACAGTCCATTTAGCGTTTAAAGCCGATCAGAATGAACTTATCTTTGATTCATTTATGTATTTACCTCCAACTCTCTCTGGAGCAGACGATCCTCGTCTCCAGAACTCTCTCCTCCGGCCTCCGTCAGCGCTTGGGTCTGTGGATTCTTCTTTTGGAGGAATGAACTCTTGCCTCGTGCGTCGTCTCATCTTCTCGCGTGGGTGTTCTGTTGGAGACCAGACAGACGTGTTTGCTGCTCCTGCTGGTGAAATGTCTTGTAATGTAAGATACACATTTGGTTCACACTGAAATGAACAGCAAATAAGTGGATGAAGTAGTTTGAGAGGTTTCTATGGAAGTCCTCATGCTGGGATCTATACTTGTTGTAAGAGTCATTTCTGCCAAACTGCGTGAACATTTAGAGGACTTTTTAATTGAACGTATGGTCAACGTGATGGTATTCATGGCCTTCCCACTTTGGCTCAACAAAGTTCCACTTTAATCTCCTCGGACCTTAAAAGTGCATGAATGAAATCAGAGAAGAGTCTTCTCTCAGACGGACGAGCAAGCAGCTCTGCTACCCTCGGCTTCTGGAAGCCAGCATCCGTCGGCCGTACGGGACCATTCTGGAGCCACATGGGCCGCGTTAGGTGCCGCAGCTTTGACCTCCGACCTCGGTACCTCGGCAGCTTGTAATAGCGCTAATCTAGAAGGTTCAGCGTGTTTTACTGTTGCGCTCGCCGTGACTCAGAGTGCCAGTTAAAACACCTGAGACAGCCGGAGCCCTTTAGAAGAATGTAAAAGCTCACCTTGGATCAGCCCGTTAACACGTTCGCTCTCATCTGCATTCATCCGCCAGCCGGCCCACCTGACACCAGGCTGATCATATCTTTATTGTCTGTCACAGTGTGACCTCCGCAGAGGTAATTCACAGCCCATTGTGCACTTTTCCCAGCTGCCTGGGTTAATTAATATCAGTTGCATGCTGCAGACTGGTGTAAAAGCTTCCTTTCAATTATTCCTCCTGCTTCTGTCCTGCATGAATACTGCTGCACTGGCTTATTATTAACTGCACGGCCCAACGGGCATGTCTGCATTGTAAATGAATATTAGAGATTCTTGTTCCCTTTATTTCACCTCCGTCGTTGTTCATCAGAAGTCAGTACTGTCTCCACGTACGCACATCTGCCATTCAAGACCGTGTGGATGGAACAGTGACTGCGCCATCTTGTATTTTCTACTCTACACAGCTGATGCCAGGCTAACACTGCTAATGCTAACCTTTTTTCGGTTGGGCCCATGGGCTTACACTGCTAACGCTAATGCTTCATGTCCTCCTGCTAACGTGTCTGGGTGGTGGTTTGTCGTCACTGGTGGGAAAGAACAGATCATGAAAAGAGAAATCTTTGCAATAAATAACTAAAGTTGACCAAATGTGGTCACTGTGGTTCACTGGTTGCAAAAATCCAAGATGGCGACGGCCAAATCGCCAAACTCGAGGCCTCAAAAGAGCAGTCCACAAACCAATGAGACGAGTATGTGACATTGATAACTAGACTTCTGGTATATCCTTGAAATTGACATGTTTGCAACAACTCAGAGGAGAGGAACGTGACGGAGCGATTTCTCCAGCGATGAGTCCGCAGCGCCGTGGTGTCCGCAGTTCAGGGGGAATCTCTCTGCAGCCCCCGCTGTGCTGTTCCCATCTGCTGTTTGTACATAACGCAATCAGGAACTTTAGTTAAACACAGAATTCATTAATTATGCATGGCACCAAAATATTCCTCTTTGCAATTATGCAAATGAATTTGAATAATGCGGGACTACATTACAGCCATGTTGATGTTACACTGCTTTCAGAGAGCAGGACTTGTGACTTGTTCACGTACAATTAAAAGCTGATGCTGTTTCCATGAAATATGGATTTATTTTTAATAAAAATGTTTTCTATAAAACATGTAAATAAGTATATGCTTCAAATAAAATCACATGCATAGTGTCAGCAGTGTTATCACGTTGATCCTCCACACCTGGTGCCATAACCCACACACACCTGGTGTCAGCACAAGCTGAGGAGATTCAACCTGTTGCTCTACTAAATGGAATGCGTCAGTAAATCCTTCTCTGGTAAATTTAGAAGCGTTCTAACGTCATCTCGCTGACTCCTCCGCCTTCACACCCGCGCTGTGTTCACGGCCGCTCATGTGAACTCGGTATCGATACAATGTCCTCTTCTGTGACAACAGAGTGAGTTTGTGTGCGCAGGCTTCTGCATCTCCATGTTTGAGTTCATGTGTCGGTGATCCTGCATTTTTCTACAACAAGAAAGAAAGCCATATGACATAAGAGCAATCTTCATTTGCCTGCGAGCATATGAGTGGAGCTAGAGAGAGCGTGAGTGTGTGTGTGTGTGTGTTTGCATGCTGAAGACACACTGAAACGTCAGCTATTTCTGAGAGTCCAATATTTTCCGCCACAGTCAACAGTTGCCTGGAGGCACAGAGGAAGCTCCCATTTGGCTCTGAGTCTCTACTCCTTCCTTCATAACCCCCCCAACTGCCAACACACACACTCACTCGAATAAACACACAACACACACACACACACACTCCTGGCCTCCTTGGGTATAATTAAGTATTCGGAGAAACTGCAGTCAATAAAACGGTCGACTCTCAACTTTGATCAAAGGGTTCGCCTACGAGTCTCTGGTGCACAGTGCTCTATATTTAACAAGTGGGTCTAAAGAGATGAGACACACACACACACACACTCACAACAAGGCTTCATTCTGGTTCCTGAAAGTGGCTCTTTAAGTTTCCACCAGAGCAGAAAGCTGGAAGTGAAGCATGCCGTTCAGTACCACCGGTCCTCACTCTCTTCTTCTTCTTCTCTCTGTTTGAGGAGTCATTGCTGAATAAATAGTTCGACCCTCCTTAAAGTTAACTCACTTGAACCTTTTGGATGTTTTAGATTTTGTACTTGTTCACATATTTACTTTAATCTCTCATCAATATAATCCTATTTTCTGATACGGGGAATGAATCAATGACAGAATGTTCCTCGATGGAAAGGTTTGACTGGCATGTGTTACTTTATCACGGTGAGGTGTATTCTCTGTCGGTATATCTCTCTGTTGTTGTTTTTCCTTGGTGTTGTAGTTCACTGCATGTCGTTCTTAATGAGGGTCGCCCGTCAATGGTCTCTGGAGCATCAATGAAGGTTGAATGAATATTCATTGTACCTGGGAGACTGCTTTGGGCAGACATGTAGTGATAATGATGCCCTGCCGACAGAAGACTGTGGCGGTGCTCTCTGTCTAGCACACGATGGAGACGGGATCAGCAGCTTCACAATAAACCGGCGGCACAATAACGCGGCGTCCGGTGTTTCTGTTGCTGCAGCATTGAGAGGAATGGTTATTAGTTTTTACCAATAAGAGAGACGTGTCAGTGGGAGTTGAGATGATTGTGATGCATCTTGGTAACTGCATTACAGTGAGATGAAAGGACCTGCGACGCTGGGATGCTCTTCGGTTTGGCCGTCACAGAGACGTCTGTGTGAAGAATACACAGAGACAGTCACAGGTTACATCACCAAGTGCATTGATGATGTATGAACAGGGAGAGAGTTCAGCATCCTGACCGCCTGGTGGAAGAAGCTGTTCCTCAGCCTCCTATTTTATTCTATTTTATTCTATTATATGTTATATGTCATGTCTATATTACACTGCGGGACTGCAAGAAACGGCATTTCGAATTTTCTGTATGCATAACACATGTGGAAACTTTGACAATAAAGTGAACTTTGAACTTGAACTTTGAACTTGAAAGCTGGCAGCCACTCAGTGCATTCAGTCCACCTCCAGGTCACACACAAGAGGAGAGTATAACGATGACCGGAGGCCATGTGATGCAGGGACGCTGAATCAGCCACAGCGGCAGTCCATGGACACGCATCCTCAGGAAGTACAGCGGGCACGAGGAGGGTCCATCGTAGAGGAGCTCCTCAAGGAAAGATCTTCGTCAGGTTGTTGATTATCAGTGGAAGCAGAAAAACATACTTGTCTGATGGTTTTAGAGACCCCCGAAAATGTGCAATTGAGGCTTTTAGGGAAGTGTCAATATATCGGTGAATTGGGGCACAGCATGACCAGGGACGTGATCTAAAAGGCTTCATTCCAACCTGTTCTATATCATGTTGTCATCTTGATTAAAGTGAAGTGCTCACACTTATTTAAGGTTCTTCTAGAGGTTAGAGTTAGCGGTCGGGTTGGGCCTCGCATTTCTCTCTTCTCAGGTGAAATGATGATTCACTAATAAAGCGTCGTCTCAGCAGTTCACAAGAGTCACGATTGCATCATTAAAAAAAGGCAAAATAAATAAATGAGCAGCAACATGAGGACAAGACGATGATCAACGTCCGTGACAGGTGCTGCATCAGCACATCACACACACACACACTGTTAATTAACACCGTCATTAACAAAGGCCTGTGCTCCCTGCAGTGTTCACCTGTGGGATGTTACACTTAGTTTCCCTCTGCACATGATTATTCACCATTCCCTCTCTGTCCTTCTCCTCTCCCTCCATTCGGCTTTTCCTAAATCCACTCCTGTCCTCTTTTAGTCATTGTCTTCCGTCCCCTGAAGGATCTCTGCTCAGTTACACATCTGCTCGCTCCGTGTTCGTCTTTCTTTATTTCTGTCATCGCCGTTTCCGTCTCTACATCTTCCTCTTCGTTTCTGTCACTGCTCTCTTCTTCTCTCCGACTCTTTATTTCTGTCACTGCTCTCTTCTTCTCTCCGACTCTTTATTTCTGTCACTGCTCTCTTCTTCTCTCCGACTCTTTATTTCTGTCACTGCTCTCTTCTTCTCTCCGACTCTTTATTTCTGTCACTGCTCTCTTCTTCTCTACGACTCTTTATTTCTGTCACTGCTCTCTTCTTCTCTCCGACTCTTTATTTCTGTCACTGCTCTCTTCTTCTCTCCGACTCTTTATTTCTGTCACTGCTCTCTTCTTCTCTCCGACTCTTTATTTCTGTCACTGCTCTCTTCTTCTCTCCGACTCTTTATTTCTGTTACTGCTCTCTTCTTCTCTCCGACTCTTTATTTCTGTCACTGCTCTCTTCTTCTCTCCGACTCTTTATTTCTGTCACTGCTCTCTTCTTCTCTCCGACTCTTTATTTCTGTCACTGCTCTCTTCTTCTCTCCGACTCTTTATTTCTGTCACTGCTCTCTTCTTCTCTCCGACTCTTTATTTCTGTCACTGCTCTCTTCTTCTCTCCGACTCTTTATTTCTGTCACTGCTCTCTTCTTCTCTCCGACTCTTTATTTCTGTCACTGCTCTCTTTTTCTCTCCGACTCTTTATTTCTGTCACTGCTCTCTTCTTCTCTCCGGCTCTTTATTTCTGTCACTGCTCTCTTCTTCTCTCCGACTCTTTATTTCTGTCACTGCTCTCTTCTTCTCTCCGACTCTTTATTTCTGTCACTGCTCTCTTCTTCTCTCCGACTCTTTATTTCTGTCACTGCTCTCTTCTTCTCTCCGACTCTTTATTTCTGTCACTGCTCTCGTCTTCTCTCCGACTCTTTATTTCTGTCACTGCTCTCTTCTTCTCTCCGACTCTCTATTTCTGTCACTGCTCTCTTTTTCTCTCCGACTCTTTATTTCTGTCACTGCTCTCTTCTTCTCTCCGACTCTTTATTTCTGTCACTGCTCTCTTCTTCTCTCCGACTCTTTATTTCTGTCACTGCTCTCTTCTTCTCTCCGACTCTTTATTTCTGTCACTGCTCTCGTCTTCTCTCCGACTCTTTATTTCTGTCACTGCTCTCTTCTTCTCTCCGACTCTCTATTTCTGTCACTGCTCTCTTCTTCTCTCCGACTCTTTATTTCTGTCACTGCTCTCTTCTTCTCTCCGACTCTTTATTTCTGTCACTGCTCTCTTCTTCTCTACGACTCTTTATTTCTGTCACTGCTCTCTTCTTCTCTCCGACTCTTTATTTCTGTCGTTGCTTTCTTCCACATTTATCTGATTTCCCTCCGCTGCGCTCTGCTTTCCTCCGTCCGTCTGGATTTCTGTCAGCCTCGTCTCTCTGCAGCCCGATTTACATTTCTTCAGACCTCTCAAATCCCTTCCTTTCGCTCTTTTATTTTCCATCTTTTTCTTCATCATTTATTCTTTTCACTGCTCTGCTGTTTCGCTCCTCGGTGTCTTGACCTTTCTCAGCTTACTTTGTGAATTCATGTATTGTATCGTCTCTGTATCTTTGTGTCTCTGTGTAGCAGTTGCGTACTCTCCTTTGCGTTGTGTTTAATTCAGGACACGATATCTTTTGATGGCTCCAACCAGACGTTTATTCATCGGACAGAATATAGCTGGTAAAAGACAGAACAGCTTCAGTGACTCTCATAGACAACGTTGTGGTCACAAGCTCCGGAACACTGTTAAATCAAAGGGGACAAATAGTTAAGCTAACTGTGGTTAGCATGTTACTCATGCTAAATGCTAAACGCTAAATCAGTTAAAACCATTTGCTCTAGAAATTATAAATTAAAACAATTATACGAACAAAACGGGACTTCTAGACATCTATATATATATATATATATCTCTATATATATATATGTACATCAGACATCGAATGAGATGTTTCACAACGGAGCTTGTCACAGGTCAACCTACCATGAAAACAGCTTGCTTCAGACTCGTTCATGAAAGCTGGGCGCACCACTAGAGTCTGCAAGCAGCCAGCAGAGGGCGCTGTTACACGCAACCCACTTGTCTCCATGGGGAACTAATGATACGTTGTAAATGATATTTAAACAAGGAAATAATATGAAAATGATAAGGATTATCAATAACTTAAATAATATAGTAATACTAGCAACCAATGGCCAGTGATGGCAAGTGGAATCATTAACTCTGTTACATTTGCATTGTTTGATCTCACTTGTTCCGTGTTTGTTTTCCTGTGTTTGTTTCCTTGTTATTCTCCTCTCTCACACCTCCTGCATTATTCTGTCTTTGTCTTGTTTTTCCTCTTCCCTTCATGAGCTCACTCCATTTTTTTTATTTCTTATGACTTTTCTTTCTGTAATTCTACATTTTCACTCTTTTCACTCCTCTCTCTGAAGTTCCTCTTTCTTCTTTATCTCCATCCCTCATCCTCTCCTCCTGTCCTCCCCGTCTTGTCCATGATCAAGTGTTATTTCCCCCGTGGCGAGCGTTCACCTGAAGTCACCGGCGGCGGCTGTTCTCCAGCCTCCTTGCATTAAAGCGGGGACGGAGCTAAACAAAGCTTCATTCTTTCTGACCTCTCCGGGTTCTCCTCCTCCTTCGAGAGAAGCTTTTCCCATTATCTTTTTGTCTCTTTTCTCTTTTGTTATTTTTCATTCTTTGACATTCTATCACATGAATTAGTGTCTGTTACAGATGTACAGTAGTTTGTCTTCATGTATCAATGCTTGCAATGGATTCATTTGAACAGTTTTCATCATTATTGTTTTTAGAAATGACTCTGACTGCAGCTGATCCACTTCTCTGCTCTTCATCAAAAAGCCCGGTGCCACCAACTCACAGACGCTTGGTCAGTCGCAGTTTTAAAGACCTGACGTGTGTGACGCTACATGTGTGACGCTACGAGTGTGACGCTACGTTGTGACGCTACGTTGTGACGCTACATTGTGACGCTACGTTGTGACGCTACGCTGTGACGCTACGTTGTGACGCTACGTGTGTGACGCTACGTGGTGACGCTACGTGGTGACGCTACGTGGTGACGCTACGTGGTGACGATACGTTGTGACGCTACGTGTGTGACGCTACGTGGTGACGCTACGTGGTGACGCTACGTGGTGACGCTACGTGGTGACGCTACGTGGTGACGCTACGTGGTGACGCTACGTGTGTGACGCTACGTGGTGACGCTACGTGGTGACGCTACGAGTGTGACGCTACGAGTGTGACGCTAGGTTGTGACGCTACGTGTGTGACGCTACGTGTGTGACGCTACGTGTGTGACTCTTCGTGGTGACGCTACGTGGTGACGCTACGTGGTGACGCTACGTGGTGACGCTACGTGGTGACGCTACGAGTGTGACGCTACGAGTGTGACGCTAGGTTGTGACGCTATGTTGACGCACGTTATGTTTTCATTTTAACACAAACCATGATGTTTTTTCTAACCTACCCAAGTACTTTTGTTCCCTAAATCCAACCAATCGTTTCACAATGTTGGCATTGTGTTTTTCCGTGCAATATCCCGAAATATGTTTTTGTTTCAGAAACGTTGACATTTAACGTATCCGTGGTTTGCAGAAACGTACACTGCCAAAAACAATTCTGCCGTCGGTCAGAAATCAGCAGACTAAACCACAACAGATATGAAGCCGGGTCAGTCGAAAAGTGACCTGACACATTTCATGAAGACTGTCATGTGATCTTATCGATGTGATTTATTTTGAACGTGAATGAAAAGTAAAGAGGCTGCAGTCCGTACTGTAGAACCGGTGGCCTACTTCATCCAGAGACAACTTTACAGTCAAAGAAGAGAAAAGAACATTTAGAAAGAACTGAGAAGGAAATGTACTCACATTCTCTATTCTGTAGCCTGCAGCCTGTACTCAGCGTCAATAAGGAGCACTAATTGTCACCTCAAGTGCATTTATGTTTGAAATCCTCCCTTTCTATGATTGGCTTAACACTGTGAACTTGCATTGAACTTCATTTCCCCTTAAGTTTTCCCATATGTAGAAAAGAAGTTGAAGAAACGGAACATTTTTACGAGCCTCTCCAGTCGGAGGTTTCCTTCATCTCTCGGCTGTGGTTTGATATTTGAGCTGAGGAAAATATTTCTCTGCATTGCGATGCATTTACACCTGAAGTGCTGTTTTGTTCCCACAGTGCCATCACATTAGCATTAAAGATTGGGATGCCTAAAGCCTCCTATTAGCCCCATTATCCTGTTAGCGAGCGTGGCGTATTTGATGCCATCGAAAAAGCTTTTAATCTTGACTTTCATTTAAAATGCAGCGAGCTGAATGAGAGCAAAGCCTCGCCGATCTAATCACATTACAGAACCGCTTCCTGTTTGGGATAATGTCTGGGCTTTAACCGCTCAAAATATGTTGAACAATAAATGTTTTCATTAAGGAGAGAATATTCCAGCTCTGGGGGATCGTTTCAGTCTGATGTTCTCAGGTGGAACTGAGAGAGAGGAAATGTTTAGCATCCTGTAACAGCTGCCAACTGAACAGACATAAAATGAAGAGGCTGACGGTATTGTCAGTTTTGGACGTGACGGGGACGACGTGTCAGTTTGAGCTCATTATAGCATAAGGTTCTTTCAAAATAAACTTCCATGTTCACAGGAAACGTGCAGTACATGCATACAGCGTCTTTTCAAAAATAAAGTTCCAGTTTAGGTTTACTTAGAACCACTTAGTTTGAAAAACAAAACTTGGTTTTACTCTTTGATTGAAATAAGTATGTTTATTTATTAAGTAACTACGCTTTACGTTACCAAATTACAGTATAATAATGCGACTTTTGGCTACACCCGGGACACAAACAGTGGTCTCCTGGGTGAAAGTCTTATGTTTATTTTAGCCGACTCCACTGTGGCCAGAGGGGTTGTGTTTTTTGTTTGTTCTGTTCTCGTGAACGCATTATCTCAGGAATAGACTCAAAGAACGGATTAAAGTTTAAACACGTTATATCAGGAACTGTTTCTTTGGGAATTCCTTTTTTCAAATTTGGACAAACTGATTCGACAAAAAGTAGTATCTCAGATTGAACAGTACAACGGTGGGGGGGGAGTGAAATGGCCTTCTGCTTCATTCTTTCATTTTCTTTTTTTTTATATGTTCTTATCTCGGAGGAGGGCGATTTATCACGATGGAGGAGAGCAACAACAAAAACCCAAACTCAGAAGGTGGAGGATGATTTATCGCTTCCCTCTCTCTCTCCTTCTGCTCCACTTTCATCCTCCCATTCTCTCCCTCTCCCTCTCCCTCTATCTTTGGAATCTTTGGAAGTGAAATGAGGTCAGTGTAATAAAATGTGAATAAGGTGCTTTGTGCAAAGACAGAACGAGACTGACTGTACATTTTCCTGCCAGCCGTATTTGTTTTTGATCGTGAAACAACCCACAGTCAACCAAACAGGAACTTTAAGGTGCTAATATTTAGTGAACTATCGTTTCCCCTTTGCCACAAACACATTACGTTTGAAAGTACACCAGTGGGGAGAAAAGGGGGGGGGGGGGCAGCTCGCCCTGGAGGTAACGTAAAAACAATATACAACAACAGTCAATAGATAACCGCCTCGAGCAGTCTTTAACGAAACATTACTTCACAAATCATAAAGTCAGCGTTGACGTTTGGTCACCCTGGAAACAAACAGCGGCCTCCTGCGTGAAAGTCGTGTGGAAAACAGTAGTGAGAGATTTAAGACAGGAACATCAAAATGTTCTTGAATGAGATGCTTTGTGCGTGTGTGTGTGTGTGTGTGTGTGTGTGTGTGTGTGTGTGTGTGTGTGTGTGTGTGTGTGTGTGTGTGTGTGTGTGTGTGTGTGTGTGTGTGTGTGTGTGTGTGTGATTCCAGTCACAGCCCCCTGCGTCTGATACCAACGCTCCCCCAGTCAACGTATCCTAACACACCGGTTCGTGTGATGTCCTCATTCTTTGTGCGTTTTCCTACTAAAGTCTGCAACGCGAGTCAATGTCCACTCGATACATGCATGCGGCCTTTTCAAAATAAACTTCCGTCTTCACAGGAGGTAACAGAACGTACATCTGAAGCTGGTACACCGTGGTGGCCGTGTGGACATCTGATCGGACATCTGCTCCGTTCTGATTCCAGACATCTGGAACCACAGCCGGCTCTCTGGTGATCCCATGGTGTGCTCACTGATGGCTCTTTTCCCGGTTTGAGAGTCAAATCAGAGCTGCTGGAGAACCTGTGAGTCCCAGCGTGCATTTTTATGTCTTTACAGTAAATGTTGTATCTTGAAATAAAGCTGACCAGGTTCCACTGTGACGGTGAAGCACATCGTGTGCTTGACTCGTTTCTACTCGGCTCATTTTTCAATGTCACAACTTTCTGTTATCACAAAGGCCGTGCTGGAGGTAAGAGCGGAGAGACCCGGGAGGTTTATTGATGGAACACATGTCAGTAAATTCAACATGCTTTACCTCACAAATCAAAACAGTTACCAGCACGAGTCTATTTATGTACACGTAAATAGTTTATGTCTTTCAGCAGCATAGTCCTAAAAATCTGTCTCCAGAGAGAAGGAGCGAAGGAGAGTAAATGAAGTGAAAGGAGATGATGGGAGGGGTGATTTGAAGAATAATGGAGAGAGAGAGAGAGAGAGAGAGAGAGAGAGAGAGAGAGAGAGAGAGAGAGAGAGAGAGAGAGAGAGAGAGAGAGAATCTTGCCAAAGTGATGATATAACACGTTAGTCCCTGGTGGATGGTTTTAATGACGCATTGTGTTGAGTCACACAGCTCTTACTCCATATGTGCTGCTGACGTGAGACAGAGACCTGCAGGTACAACCCTCCACCTCTATATGTGTGGTGTGGTAGTAGTGCATCTGTGAGGAAGATAGTATTCCTTCATAATCCTCTTCATCACATCGCCTGAAAGCTCAAAGTTCACGCTCATCATCGGCCTGATGCTGTTTTTCTCCTTTTCAGAGTAAAAGCTGCATGAATGAGAAGATACGTGTGTGCTGGTGGAAGTCAGCTCTTCTGTGAAGGACGCACAGCATGGAGACCCATCCGCACGTGTGCAAGAGGTTTTGTGAATATCATATGAACATAAACAGGCCTATAATATTGTATTAAAAAATAAAGTATAATTATTTAACATAAGCGGATATTTCGCCAAGCCTCGTTGTCGTATATCTGGGGACTAATGTCAGTAAATTTGGATCGTTTCTGAATGACATGAGGTCTCGGGGTGATACAGGACTTGACTTTAGTCACATAGCAACCGTCAGCTTCATCAGGAGGCAGCGACTGTCACGGACAAAGGGGGGACATGGTGTTCCACCAAGACAGTTGGTGACAAAGGAATAAAAGGCACCACGACCGTATGAAAATACTGCGGCTGGTGTCAGAAAGCTCCTGAGAAGAACTTTAAAAAAACCTCAGAATGAATTGTCCGCCCTCATTTTTAATTTCACAGACATCTGGTGAACTTTCAGGGAGATTTCTGTGCCCGGAGTTGGTGCTAATGTCTGTCCCTGATGCGGTACATGCTTCAGAACAAAGTAGAGTGTGAGATATCGGTGCCCATCTCCAGAGGGTCCTTAATTAGAAGCGCGGTTATCTCCTTGGTCCGGCCCTTCGTCATTACCAGCTCCTCTGCGTCACACGGAGGCTGTCTGGGGTCACTTTCAGTTCACTCCATTCAGCTGAAGATGAAGAAGAAACTCTGTTAGTTCACCTGCAGGTTTGGTGTTGGCAGGAGAACTCCAGGTAGCTAACACGATGTGTTGGCAACCCGCTGTGTGCTGGCAGAGAGCGAGCTATCTGTGGCAGGAAGACATCTCCGGTGTGTCATGAAAATACACCGTGGAGTTCACAAATTAATGAGGACACTGATATTATTATATCGTTTCATTCAAATAATGATTAGCTTCGATGTTTAAGTCCTGAATGTACCTTAGGCTAAAGGTGCTTTTATGATCGTCTCCTGTTTTATGATGCCAATGTATTTGGATACATTGGCATCCGTGATTGGACATATCGTGATCCTTCTTCTTTGTGTTTCCTTGCACCGTGTCTGTATCGTTTTAGGCTGATTGCAGCTGATCTCTTCCAGCATCCGTAGAAATACAGACGGAAACTAATGTTCTGTAACTCGTAGATATCCCACGACTAAGTATAAAGTCCGCTGTTTGTTCCCCGAGTGAAACCAGAAGTCGGTGTCGATGTTTCCTTCACTTAACTTGTGTACTTCAGTACTTCCGTAGCTATTTTAACCCAAACCACGATATGTTCCTGAACCTCATCAAATAGTTTCTTGTAACGTGTGTTGCACGAAAACGCAGGAAAACGAAGGAAAACGCAGGAGGAGCTTTTCATGGGACATCATACGAACGGTTGTATGATGAGAGCTGGTGCTGAAGCTAAATGTCTCTTTGTGTGTTAATGAAGTATATCTTGTCTTAGCTTGAGTAGCTGTATGGATCTCATCCATGATTTGTATATTTATGAGGCATTTCTTTCTGATTGCTGACGTCCCAATGTTTAAATCCAACCAACATCCAGCAAAGCTCTGATTTGACTCTCAAACCGGGAAAACAGCCATCAGTGAGCACAACATGGGCTCACCAGAGAGTTAAACTGATTAACATTATAAACCAAAACACGCTGCGAGGTGCATGAAGGTAAACAAGATCAAGTATTGACCGTTAGACAAAGGGCCACCTCCCCAGTTATACATTGAGGGGGATGGATACAAAAAACCCCAAACTAACAAACAAACACTCAACCAGCAAGACAACCAACGGACCAGCCATCACTGAACGAACTAACCCCGTCCCAACATCTCACCAACACATGAATTATGGATGTATGAGTGTGGAGCCAGCTAACCAACCAGCTGACAGCCAACCAGAGTTTAACCTACACACACACACTCACACACACACACACACATTTGCACAAAAGCAGTATTTGTCATTCAGAACATCTGCAGCAGCCACTGATTGTGTATCAAGCCTGGTATGATGACAGAATCCTTAATGACCTGGAGACATTTAAGGGACAGAAGACCCTTTCTAAAAATGGAGATTGGATTTTAGTTGTGAATCTGATTGAGAGCCGCTGACTGCAATGGTGCTGAACTCTTTGTGGTGTTTATCCATCGACCCCTTCGGTCCCCACCCACCGCCGAGCAGCAGCAGCAGCAGACAGTGTTGTCCATGCCGGTCGTGTGCCTGAACGATCCGTTTAATGAGACACTTTCACACAAACCAAGTAGCCGATTGGGAAGGCCAGATTGAATCATGGGCTCATGGAAAGAAATCATCTTCTTGCTGTGTAATGACTTATTGATGCGTCTTTGCATCTGTTTCTGTGTGTATTCCTGACTGAATGAACCCTTTAGGCATGCATGCATGTGCATATCTATGACTCGTGAAATCAAGTGTGTTGTAGAGGTGCGAATGTACTGCATGGATTTGAGTGTGTGTGCGTGTGCTCATTTGCTATTCAGCTGCTGTCCGTGCGGCGCAAGTGAGATTTGAATTCGAAGAAAAAGTAAGAAATACTGTAACCGTATGCTAAAATATGCAGAGTGACATGCGACAAGGATAACCGGCTGGAGGCCAACATGGGACGTTGTGGTTCATGGTCACCAGGGGAACTTCTTCTCTTGCTGTTTACATGAATCCTCATTAAATCTAGAATAATGAGCCTAATAATTAACAGACCCAAAGAAGTTGATGCAGTGGTAAATCGTCAAATTTAGGCTGAATCCAGCATGTCACAAACACTAGCCAGTGAAGGCAGGACCTCCACAGACTGTTATCACTTAATATTACAAATCTGCTGTTAAGTAGACACCGTAGGTTAAGAAACCGAGCTATGGCTGACTTGGTTTCACACAGGACATGAACAGCGGCTGCCTGGGTGAAAGTCCTGTGTTCGTCTGACTTGTCTAACCTCCCCTCCCACCTGGCGCCTGCGGTACTCAGCCATTTCTGGCTCTTTATACTACGCCAGTGGCTCTGACCGACGCGTTTATGTTTACAATGACACGGATGGTTTCAGATTGGCGTGAGTTGAAAGCGTCACGTATAGACACTAAAGGGTGTGTTGGAGTGTCGGTGTCAGACAATGATCAAATTCTGTATTTTATGACTTTGTCACATCGACTGTATATAAGAAGTGGACGTAGTCATCGTGACGTCACCCATTGGTCCGTGGACTGATGTTGTGAAGCCTAAAGTTCGGCGATATTACCGTCGCCATGTTGTTTTTTCGCAACCGAACAGGAAGTGACCATATTTGGAATGTGGAGGAGTGACGTAGAGACGCCGTATACGTCTCTGTTAGAGACCTGTCGCTCTCCATGTAGTCCCGCCCCTAAAGCATCCCCTGCTTTATGGTCTGTGTGACTCTAAATGGACCATAATGTACTAAATGAACATCATGCTGTATTGAAGAAGACTTGAAACTAGAGATTGAGACATAAACTCATGTTTACAATGTTTACTGAGGGAATAAATCAAGAGAGAAGTAGAGTCATTTTCCATAGACTTCTATACAACCAGAGGAGTCGCCCCCTGGTGGACACTAGAGAGACTGCACATTTGAAGACACTATTTTGACAATAGTATTTCTGTCTCACTCTCTTCTCTCACTTTTACTTTCCTGTACCTTACTCTTTATGTCTGTCACAACCTCATTCCTCTCCCTCTTTACTTTACTGTCTTTGCTCTTCATCTCTTAACGTCTCTTTGTTTTGCTCTCGTAGAAATAGGTTTCCTGAGGTCGATATGCATTGTGACACTTTGTTGTAGAGGTTGTAAAGTCAGTAAGCCAGACTGGTCAATTTCGTTTACTGTTTCAACCCAGTAAGGAGGAATGAAGCATGTTTTATAGCAGGTATTACTGGAGAGAAAATGAAAAAGGAAAGTGTTTTTTACAAGCATTGCCGTCTGTGTTTTCATTCAAAACTCCTGCTGAAGAGGCGAAAGATTCTAAATGCAACAGCAACCAGGTGTGTGGCTGGTTTCAGGGTGGATCGCTGGTTTGCTAACTTGCTCGCTCGTTAATTGCCAGGTTTCCTTGACTGCCATGCTCATTGGTTAGTTTATTGATTGGTTAGCTTGGCAACAAGCTGGTTTGAATGCCGGATGGGTTGGTTGGGTTATCTGGCAGGCTGATTGGTTTGGCTCAGCTGTTTGGTAGAAGGTTATTCACTCCGGTTGGTCGAGTGCTTGATGGCGGTTTGATTGGTTTCATGGTTGTTGCTTTATTCATAGGCTCAGTCACCACCTACCACAGAAGCTGCTTTGCTACAAACATCCGAGCGGTGTAATGTCAGTGACTTTTTTTCATACCCTCCCTTCCTGTACATGTTGTCGGATCCCCTCAGGGTCATGAAACCCCCTCAACTTGTAAAGCCATTCTCTATTATTCTACCTTCTCTTTGCGTTTCCATCTACCGCTGTCTCTCAGCATCAACCCTCCCCGTGCTGTCCTCATTCCAGAAGAAGAACAAGTGCTGCCGAAGGCTTCAGGCAACAAATCTCAGTGAAAATGACGGCGGTGTCCACGGCACAGTACCAACCAATACAAGCAGTCTCCGCTCTAACAGACACGAAGCAAAATAGGTTTTGATTTGTCTGAAGGTGGCCTTTGGCCTTGTCGCTCTGTTTCGGGAACTTTGTGACAGGCTGGTGAAAGCAGGGGGCATTTTATCATACTGTAGTTGAGTACCAGGGACATCGTGGGAAAGGACAGCCGGCCCGGTCACATCCCAGAGGCGTCAAATACCGACATCTCGTCACGACTCCTCTGTGTCTGATACTGATGCACGGGGCACACTTCAGCGTCTGTACGAGACACACCAGGTTGTCCAGTGACTCCAAAGGAAAACCATCCGCGGCAGTTTGTGACACTCATGGTGGAGATCACCAAATCCGGCCAGCAAACGGAAAGATGCGACAGAACCCCAAACGGCCCGGTGGGGGGGCTGGAATTGGTTCTGGCTCGACTATTTTCAACATAGCGGTCAGGTCACAAACGTTCTCCCTTTTTACAGATAAAAAGCACCTTAAAATGTGTTTCTCAAAACATGAACAGAATATTGATTTGTTTTTGATCAGCCATCAGAGCTGAACTGCTCAGCCGTCCTTGATGATGTATTATGATTATCGGCGGTCATCTCCACATCAGAGGGAAGTATCAGGACATTTATACGAATGGTGTCGATGCTTTTTACAAAACAAAACTTAATGCAAATCAGTATCATTGTCAGTGCTGGAGATTAAAGGACAAAGACGACCCGTGTACATCTCCAGCCACTACCATTGGTCCTCTGGAGTGTGACAGACACATGAAAATAATATTTTGATTGGTTCAAAAAGGCCCTTTGGCCCTGCCAGCTTCTATCAGCAACTGCATGAGATGGTTTTTCCTTCCTTCCTTGTTTGTGTTCACCCTTTTTTTTTATAAACATGTGAAACATGTGTGTGCTATGGGATGTCCTTGATTGGGTTAAAGTCACACAATCTAAATGTCTCTGGGGCAACTCACTAAAGCTTTTTGGGATCCCACCTTCAAAATAAATCTCCGTTTGCACTACAATTACATTTCATGTGATGAACCAGCCGTGGTATGAGAGATGGGCACATTGTTGACACCAGCAGCAGCTAGCAATACGGTTCAATCCAAAAGTGCTCAAATTGAGACTCCTGCTCTGAGTTTAAGGGAATATTTAGTCACGATGAAATGAAAATAAGCCTTTAATTCACATCCCCGGTCATATTGAGGACATGTTTATCAATAAATGCAAAACAAATTACAAAAAAAGTATTCGTAATTTATATCAATTTCCAATTATCTTTTCTTCCTGTGAAACAAAATATGACGTGCGCTAGAATCAACCGGTTCCAACCAATAATCAATCTGTAACGTTTAGCTGCAAGAGTCGACTGTTTCGAGCCGCAGTCTCCTCAGCGGGCTACATCCTAACCCCGCCCACTCTGTAGAGGTCCAATCAAATAAGAGGGATTTGATTTAAAGCCCTTTGAAGCTGTGCAGCGCTATTGTATTTCACGGGTAAATATTTCACAGTACAGAAGATAGAGACACTGCGTTTTACTGGGACATTATGAAAAGCATCATCATTGTATCAATATTATCATTATATAGATAAGAATATCTAAAGAACTGGACTAAAAAGATGCAACGAGACAGTATTTGATGAACATCTCTCTGTCGGTATTATTCTGTAGCTGACCAGAGTGCAGCTGAAATGCTCTAATCTTACATCAGCTCCTCTAAAGTGCACTTGTTTAAAGCAAGTTGCTTCTTTCATTTCTCTGAGCCCTTTTTAAAGCAAGTTGTATCTCCCGAAAATCAAAACACCTCATGCATCAGCCTCATGGCAGCCGTGGAAACATGCAGCACCTTTACAAAAAGAATCATTTCATAATGTTTCCAGTGTATGTAAATAATACAGCCTGCATACCGCTCCACCTCCACAGGGTAAACACTGCTATTTGTGCATCCCCCCTGCTGGAAGACTTCACGGAAGGGAGAAATTACATGTCAGCCACAGTCTCACAATGATTAATTTGCCTCTGCATCATTTCATAGTAACCCTCCTCGCCACGGCGCCATCAATCACGCGCCGCCCCAGCAGGTCGCCACGGCGCACGCAGCACAGCAGCCGCACGCCGGGGTGAGACGGGTTCCTCCCATAATGCAGTCACAACAAACAGCTTGATAGAGACCGGCTGCCTGGCAGGAGCAGAGGGGAAGGAATGTATCAAGATGATCCTCAAGATGGAATATAGCTGGAATAAAAGAAGCGATTCCACGGAACCATGTAACTGGAGGAGGGCAACGTTGCTAGAGTGGTTAAAAATGAATAGTCATGCAGTGGCGGCTGGTCAATAGAGGGCCAGGGGGCCTGGCCCCACCATGAGCCACACGAAAAAAAATAAATAATAATAATTATAATTAAAGCTGCGAGCAGCGATGAACGGGCCCTCGCCATGTGCGCGTCGGGGTGCCGGCGGGACTCCGGCCTGCGCGGCCGAGAACGTCTGCGACTTTTATTTAAGTCCATATGTGATACATACACAAATTTCATACATCTAGGTGAAACGTACTGCGAGGGCTGCTTCATAAATTTTGTAGGGGGCGCTATTGAGCCGATTTGCCAATCTAAACCAACAAAATCATATTGTATAACTACATTTCGGGCTGAGAAAAACAATAGGTCCTCCGCTCCGACTACGTCGGTGCTCGGGCCCTAATAATCATAAATTATACAAATTGTCAATATTTGTGTGTTTGAACTATGGAATGTACCCAGTAATATGTGTAAAATATGATATCTGCGCAAAATATATGCTTTTCCTGCTCGTCCTCTCTGCCTGTGTGCTCTCTGCTCGTGCTCTCTGTCTGTGTGCACGACACTCTGAGAACGCGCAGCTTGGGGGGCCTGATCGTTTTGGCCCAAAAGAGGCGGGGCTATGAAGCAGTTTAGCCAATTGCTGATTCAAGATATAAATGAGTGACATACAATTTAGTCAATCAGCGCCGTCAAATAGATTCAGCTTGAGGCAGAACGATCAGACCCCCTCGCTGCGCGTTCTCGCCAGGAGAAGTCTCTACAGGCGAGCACTCCTCCTCCAAGACCCGTTTGAGAGGAGAACTTTGAGGAGATTCTGCAGCCAAAGAGCTGATATCAGATCAGCCTGACCTCACAATCAGACAGCAGACTCGCGGGAAAGGGAAGCAGTACATGAAGCTTCTGTACCAGCTGAACACCAGACAGGTTAGCTAGCTGCATGACGTCATGCTAATAATTTAACAGCACGGACTGTTACGGGAGTGAGGGATGAGGAGGTAAGGAAACATGAGAACACCAGGGTAGGGAGTGAGGGATGAGGAGGTAAGGAAACATGAGAACACCAGGGTAGGGAGTGAGGGATGAGGAGGTAAGGAAACATGAGAACACCAGGGTAGGGAGTGAGGGATGAGGAGGTAAGGAAACATGAGAACACCAGGGTAGGGAGTGAGGGATGAGGAGGTAAGGAAACATGAGAACACCAGGACACACATGAGAACTCTGTCAAGCTACATATTATGCAAAGTGAACATCTTTTCTTCTACATAGCTGTCCTCAGTCTCATCTGCTTAACTTGGTCATGGAGGCATCAACATGTAATAGATGTTAAATTAACAGTGAAAACTCATCATAGCTTAATTTAACATCAGTATTCATAATTACACTTCATGTTTACTTCTCCTGATCTTTACCTCCTATAACAAGGTCCATAGGGGCATCTCAATAAATGAACATGTTATATTATATTATATAAGTGTTATTTACTGATTGTTTCGTGTTGGAATACATGTTAAATATTTAACTGCCAAGTAATAATGCGTGTTTGATACTTACATTTTTTTGCATTAAATCATACTGGGATGTTTGCTGAAATTGATAGGATGGCCCTACATAGAACATTTTACACCAGCCGCCACGAATATGATTGATGATTGTTTAAATAATTTACTGAAGTTCTGCAACACTGCAGCAGCACGACAAACGTATCCTCATACAACGGTTCACATGAACAGTTACTCGCCATTCTTTGTGCTTCATGGTTACGTGGATAATACATCTATTGACGCAACCGATCAAAGGCCTGATGTGCAAAGCCCTGAAGAAGTAAGAAGTGTGTCATTTTCTTTTTCTACAGAAATACCTCCAGGAAGGACAACATGTCAGTTCCTCGTGAATGAAGCATGACCGCAAAATTCTCAGACAAACTAATTTACAACGAAACAGGTTGAAGCTGTCGGCTCACAGCAGCACCAGGATTACAAGCCATCACACTGCTAACCGGGTCAGTGTGTGTGTGTGTGTGTGCTCTCCAGTGACACTCAAACACACGTACCAACATGCACTAACCAGCCTGAGGCAATGCTCAGCTTTATCAATTACATATTGATTTGTCGGTGTGCGCGGGGGACTGGAGACCGGGCTGAGCCCGTGAATTGACTATTGAGTTTTCTTCCCCGAAGAGATGATCGAATTCCTGCCGTTCTTCTCCGCGTACGCGAGCTGCCAGCCTGCAGACAACATGTAACACATTGTTTGTGTGATTTAATCTCTGGGGAAAGTCCTGGGAGCCGCCCAGTAACACCTTCTCCGTGTTACTTACTGCTGGAAGCTGCATTTGAATTATTATTATTATGAATGGATAATTCAGTTTTCTCTCGTTAAGGCCATCATTTATATCACACATAATATTGTACTCAGAGATGAAATCAATGATTCATTCATGAAAAATATCATGCTGTAAAATGTGTTCATCACAACCCAAGAGTTTAACTCTGACTGAAATAAATGGTGGTTTATGTGAAAATAACTTCAGAAGTGGCGTGAATAAAGTACAGAAGTTAAGCGACTAAAATAAGAAAAACAAAGTTAAACCGACTTCTTGTTTCACACGCAGGGCTCAAACAGCAGCTGGATGGTAACAGACCATCAGCTGTGTGGGTGTTTGTGGTCTTTATACTTCCTGGTTTTGATTATGAATAACATACTGATCTCATGTTCATCAGCTAACTGATGAGTCAGCTGATGGCGGACGCAGGCAGCAGGTTTCTAGAAGAGAGAGGAATGTGCAGAAGCAAAAGGATGATATCTGTTTCTGCTGCATCGACTTTGATCTTCTTTGTCCGCTGTAAGAAGTGTGTGTGTGTGTGTGTGTGTGTGTGCGTGTAATAGAGTTCCCCCCTGAGGGTAACTGATTACTCCATCTTTCCCTGTTTTAGGAGACTGACGACATCAACAGAACCTCTTTGTCTTCACTTGTTCAGCATTTCTTTTCTTTATGCACCAAATTATTCTCAGTGTGTTCGCGTGTTTCCTCCCAAACGACAGCAGATGGCCGTAAAACAGGAAGAGACGGAAGAACAAAACAGTTGGAAGTTTAAACACCCGACTGCTGCCGGCACCCAAATGATGGCGTCGCCATGGTAACAAACTGCTTTCCTAATTAGCATTTCCACTACGAGCCTCCAAACGGAGAGCCGTTTGTGTGACGGAGACGTTGTGAGACACCGAGTGCTGCCAGACGAACGTAAACGTCTTCGTGTCCACGACAGCGACACAGAAGCTCAGAGCTCCGCTCGGACGTCTGAGGGAACGTCTGGAAGCTTTTGACTTGAACAGTCGAGAAACAAAGTCCTGTTTGAGATTATCGTGACTCGCCTGGATTCAGACCCCGCGTGTCTTCCTGCTGCGTTGTTTTCAGATGTGCAGCTTAAACCAACTTTACGATAGTAATAACAATAAACTTTATTTATACAGCACCTTTCATAACATGGAATGCAACTCAAAGTGCTTTACAGAAGAAACAAATCAATAAGACGAGTATTAAAAGACCCGCAGGAGACACGAGGAGGGAAAACAATTCAATAACAAAGCCTGAAGGGATAACAGCAATAAAAACAAGTTGATTATGGTAAAAACAATATAATATATTATATATATACATTATATATGTTGCCATTGTACCTTTCTACAAACCGTGGGATGCTTTGCGTGTCATTGTTTGTTCTTGTTGAGTGCTTTAATCCATCACTTTCATTGCTGCTGTCTCGTGTTGGTTTTATTTATTGAAACGTACAATGTCAACATTTCAGTGCTCTAGCCTTGAAAATGTTGATATTTCTAAAAAGATAAAAAGAAGTTCAGAGTCAAGAATACCAAACAGTATTTTCTTCTTCTTCTGCTTCAGGCTGATTCTCCGGAGCCAGACCTCCAGGTTTGCAACTATCTGAGTCTCTCTGAGCATTGGCAGCAGTTGTGTAGTTAGAACGTTGGAGTGTTTTGGTGTCGCTGGTCCAAAGCGTCACAGAGAGCTGTGATACCGGACACTGTAAGAAGATGATACCGTAGCTGCTACTGTCTGTCGCCAGCCCTGCCAGATGGAAGTAGAACAGGGGAAATATAAAAGTGCTGCGTTGCATCAGCGAGGCCTCTTTCAGCAGCGATACCAAGAGAGGGAACGAAGTGAAATCCCTCGGAGGCGTTGTGACGAAGGGACATTCAACACGGTGGCCTGTGCTATCTTCTCTCTGGTCCTGTCTGCGCTGGATGTCCTCAGCCCTCCAGTCCTCACTTTATGCTCTGAACAGCAAATCCAGCACCATAAATCGGAGCAATAACAGCATTTTACAACGCAGCAGATGTCCCTGTGTTCCCGGGACGCCGCCCCGCTCGGAGAACAGCGAGTTCATCATCCGGCTGTGTGGGAAACAAACGAGGAGGCACTTTCCAGAGATCCAACACATAAAGACGCGATGGCTTCATTTACAGAACTCCCTCTGACACGACGACACGTCGGGCACTGTGAGGACACATAGATCAAGCGAATGATGCACAGAGATTATGGGAACTAGCAGCATGCACCATATGCACATTTAACACCGTTATTGGCTTGAACTACCTGCTGGTGGAGCCAAAGTGAGGCTACGTTTTACTGCAGTGGATGCTGAGAACTCTGGTCGTCTGAAACACAATGAAACCCTCAAGTTCATCACAACATGTGAGCAACAAGCAGAACATCAGTCTGTCTGTGGAGCAGCCGTCAGGTAACGGTGGTGATGTCATACGGTGGTGATGTCATACGGAGGTCGACAGGATCGTCAATGAAAGATAATCGCTGAGATCATTGTTTCGCTGACAGTGTATTTTAAAGATTGTTTAACTTAAATACTATTTGTTTACATAGCAGAATAATGAAGAAATGATTATTTTCTTCATTTATTGTCTATTTCACTCATAAAATAATCAAAAAGAACCGATAAGAGTTCTAGTAGTGATGAAACCCTAATGATACCCATCCCTACTGGATGTGTCCTCAATGATGATCCTTACAGGCTGCTACCTTAATGTAGCTCCGCCTCCATGCGACAGACAGGTCCACCGGTGTGAAATACCTTGGCATCATGGATGGTCATGACTTTTTGGGAAACATTCTTCTTCGATGAAGAATTTGAACTTGGTAATAAGCACCACTGCTTGGTTCGAGCTAGGGAGTGTCTTCTGGGTTCATAAGTAGCTAAGCTGGCTTCTAAACCGTCTTCTGAGCCCAGCTGAGACCTGCTGAAACCTGCTGAGACCTGCTGAGACCAGCTGAAACCTGCTGAGACCAGCTGAAACCTGCTGAAACCAGCTGAGACCTGCTGAGACCAGCTGAGACCTGCTGAAACCTGCTGAGACCTGCTGAGACCTGCTGAGACCAGCTGAGACCTGCTGAAACCTGCTGAGACCTGCTGAAACCTGCTGAGACCAGTTGAGACCAGCTGAGACCAGCTGAGACCAGCTGAGCCCAGCTGAGCCCTTTTCCAGGCACTGATGATAGAAACACAACATTACCTGGTTCGGCTGCTTCAAAATACAAGCTTTTAAATTACAAAATACCGGGGACTTTTCTTATGGAGTGTGTTTATCACGGGTGCTGGTGAGTCTCAAGTTGGGTTTTGATGGGCCCGTCTGAGTCTAAAGCGTAGACTGTATAGAAGTAGTGGACAGAGTCATCATGACGCCACACATTGGTTTTCTTAACTGAGGTTTTGAAGCTTCAAATTTGGCATTTTGGCCGCCGTCGTCTTGCTTTTTGCAACCAGTGACCATATTTACACTGTATAGGAGTCACGTAGATGGAGCATCATTTACTAAATGAACATCGTGCTGTATTGAAGAAGACTTGAAACTAGAGATTGAGACATAAACTCATGTTTACAATGTTTACTGAGGTAATAAATCAAGAGAGAAGTAGAGTCATTTTCTATAGACTTCTATACAACCAGAGGAGTCGCCCCCTGGTGGACACTAGAGAGAATGCAGCTTTAACACACGAAGCATCGGCTTCACTTTCCAGAACGGCAGGTTGCCGTCTGGTCTGAAGTCCTGAGGCTGATTTTCATTCCCACAACATACAGCGGCATTAAAACGGATGATTGAATACCAAACAAAACTGAGTTAGAAAATAAATCTTCAAAATGGTTCAGTGGCTCCACCAGAGTTTTATTAAGCACTAAAATGTAAACCCAGGATGATAATGAGAGGTACTAATAATATGCAGCCCTAACACACACACACACATCAGAGTGGCCGCATGTAGAGAAGAGTTGTTAGCACATGAGAGACTGACTTTCTTACAACTAATTAGTCGCTGCTTGTTTTCCACCGTTGGTCCCAAGTGACTGATTGTGTTAAAATCACAAAGCCTTCTCTTTTCTTTCTCTCGCTATCCGCTGACACTTCCAACTCCATCCAAGGGCATCTTCTAACTTTCCAGATTCTTGCTTGAACAAAGAAAACAAAGCAACAACGAGGATTTTAGTGTTTGTTAAAGCGGTAGCAGTGGAACGGAAGCAGTAATGGCGGCGGATCACAAACATCTGCTCCCAATAAACGAAGCGGCGGTCTGCCTGCGACGCCTCGGCCTTTCATTCCTCAAATCTGTCGGCGGCAGCTGGCGCGTGGCGGCGTTCAGGTGTACGACGAGAGCGAGGTCACACGGTCCAGATTAACAAGAGCAGAGATTATTCTGTTTGAGGTAATTCGTGTTTTGTGAAACTTTACGTGTGAATGTTTGAAGGACAGAATGGGAGCGTGGAGTTGGGCGGGGGCGGGCTCAGTGCTTGGTATTGAGCGAGGATTACAGGTAGCTAATGCTGACCTTTAAAAGTCAGGAACACGCCAGTTAAGAGTCACTCTGCTCTTTTCCTTGGTTCCGATTCGTGGCCTCTGTGTTTCACTCGGCCTAATAAAGCAGAAGCTGTGCTGGAGGTCTGAATGTTCTCGGGGCACCGTTATCGGAAACTGTTTAGAAAAGAGCAGACGCTTTAAAGAGATACATGTGGCAGGTGATTGGACGAGCCATCTGTCAATCAAACTCTTACCGAGACGAGTCGGTAGAAGAGTGAAACATGTTTTTTCATTGAGAAGAACCTTTGGTGTCGTTCTTTGCTCTTCTTTCAATGAATAAATACTCTCCCATTCTGAAATGACGGATGCTACTGCAGCATCTATGCTAACCTCTTCAGCAGCCGCCATTGTTGTTTGGAACAAACTTAAAGGAATACTATTTTCATGAAGCAGTTACTCACCGAGTGTTGCTTTGGATTCCTTAATAATCGGTGAACAGAGAATCAAACTCTTGATGAACTGAAGTAAATAGAAGCTGCTTTTAACAGCAAAACGATATCAGAACATCTCTTTCAAAACTCTCACACAACTCGCGCAGTACAATCCAAGTGTCATTTATCAAGTTGTGTGTGCTCGATACAAACTCATGCATCCTCACTAACACCTGACTTTTTAAAACACTTCCACACAAACAGTCTCACACGTGAGCAGCTGCTCTTCTGTTTTAAACAGTCAGCTTTCAGTTCAAACGGCGCGTTGCAGCCCGTGTTGTTGTTTTCTTCCTTCACCACGAGAGAGAAAAACAAAGCTTCCTCTAAGAATCGAAGGCAACACGAGGTGAGTGGTTGAAATACAAACTGTCACTTTGGGTGTGAAGACTTCCTGTCACCAGGGTCTCTACATCTTTGTGTACAAAACCATTGCAAACATCATGTTCTGTTCTCCCAGTGGTGCAAGAGAGAGGAAAGAGCTGAAGGCGACACCTCCAACATGTCATCGAGGTTAAACCCAATCACCACGTGCGAGCGTCACAGAATGTGATTGCGATTGCTACAAAGTAGCACTTTGTAAACTACAAAGAAACTGAACATGTCCACAAAGAGACAAAACAACTACAAAGAAACTGAACATGTCCACAAAGAGACAAAACAACTACAAAGAAACTGAACATGTCCACAAAGAGACAAAACAACTACAAAGAAACTGAACATGTCCACAAAGAGACAAAACAACTACAAAGAAACTGAACATGTCCACAAAGAGACAAAACAACTACAAAGAAACTGAACATGTCCACAAAGAGACAAAACAACTACAAAGAAACTGAACATGTCCACAAAGAGACAAAACAACTACAAAGAAACTGAACATGTCCACAAAGAGACAAAACAACTACAAAGACACTGAACATGTCCACAAAGAGACAAAACAACTACAAAGAAACTGAACATGTCCACAAAGAGACAAAACAACTACAAAGTGAGGCTGAACAAGTATGAAGGGTGTCTTGCTCAGATGTAGGAGAGGGGGCGGGGCCTCCTAATCCGAGGGCCCATGGCAGTTTAGAAGTATTAAAAGCAAGATTTAAAAACCTTTACGTGATGCCACAGACCTCACACTGTTTAGGTTTGCACCACGAGTAAAGCTGCTCGTGTTTAAACCCTCCGCGCTGACCGATCCTCGTGATGCTGAGTGTTTCATGTGAGGCTCTGACAGCACTTTCTATCTGGTGATTATCTTTCAGCGATGGTTTCTCTCCTCTCCGAGTCTGCGTCCCTTTCGCCTGCAGTTACATATTTGAATCAGTCTCTCGGGTGTGACAGGATTTGGTGTTCCAGTGTTTTTGTTGTGTTGTGCTGCCGCTGCCAGCTCCTGTTAGGACCGCAGAGTGGACGAGACACGACAAGGCGGGGGAGGGAGGAGGTGAGCCAACACACACACACACACACGCACACACACACACACAGCACTAAAACACACGTACAGTTTACAACCATGTTCACTTCAATACTCATAAAGAATTGATTCATAGAGAAAAACACATTCTCCTTCACAGGATGGAGACATCGTGATTTATGGACACTATAAGAAGCACACACATGTATGCACACACACACACACACACACACACACACACAGTCCTGCCCCTGGCTCAAAGCATTACCCCCTCTACCAAAACACACGCGCACACGCACACACACACGCACGCACACACACACACACAGACGGTTTGTCTCACTGTCCCCAAGTGAATCATTTTACTGTCCCGATGACAGAGAGCAATTAGTGATGCACATGCGTTCGAGTTTGTCCGCAGGCAAAATGAAATGACTCGCCTCTTTGTTTCATGAAGCTCCTGCAGTCTTGACGTTAACATTATAATGCTAATTGTCTGAGCTCTTCTGTCAATACTAATGCCATCTGGAGAAGACTGAAAGACGGGAATAAAAGTTGGGACAACATACATTGTTGCCAGAGGCAGAAAGAGTGAGTTTGGATCCCTGTGTGATTAAACTAACAATGCAGAGGCAACTGTAAAAACTGTTGCCTCACATCACTGCTTTAGGACTTTTGATTCCTGACTTGTAGCAGAGCAGGTGAACACTGATAGCCTCCACACACGTTGTTCTCCATGAGCTACTCGTTTACAGTCAGATTAGTAACTCGGGATCAGGCGGAAACGTCCAGTTCGATGCTTCATGTGTTAAAGCTGCATTCTCTCTAGTGACCACCAGGGGGCGACTCCTCTGGTTGTATAGAAGTCTATAGAAAATGACTCTACTTCTCTCTTGATTTATTACCTCAGTAAACATTGTAAACATGAGTTTATGTCTCAATCTCCAGTTTCAAGTCTTCTTCAATACAGCATGATGTTCATTTAGTACATTATGGTCCATTTAGAGTCACACAGACCATAAAGCAGGGGATGCTTTAGGGCGGGGCTACACGCTGATTGACAGGTCTCTACCAGAGACGTATACGCCGTCTCTATGTCACTCCTCCTCATTTTAGATATGGTCACTTCCTGTTCACTGATTACAAAACAAAACATGCAGACTGTGAAATCGCCGAACTAATAACTTCAAAACGTCCACAAACCAATGGGAGACGTCCACTCGTGACATGTGGTTTCGTTTTGAAGCTGGATTCTTTGGGAAATTGCAACATTTGGAATGTGATATCGAATGAGGTTTTAATACTTAATGGTACAGAACATTTCCACTTCAGCTCTCCATCTCTGCAGACTTCATTACTTTGGTTTGGTCACTTCCATCCCCCCCCCCCCCCCCCTCTTGTCCTGTGTCTGAATGGGGCCTGATGAGGACTAATGAAGCTCAAAGGAACAAAGCTTCTGACACCGCTGTCGACTCTCCTGCATGACTCATCTGTCTGCGCTGCAGCAACGTGAGGACGGGAGGCTCACATACATCACACACACATACACATACATCACACACACACGCACACACACACACACACCCTATACATACCATACGAGCAGCCGAGTACAACCTCAGGCTTCACTGCTGCAGCTCCGTTACAGTTTAAGCAGCTCGTTCAAGGACACTTCGATGGCGGCCATTAAAGGAGAGACGGAGCATCTCATTCGGATCCCATAATCAGATTCTCCTTTTTGGAATAGAAAGAGCCAAAAAAAACACATTAATGAAACACACACAAAGCACAACGGGGATATTGGAAACCCGGGGACTCACTACTGTCCTGCATTAGGACGACGTAGCTGCAGGGGGAGACATGATTCAGCAAAACAGAGGCAGGACACACACACACACACACAGTCTCTCTCTCGTTTCCCCCTCCTCTCCTTTAGATCTGGTACATTTTATATCACGAATGCTCATCCAGCAATATCGACTCAACTTTGATTCAGTCAGTTCCATCTGTAAGAAAGTCATTTATTTAATTGCACAACAAATAGAAAACACATCGGTAACCATACAGTACAGAGCGGGCGAGATGATAAGAAACATCCACACACCAAGACAGTCAATGATCTTCTTGGGAAAAAATGCATATCAACACACACATTTCGTGTTGCGCGAGCTCAAACACACACACACACACACACACAAGCATGGCCTCTCCCGGGACCGAGGAAGATCAACGGTGGTCGTTATCTCAGTCCATCGTGACATACACTTGCTTTTGAGAGGCTCAGTGTATTGATTGTCAGAGTGTATTGATCCAAAGATCATATCAACCTTGACATAAATACTGTTCGTGTGAGAGGTTAGGAAGTGTTTTCCTTTGTTATGCTTCAGTCCATTTTTAGCAGCGTAAAGGGGTAATGAAGGGAAATTACTGCCACAGAAAGTTAGCTGTTCATTTTAAATCCATTTCAAAAGGAGCGTTAAACTCCAGTGCTGGTCACTTGGGTTGAGCCAAAGCAGTGCTGTCAGTCTGGACTCAGCAGAACTCTGGTTGAAGGTCGTGAAAATGTATCTTTATATTTTGTGCCGTTTTAGTTCGTCCAACCGACGCTTTTCTGCTCAAAAGCGACGTTTACTCTGAAAGTCCCAGAGGCTGATCAGTGTGTCATTGGTTCCTCAAGTATTCTGATACCTGCAGCCAAAGCTAACGAGCTAAACGTAGCCACGCAAGCTAACGGTTTAAAGTAACAGCTGGAGGTAAAGTTAGAACTTCACTCTTTGCAACCACTGAGGGAAAACAAACACGATGGATATTTCAAAGCCTTAAAGGTCCCAGCATGGAAATAATGCTGTTCACACCAAATTAACCGGCATTAACCATTAAAGTAACCACTATTGTTGCTTTGTGTTGCTTTTGTGTTGCTAACCTGGCAGTGTTCGTGCCTTGCTCTCCTGTCTGCTCAGGAACATATGAGCTGTGATTCAGCAGATGCTCTGGGAGGCTGATTCAGTGTCCTGAAACCTCAGACCCCCCCTCACCGTCTCGGGGGCGTTCCTGTATTCCCTGACAGGTGTATGAAGTCGCCTCCTGTTTGCTACTGAAACGGCCGGCCGTGCTGCGACTGTGCACCACATTCTCTTGTTGCTCAGTGAGGGCTGCGTACGTTCAGTATCCAGCTCTTCATCTTCATTTGCAGATATTAGTCATTTTTAGCGTACATATTGCAGTTTGTCCAATACTTTCTGAGGATGCTGCTGAGAAAGTTAAACCTGCTGCTGGAAAACCAGAAACACATTGTCCAGATGTTGGTTGCTAACCCTAAATACTCAGCGAGGAGTTCAGGGAGCGTGAAGATGAGCAACTCTTCCTGAAAGCTAGAATTGAAATTCCAGATCATTGGAGGAAATATTTCAATCAATGGAGGATGGACAATGTGTATATATGTGTGTATAATTACACTATATATATATATATATATATAGACTTACTCTACACACATTCACATTGCTGTCAGCTCAGCGATATGAGTTCCAGTCAAGAGCAGATATGAACAATCATCAGAGCATTCAGTCATAAGTTTCAGTCATTCAGTCGATTTTCTCAAACTGCACACCACCAAGACTGACGGCGTGTCAGCACTATTGAGGTCAGACCTGGAACAACTTTGAACTTCAGTGTGAAAAACAGCCTCAAGCTTAATTCACGCTCGAGGGCTCGACACTCTTCGTCTCGTCTCTTGACAGAATCGACACGTTTTCAGCCGTAAGGATGTCACAGGCCACGATAGTCACGTGCAGATTTGTCATGTCATGTCATGGGCAACGTCAAGATCTCTCCGCACGATCCAAGTGAACATCAGACACGGAAGGTAGAAGAGCGGCTGTCTGAAGAAGACAACATCATCGCTTGTATGACTTGCATGAGTAAGAAGACGGCGGTCTGCCAGAGCCGGAGAGGCTACTTGTGTGATCGCCTCCCTGTGAAGCCCCTCGTCTCTCTTTCTGTATCTGCCCTCCAGACTCTACCTGTCTGTGTGAGGAGGTCTTTCTGTATCTGCCCTCCAGACTCTACCTGTCTGTGGGAGGAGCAGCTTCCAGCAGTAAAGGACCGTCTGGATACGCCTTCACCTCTCCTGCCCTATTTCTTATATTTTCTTCATGACCTGGATTTAATGAAGTGATGCGTAGATGCAAATGTTTCTTTCCTAAATACAAGCTGTGCCAGCAGCAGTGCAGAGCAGTAACCATTGTGTACATGCTGTGTTCTCTGGCAGCAAAC
>NC_136638.1:27711637-27756637 GCF_949748355.1 Melanostigma gelatinosum
TGTCTTTCACGTGTGTTTGACGATATTAAATGACGAGTGCGAGACGATGTTTAGGAACCATTTGTACGGAGCGTGTTCCATGAGGAACATAAAACGATGTTGCACGTGGGCAGAAAGGGCAGCTGGTTAGGCCAACATCAATGTAGACTCACAGTTAGAGGGCGGGGCTTACTGTGAATGACAGGTCTCTACATCACTCCTCCTCAGTCCAAATACACAAACAGAGTGAAAGTGGGCAGGAAGAGATCATAAAGGCCGCATTAGAAACAGCCCAAAGTGTTGACGCAAGGCTTGACGATCATTCTGATCTAAAATATTACAGATAATAAAGATTTACCTTCACGGAAATTGAGGACCTTCATCCAAAGTGTTAGACAAACAAATCTCTCAAGAAATACAGGAGGTCGACGGAAGAGTCCAAATTAAATCTATTCCGCTTCCGTCTCAGAGAATGACTTCATTTGGCTCTGAGCTGAATCCATCACAAACATTCTGGACAAAGAAAGTGTAGCGACGCAACAAGACATGAAGGACAAACAACAGCAAGAGTCTGTCATTTCACATCTCATGATCACGTTGATATGTTGTCATTTCTAGACAATTTTAGCTCATTTTCGATGTTAAAGTTGGTTCATATTTTTCCGCCACTTCGTTGATCTGTTCAAGCTCTCACCTTGTTTTCACAGACTGTTACAGATGTTCGTGTTCTGACGAGGAGGTGATTGGTTGAGCAGCTACCGCCTCCTGCATGTGATTGGCTCCTTTCGGATGACGGCCTCTTTTATCCAGTCGGTCTGACAAGAATATATTCAAAAGGCAAAACAATATTCCGGCATATGAGGAGAAGCACATCATAAAAACACTGTTGATTAAGCTCCACGCATTCATTCAGATCGTCTCTACTTTGGGTCATTTATTCCAAACCTTCTCATTCCAGGTGGTTGGAGGATTGGATGAGTTTCATTTCAAATAGATCAGAGTGAGACAACCGGCAGGTAGAAGCAGCAGCATTACACATCAACGTTCAATCGGTCCTCTCGTTGTGATTCGAAGTAATAGATTACAGCTGATTACTGACATTAAGACAATTCTATTGGTACAAGTTTCCTGAAAATGCGTGTTAAGAAAGTGAAACAAACCAAAATCTCAAGATGTACCAGTGCACTAAGAATAGTACTTCAGCCTTCAGAGCACAGCAAGTAAACATGAAACATAAACATTCAGCCGAGACTTCGCTTCGTTTTTTACCCATAATCCCTTGTGTTTCGTGGTTGTTGACTGTAAATGGAGGGATTATGTTCTCCCTCGTAGTTATCCACATCACACTTTCTCTGGTTGCAACATGCTTGTTGTGAACGCAGCTTAAGACGGAGCAACTCGAACATATGCGCAACAAACACGGGCCTCCGAGGACGAGATGAGGAAACCCTCAGGACGCTCCGCTCGCTGCTGTTATTCAGCATCCACTGCTGTGCACCGCCTCCAGCATCTCCATCCTACATCCCTCACTGACGAACATCTCACCACAAACAATCCTCTTCATGGCACTCAAGCGCACGCTTTCACCGTTTATTTCATTTGATTCCAGACACATATGTGCATATAAAGCATGCTCTGCACAGTTCACAGATACAGTCATTCATAAACATTCTGCACACAATCTGTTTACATGCACGAGGCAGTGGTGACCTTTTGAATTCTTCCACACACACACACACGCACACACACACACACTCACACACACACACTCACACACACACACTCACACACACACACACACACACACACTCACACACACACACACACACTCAGCCTCTGTGGTCAGATGTATTTACCGGCTGCTTTAGGAATTCCATCAGAATCGCATGTTGCGTGACACGAACGCTGCCACGTGAGGCGGAAAAAAGGTCGTCCGTAATTGAAAGCGTGACATTGAAAAAGGCAGGACAGAGGTGGACTTAATGGTCCGTCCTCACGTTCAAAGATGAAGTTGTCCTGCCCCCTGGTGGCGGGTCGCTGTTTTTTATTTTCATTCCTTTTGCTGTTCTGACTCATGTGATTCTTTCTTGTTGTTGTTAAATGAAAGCTGCTATTATTGCATTCAATGTCAGTGGTGCTGGAGCATCTACTGGTGCTGTTCACATTGTAAAGTGTGTGTGTTGCTGTATTATAATAGCACACAGTATAGAACAGCCGGAGGTTAAAGACAGCTGTGGAAGCTGAATGAGCTGGATATTTGCTGTTATGACCAGAAGAGGTTCAGGACCAGGTGTCAGGTACTCCAGGATCTCTGCAGACTCTCAGTCCCTTTAAAGCGTCTTCACGAGAGTATTCCACTGATGTGTACGGCAGCCCAGAGAGGGAAGTGAGACCAACACATTCTGGTGATCCATTTCTACGTCTGATCTGAAGAGTTTTCTCTCCTAAAGAGATAAAAGTCTTTAGAACTAAAGAGATTTGCAAGGATAATCTTTTGCTAATTTATGAGACAGGTGAGGAACTAAAGTTTTCTCAGGTGAAAATAAATCCATAAGAAAAGAGAATCAGTTGTGAAAAGTGTTTTTTGTAATAACAATGTTGTCCACAAGAGGCTGCAATGCTGGTCTACCTCATGTCCTGCGCATCAAAGCATTCATGTTTTCTTCCGGCTGAGTTTTAATTTCTACTCTGCGTTTGTTTCCTTCCGTAGCGCAGCATCGGACATGTGTGCTTACGGTATCAGGCAGCACAGTTGTTCCTGGAGTGTGGAGTGACACCCGGTGCCACTCCACACTCCATGTCCAGGCTGATGTAAACACGAGCTTTTATTGATTGATGTATGAAGTAAGCTCTCAGCGGACGTTGATGTGTAAGATGAGCAAACACGTCGCTGTCGTCTTCCTCCCTCGTCTTCCTGGTGGAGTGGAGGAACAGAATGTCTTTTACATTCGATGAAGAAGACGCATCAGAAATTCAGATTTGTTCTTTTGTCACTTTTGTGTTTCTGTAAGTGCAAATAGGAGAAATAGCATCAAACCGATGGACTCACACGTGGCCTGCGTTAGTTAGTTCTTCGAGTCTTTCCTGCTCAGCACAAAGAGTTCAAACGACTCAAACCGAGGCCCGACTGGTGCTGTGCAAATACAGGCATCGTGTGTTCCACCTCAAACAGATCCATGCCGCTGCTCCGGGTCAGTGCACTTTACACAGGCACACGGAGAACAGAACAGCTGTGTTGTTGTTTGACGTGACCTCAAATCAGAACGGCTTTCTGAGAAATGTCCTCGTCCCTCAAGTCTTACTGGTCACATGACAAATGTCAGACCTGTTAATCTGTGTGGACTCAGTAACGTAATAGGAACATGAGTTTCAACATCTGTACTGAAAGAGTCGCTGAGCAGCTTTCACATCTGAGCAACAATGTGTGTTTACGTCAGTCCACCAGAGACAGACGCTGCAAGAGGAAGTCATGATTCACTGTGAGCTGAAACAGAAACACCAACGTTTGTTTCAGAGACAATATAAAAACACTCCGGAGTCAGATGCACGAAACAAAACAAGATGGCCACGACCGGAAAGCAGAATTGCAGGCTTCAACCCGCTCGTCCACAAAGCAGTGGGCGAGCGAGCGCTGACTCCTGAACGATGATCTTCGGTGCTGATGAAGAGCATCAGTCGGTCCTCTGAGGCCAGCTGCAGAGAGCACGGGAAGTAAGAGAACGCAGTTTGGACTGCAGTGGACGTTTGACAGGGACAGCGGTCTCCTGAGTGAAAGTCTCCGTTTGGTCCGTCCAGCCCGCTTTCCTCACGGACGTTCTCACTCTTCACACTACGTCACCTGACTTCCAAAGCTTCATGTTGTTCAACATCGTCACGGCGTGAGAGAAAAGCAAAAGATGCGTCATAAAAACACGTGAAACGACTTGAGACCGGCTGTTCTCTATTCTGCTCCAAAATGTATTTAATCCACAAAACATCATTTCAATGACACGAAGAAATGTTTTCCACAAATAGTCAAGAGTGACCTTTTGGTCATAAGTCGCCATAATGTCTGAATGCGTTGTGCAACCAAAGCTTCAGTTTGTGCTGAGCGAGAGAACTTTAAACGTCGGACTCAGTTTGCACAACTCATCCTGAAACAAAGCTTTGACCTTCTCAGTTCGGTTCTCCAGACGTCTGCCTGCTCTCTGCTTCTTTAGTTTATTTGATGCCCTGAGTTATTTTGATTTATTGATATCATTTACTTACATTTATTTGCCATTTTTGTCACTTTTTTAGTATTGTGTTGCAGTTTATATCCCTCACACGTTGTGATTCACTGGAGAAAAGATCTCCGTGTCTCTTGTGTGTGAGCGGCTGTTGTTCAAAGGTTCACGGACACACTGAGCTTGCAGACTCTAACTTTCCACACACAGTTCTGTGTGTTCCTCGACCAACCCATGCCAACCACACCTGTCCCCACGGACCAATCAGAGGCCAGAACACACCACCGACACACACACGCACACACACACACACACGCACACACTCTGCAGAGATAAAGTGTGAGACCTCACATGTACATTTGTGTTTTAAGTTAATATTTACACATGGACTCTGTCGACAGTTGATGAACTCAGGGTTTCATATAGAAGTATATATTATGATTATGATACATCATATGTGGTTTCTATGCAGCTGATCATTTTGTTAGTGTTTCTTGTATTTGTGATTTCATGTGAGCAGGACACAATTTAAGAAAATACAGATTTATTGAGCAATGAGAGCGATTACGAGATCACAGACATTCATTTTACAGTTGTTTGAGATTCATATGAACAACGACGAAGGTTTCATATCTTAACAATAAATCCATTTTAATGTTGAGAGGTAAAAGATGTTTCACGTGTGTCTCTGAACCCTGCGTGATTCTTTTGTTTCTTGGTTGTCGGTAATGTTGTGAAACGTTTCCTTCACGTCTGAGTGGATCAGCTCCAGTGTGACGTCAACACATGTGACCTCAGAGATTACGGGGTGGAGGTACAGACGCACACGCGAGCTGCTTCATCAGCAAACGCACACGTGAGCCAGACACACCTTCTACTCAGACACATGCAGGTTATCGATGCTCAGACCACATGTTTACGATTCATCTCTCGTTTCATTCATCGATTCAGCTCTTCACAGAAAACAAATCAGTAAATCTAAGCGGATGTAAATGAAGCATAACTCAATCTGTTATTTATTATGAACAATAATCAATAAAGTTTGTGTCTTCACATGCTAATCTGGAGCTGGAAGTTAATCTGCATTTGTTTTTCAACAGGAGACATTGAGCCTTTCTTCCTTCCCTGGGCTTTTATTTGTTCTCGCCCCATCGACTCTCATCTAACTACAAGGTTAGCGGTTCGAATCCCGGCTCGTCCGCAGGTCAGAGTGATACTGAGCGGGACGCTTCAATGCAGGGCTGCGATCTCACGCACGTGTTCGGATGTACATGAACATTTAAATAACCTTTTAACACGATGAATGTACGTCATCCCAGCTGAGATGAAACCAGACAACAAAGAACCTCGATTTAAATAAAGTGGGAGGAGCCATGGGACGTGTTGAACCTCACTACGATGTTTCCGTTCTATTCCCAGACAAGATGAAGCATGTACATTCGACAGCTTTTGTTGATCTATTTCATTCTTTTATTTTGGTGGAGCAATGCTACAGTTTCCCCCTGCTTTCAGTATTTGTGCTAAGCTAGGCTAACATGTCCTGGATCTGTCTCCTCACAACAAAAGGGTCTCCCGCTCCTGTAGATCGAGCAAAAAACAGTTATTTATCATTATTATTTTTCATATTTCTGAAAGTGTTGCCTGAGAAGAGAATGGTTTCATCACCACACCTCCAGTTCATATTAAGATACACAGCTGGACAATCACTGCACGTGAGACATCCGCCCCCGCATTAACATTGCTCACAGATTCACAGTTCTGCCCACTTATTATCAATAACACGACCCAGAAGAGCTGACGTGGTCCAATGGACCCACAACACATCGGGGAGTTGCCTCTGCACTGAAACTGATATCTAGTCCCAGAATATCGCTCGTGCCTTCAACCTACTGAAGTGTTGCTGCGGATGCATTCCTATGAGAGCAAAGTCACGCGAGCTCAATGCATCCTGTCATTACATTAAGATATCGTCAGAATAGTTCATAAAGTCTTACAGCTCGACTCTAATAAAAACACTTTGTGATTTTTAATCCTCTTTTAGTTTCTTGTCTTCACTTTTTGCCTCTTTTATTTTGAAAGCTTTCTGTCTGTTATTATTTAGGAGATGCATGATTCATTGCTTTCTGTACAGAACACAGTGTTCATAGTAGCCGGGGGATCCTGGAGGCCTTACGTGTGTGTAGATATATATTTACAGTATATATAGTAAGTAGATGGTGTACATTTCCTCTCCAGGAAACTCCACCTAAACTTAGTATCAGGAAGCATATTTTACATTTGTACTGTATTTATACTCTGCTCATGTTCCAGAGTTAAAACTAAACTTTGATTTAGTCCCTTATTGTGATTCAAATTGTATTTTTTATGTTTATATATTAATGTATCTTTTCACTGTATCATTGAAGGCCGAGCTAGTTTCCGATTGGTTGTTAAAATGCAGAAAATATATAAAATATATAAATACTAGTGCTGGGCAAGTTAACGCGTTAATATTGCGTTAACGCATTCATTAAATAACGACGACAATTATTTAGATTTTTTTATTATTAAGCGGGCGTTTTTAACACAACAACCAGGCAGCGAGTGGTGAACAGCTGTTTGTGTGGCGTCACTTCCTTCTCTCCCTTCAAAATAAAAGTTCGCAATACACTACTTTTGAATTCATGATTGAACTTTGCCATAACAATGAGATTAATCGCAAAAAATCATGCGATTAATCGCGATTAAAAATTGTAATCGTTGCCCAGCACCAATAAAAACATAAATAATGTACAAACATATAAATAAACTGAACGTAATTAGATTAAATCCACCGACTTTAAATGTTAACAGTGATTTCAAGATCATACAAGGGTGTCTTTCATCCTGTTCATTTCCTCTCCCTTTACATCACGGATGGAACTTAAAGCTGGTGAGGAAAGGAAGGGAGGAAAGGTAGTGAGGAAAGGAAGGGAGGAAAGTTAAAGGACAGGAAACAGAAATGGAACGGTGGTTTTCTGTTTCCGTGAAATGATTTGAGACAAAATGTCAAAAGCAAAGTTAAGTTGAAACTCAGTCTGTGGGAATATTTCACTTTTGATGGGAACATTCTTCCATTTGCTACAAAGGACGTTTTTTCATGTGATTTGCACATTTATTGGTGTGCCATTAAGTTATGATACTTATCTTTAGGTAACATGCGTTTCCGTCGACGGCCTTGAACCTGAACAGTGATGAATGTTCCAAGAGAGCCGAGATGGAGCTCTGATGGTGACTCATCACTGAGGACCAGAAGCAAAATAAAGGAAGAAAAAGAGCCAAACTCTTTATTTCACACAGAAAACATTCATTCTAGATCAAGATGGTTTCACCTGTTCGTGGAAAAGTAGAAAAGATGAGCAAAAAGAAAGTTTTGATGAAGTAAAAGCAGAAATCGACGCGATGAGATGGATGAGTTTCGATGAGTTTCTGCAGCTCAAACATACATTTCTCTGTATTTTCCACCAAAGTGTGAAACTGTCTGTTATCAGCGTCTTATCATGAGGTGGAGCTGTTTGTCTGCATGTGACAGGCCGTTTTCATAACCACTGTGAAACATTAACTTTAATCATTGTATGTGTTCACAGACAATTTAACCCCTTAACGTCCAGTTTCCTCCCTTTAAGGCTGAACACTCATCTTACTCTGTCTGACTGTAATCTGTGTTCGCTGTGTTTATTCATGGACGCTCCAGTATAACGTGCACACTGAGTCAAATAGTAAAGACAAACATGGTGTACATAATATATGAAAGGCCCGCCCGAAGCAAGATGATTGACAGCTTGGCCCTTCAAACAATAGCAAAAGCAATACAAATATATAAATCACCCGATACATATCAATATATAACACAATATTAAAATATGAACAGAAAGACATTGTGTCATTTATTTGCAAAACTAGATGTTTAAATATTTAAATATATATAAATGCATACAGAAATAAATGAACAAATAAATGTGAAATTAACAGTGTGTGTGTGTGTGTGTGTGTGTGTGTGTGTGTGTGTGTGGGGGGGGGGGTGTCCTCTGGTTTATTACATGGTAGTGTTTTATATGATCCTGCCGTTGCCCGTGAATGACCTCAGGATTGGAGTTGGTTGTGTTCATTAAATCAGGACTAATAACAGGTTTAATAATAAATATGAATTTACCCGAAAAACCACAGACAGGCAGAACTGGAAACCCATTTCCCTTTATCTCACCTGCCTTAAAGGAGATTTTACATTCATGTTGTTCTTTTGTTGCTGTTTTAATATATTAGTTGTTTTTACTGGTGTTGAAAATATATATTATATTATATTATATATATATATTAATAAAATAGAATGAGGTTTGGTCTTGGGCATATCTTCCAGATGCCTCAGTGTTTTGTTATATTGTGATATATGGTTAAAGATTCGTATGTAATGTTTTTACTATGTTATAAAACAGACTCTTGTGTGTTTCTGCTCAGCTCTCCACCTCATGGCTCATTTCCATGAGCGAGTCTCTATTGGCTGTGTGGCTCTGGAGAGCTCGCACCTGATTGGCCAAGAAAGCTGTACCCTGCAGAACGTTGTTCTGAATGGTTCCTCTGCCGTGAAGCTCTCTTATCACAGCTCACACACACACAGACACACACAGACAGACACACACACACAGGTTCTCTTCTTTTCTTTTCTCAGGAACAGATCTGCTCGCTACATTGTCAATAAATGGCTGTGAACACATCCAGCTTCAATGAGAGACCGTCGGCTGAGGTTTGGACGCCCTCTGATCTGAAGGTGCAGAACTCGAAGAGGTTTCTGCTGGAGGACTTCATCGCAGGGTGTATCGGCGGTGAGTGACACCCGAGTTATTACCAGCCTTCCATTCAGTGAGAGGCGCTCTGATACCCGGTGTGGGTCAGTGCGTGCGTGTGTGTGTGTGTGTGTGTGTGGGGGGGGGGGGGGGTCAGTGCGGGTGTGTGTGTGTGTGTGTGGGGGGGGGGGGTCAGTGCGGGTGTGTGTGTGTGTGTGTGTGTGGGGGGGGTCAGTGCGGGTGTGTGTGGGGGGGGTCAGTACGGGTGTGTGTGTGTGGGGGGGTCAGTGTGGGGTGTGTGGGGGGGCAGTGCGGGTGTGTGTGTGTGTGTGGGGGGGTGCGTGTGTGTGTGTGGGGGGTGCGTGTGTGTGTGTGTGTGGGTGGGTGGGTGTGTGTGTGGGGGGGGGTGCGTGTGTGGGGGTGCGCGTGTGTGTGTGTGTGTGTGGGGGGGGGGGGGGGGGGGGGGTGCGTGTGTGTGTGGGGGGGGGGGGGGGGGGGGTCAGTGCGGGTGTGTGTGTGTGTGTGTGGGGGGGGGGGGGTCAGTGCGGGTGTGTGTGTGTGTGTGTGTGGGGGGGGTCAGTGCGGTGTGTGTGGGGGGGGTCAGTGCGGGTGTGTGTGTGTGGGGGGGTCAGTGTGGGTGTGTGTGGGGGGGCAGTGCGGGTGTGTGTGTGTGTGTGGGGGGGTGCGTGTGTGTGTGTGGGGGGGGTGCGTGTGTGTTGTGTGTGTGTGTGGGTTGGGTGGGTGTGTGTGTGGGGGGGGTGCGTGTGTGGGGGGGTGCGTGTGTGTGTGTGTGTGTGGGTGGGTGTGTGGGGGGTGACAGTGCACTTCATCGCTCCTCATCCTGCATGTTTGTGGATTAAAGCATCTGTGAGGAAAGAAAGGTTCAGAAACAAACACATGGTGTTATTTTGTTGTTTGAAGAAAACAACCCCAGCCCCCCCCATCCAGTGTAAACAATGGAGGTCTCTTATCACCTGCCAGTGTTTTACCTCTGAACTAAGATAGAGAGAGAGAGAGAGAGATCTCTCTCTCTCTCTCTCTCTCCCCCCCCTCTCTCTCTCTCTCTCTCGCTCCCCCCTCTCTCTCCCCCCCCTCTCTCTCTCTCTCTCTCTCTCTCTCTCTCAGTACACTTTAATGGTATGAAGTGCGTTTGAATGACATTCTGTGTCAGTGTGCTGCTGTTATAAAGAGGGAACAGAAAGCGTCAGAAATAAATCCCATGAACTGGAAGAGTTTCCAGCTGAACCAGCAGCTTGATGGATGCATGTGTCTCCTCCTCTCTCATTCTTTTCTCCTTTCTCTGTCTTTCTCGGGCTTCGGCTGCAGGAGGTTCCAGCGTGGTCGTGGGCCATCCGCTGGACACAGTGAAGGTAAGAAGACCACCTCGACTCTTTACCGTCTTCTCCTGATCACAGTTGGATAAAACCAGCAGTTGGTCCAGATGTGGATCCGCTACAGATGCTCTTGTATGGGTTGCTTCTTTATTTGAAGAACCTCCTATTATTTACTCACATTACTTTACCTGTATATACTCCTGACCTTCTACCGCTGACAGGAGAAGGTGCATCCCCTCTGACTGGTTACTGCTCGGTTAGAGTAGATATTGATCTTAGAGGTTTGGACAGAAAACTATAATCTGTGAGGAAAGACGTACGCGCTAGCGGAGCAGAGGCGAACTGAAGAAGCTCGGTCTGCCCGTTCTTCTCCCTGTTTTTTAAACTGAGTGGTTTCTCTGGTCCAGACGCGGCTGCAGGCGGGGAAAGGCTACAAGAACAGTCTCCACTGCGTCCTCACCATCTACAGGAAGGAGACGGTAAACATCCAAAGCCCTTGTTGTGAAGCAGTACTCATTAGAAGGCCAATGATTTCTTCATCGATATGCCGACTTTTCTTTTCATAAATTTGTCAGGAAATGTCGATATTAACAGTTTCAGCGGCCATTTTATTCAGCTGACAGCCTGGAAAACAGCTGTTTGTTGCAGATTCTCTGTCAGTTTCAGTGACACATTCACAGAATATTACTCACATTCGTCCCCTTTCACACAATCATGCATTACCAGCTTTGTAATTCTTCCTTCCATTGATTCATTTTTTAAAATCTCTTTATCTTTTTATTGCAAGACAAAAGACAAAACATGAACAGAACAACAAGAGGACGACAGGAACAGTGAACACAGGCCAGTTAACAACATTCAGTCCATGGATGAGAGAACAGTGTGTGTGTGTGTGTGTGTGTGTGTATTCTACTGACATGATCAAATTAAAAACAACAATGGAGAGAACGGGTGAGCAGCATCAGTCCTGCAGGGTTCATTTTGTAGACATAAAATATTCCTCGTTATTTTTCAGGAGATTTGAGTTTTGTTGTTTTGTTCCAGCTGTGTGTCGCCCGCAGACGAGGTCGGTGTCTTCAACAGAAAGCCGCTCCTCAGTAACCTACTTCTGTCCGTCTGCATGCGATGTCTTTATAAATCTATTCCAGACTCTGCGGTCACATGATTGGTTCACACAGCGGACTGTGTTCTACTGTCAACATGTGTCTCCTAAGCTGCAGCCTCCTCTCTGCTGAGAGGAAACACTTTCAGCAGAGAAAAACACATTTGGCAGCAGAGTCGGCTCAGGTCAACATGACCTATGACCCCTTGCATTGTGCTGTGAATGAATCTGTCCTCGTCGCTCTCTGTTTCTCAGGTGATGGGCTTCTTTAAGGGCATGTCTTTCCCGCTGGCCAGCATCACCGTCTACAACTCGGTGGTGTTCGGCTTCTTCAGCAACACGCAGAGACTCATAAGCAAGTATCGCTATGGGGACGGGCTGCACCCCTGCGGCATGGTGGACCTGACCGTGGCCAGCATGCTGACCGGTCTGGTGTCGGTGGGCCTGGGAGCCCCGGTGGATCTGGTCAAGATCAGACTGCAAATGCAGACGCAGATGGTTCTCGCAGGTAAATCCCTGTTTACTGTTTGTTGGCTTTGGATTTGAGTTGTTCCTCCCGGAGCAGCAGGAGGAGCGAGGGGGACTTCTCCCTTCCTTCAGAATTCATTCTACAGCTGAAAACAAGAGGAGAATGGTGGTTTTGGTTTTATCTGGTTTTCTGGCACAATTACCTTGTGCAGACCCAGCCGGTCCCAGCAAATCATTTCAATTTGTCCAGTTCTGTTTGCCTCAATCAATAAATAAAACGAATGAGATGAGCGTGACTGATGGAAGGATCAAAACCTCCAGAGGAACAAAGCGCTCCTGCAGTATGTTTCTAATCATCCCAACACATACAGATTACCAACATAGATAGTTTAGGGTCCTTAAAAAAAGACTTTACCTTGAAACAATGAACCCCCCCGTCTGAATCCCGTCCACTATAAAGGCCATTGGAAGCTGCCACTTCCTGTTTGTCAGTTTGAAGCCTCACCAGCAGCTGAAGAGGATTGAGCTCATTAAACATTTGGTCAGTTGATGTTACATAATAAGCACTTCAATGGATTTGAATGGAATGTGTAAATAAATTAGTTACTTCATTGAAAATGTGACAATGATGAGCAGAAATCTCTTATGCTAGCAGCTTAGCGTGCTATAGCCACAAGTGCTTATTGTGCTAGCATAACTTAGCCGCAGAAGCCTGCGCTACGCAACTTAGCAACACAATCGGACTACAGATCTGTTGTGTCGGAAGGATGGAACGAATAATAGAATTGCAGGAACTAGAATGTGTCTGGCCAGTGTGCAACCGGCCCTTAAAGAGGCACTAAAGGAAGTTGAAGTGATGATGGGGGAAGTTATAGTGCTAGCCTACTGTAGATTGAAGTGGCAGTTGAAATGAAGGCACTGGGCAAGGTGTTTAATTGGAAGCGGTGAAAGAAGTTGAACTGGTATTCGAGCTCGAGGCTATACTGGCGGCTGAAATGGACGTACTCAAAGATATTGAAGTGGTTGTTGATCTGAACGTTTAGATGCTTGATGGAGCTGAAGAGCCAAGTTGAGATGTAGCGGAAGTGTTCGCACTGAAAGGAACTGAAGTGTTGCGTCAGCGACAAGAGTTTAGATGAGTCTCTTGCTTCCATTTTCTACTCTCTCAGTCAACGCTGTTGCAGCAGTGATCACCATCCGTACATTCATCCACTCTCACGGTAGAAACTCTGACACAATTTACATTTGTCTGGGCTGCATCTGTTTCCGTTCACCAGTAAAGCAATAAAGCTGATGTGAGAGAAGGTTAATGAGATCGATCGGGTGGACGTGATGCATTTCTATCCTTGTATTTGTTTTTGGTGTCTGTCGAGCTCGTACCCTTCACGCCTCTCCTCACGCGATCGCTCACATTTGTTTCGTTGACTTCACGCTTCGGCCTCGTCTTTTAGGACATTCAGGTTGTTTTTATGATGGTGCAAAGTGCAACAAAGCATCAGGCACCATTTTGAAAGTCATTTCCGCTCACTCTCCTGTGATTAATGTTTCTGAAGTGTCGATAAACCTGATACTTTGTGCATGATCAGCGGTTCTTTCGAGAGCCGCCATTTTCTACTGGTTTTCAACAATCCTCAGGAAACGGACCGGTTTCAGTCGCAGGAAACAACCAATCGCTGGTTAATCGCATTGTATTCCGTCTCCACAGAGAACTTAAACCTCGCCGGCAACGTACCGAATGGCACCAACATCCCTCTGCGCTCCATCGCCATCCCCACCCAGAGACTCTACCGAGGCCCCGTCCACTGCATCAGCAGCATCCTGCAGACCGAGGGCCTGCAGGGCCTGTACAGGGGCGCTGGCGCCATGATCCTGAGGGACGTTCCCGGGTACACGCTCTACTTCATCCCGTACACCATCTTCTGCAACCTGCTGAAGCCCGACGGCACGTCAAGCCTTCACCCCGGTTCCATCTGGCTGGCTGGAGGACTAGCAGGTAAACGTCACGGACAATGTCCAGCTTTAACCTCAGTGACCTTTGTGAGGAGGTTTCATGAGTAATGAGTGTGGCTCAGCATGAATAGTATTTGTGGAGCCGTCATTGGTTACTCAAGCTTGAATTTGGTGGCCAGTCAGTTCACACTGAAGGGACTGAAGTCTGTGAGAACGAGTCACATTTGACTCCTTCCAGCCCTGGATGGGTTTACATGATACAGTTATGTATTTTATGATGCAACTATTTTCTCTCTGATTTAATCTGCTGATTATTTTCTTGATGAATCTTTTTGTGGATTAAAAGTCAGAACACTGTTGTTAACCACAACCCGATCTGTGGTCTGGGAGTTGTTTGGTCTCAGAGCTTTCTTCCAGATGCTCGCTGGCAAACCTCTGAACACGTGACGGAGTCTAAGCGGCTGGAATTAGCTGCGTGTCATGAATCCGAGAGGTTCGGATGTTATTTATAAGCCGTCAGTTAATATGGGGCTGAAGCATTCAACACAGAGAATATCCTCAACTCGACCGCTGTGCAGGTCTATAAACTGCTATTTCATAAGAACACTGATTAACAGATTATTGATTTCTATATTTGAAGCAAGTTGTTGTCAGAGGAAAGTTTATTTAGTTTGGCGTCTTGTGAGTATAGCGCTGCAACTTACAAGTATTTTCATTATCGGTTATTTTTTGGTTATTTTCCTGACAGTCCGTTACTTGTTCTGTAGATAAACTTGTAAAAAGATGCTCGTTATCATTGACCACTGATTAAAAGGGGAGACACTACAGGTGAATAGCGTAAAACATTTAACCAATAAATGTCATCATGAAACTTCCGCAGTTCATAATAACGTCAGGAAAATGTTTTAAATGTTCTATTTAAATATGCAAATGAGGAATTATGTTATCCAATATCTGCTGATTTGACTGTAACATTGTAAAGAAAATAATGTCAACAGGTGTAAAAAACCTGTGTTTTGTCCTGTCAATCAAATGCTGTGTGAACAAACCCCTCTGTGTGAACCTTCCGCACACAGAGAGGAATGAACGAGTGAAGTTTGGTGAATGTAAGAACTGCTGAAGTGGAGATTTATCATCAGAGTCTGAGAACAAACTCATTGAGAGGAAACGTCTTTAAAGAGACGTTTAGTTACATTACAGACATTTAGAGACTCTACAGGTGAACATTCACCACTTCATCACTCACATTAAGAAGACTCTACAGGTGAACATTCACCACTTCATCACTCACATTCAGAGACTCTACAGGTGAACATTCACCACTTCATCACTCACATTCAGAGACTCTACAGGTGAATATTCACCACTTCATCACTCACATTCAGAGACTCTGCAGGTGAATATTCACCACTTCATCACTCACATTCAGAGACTCTACAGGTGAATATTCACCACTTCATCACTCACATTAAGAAGACTCTACAGGTGAATATTCACCACTTCATCACTCACATTCAGAGACTCTACAGGTGAATAGAGTCACAACATGAACTCACAGATATCACCATGAAACTTTTCTCTCATTCAGGGTCCATTTCCTGGGTCACAGCGACGCCAGCCGACGTGGTGAAGAGCCGATTGCAGGCCGACGCTCAGCTGCAGAGGAAGTACAAAGGGATCCAACACTGCATCGTCCACAGCTACAGGACCGAGGGAGCACAGGTGAGCGGGCGCCTGGGGGGTTTAATGTAAGCTACTGCTTCTAGAGGCAAAGCATCCTCATGTTGGACTGAGTAGTTCCAGTCCCTTAATTAATGTATTGTTTTAATTGTAATCGTCCGTCCATGATTGCAATTAAAAAGGTATACAAGATATATAAATGCCCCCGGTTGTGTTTTCGCCGTTACCCAGCCCGGCGTTCTGTACCGGCTGCTGTAAATGGAACAGATGGTTTGATCATCGGGAGGTGAAGCTGTGTAACTTGAATCCCCTGAAGTGCACGGCTCAGCTCAGCGTCCTCCTTTAGTTAAGATCAGGTTACAACACGGCATCACATCTACACATGCAGAATGAAGAACTAACTAGAGACAGATCAGAGTATTTATTCACCACATGGGTTCATTTACGAGAGAAAACATAGAACGATAGGTTGCTTTGTAATGAAGTCCAAACAAACACATGGTTTTTTATTGATCAAGTGAATCAGCTGTAAGGATCAGTACATTTGTTGCGTCAGTGGAAGTCACATCAGGTCAACAGTTGCAACATGGCCGCCCGGCCTAAAGTCAACAACTCGTCTTCTGCAACGTCCAGGTGTCAGAGGTCACGGTGGTGGTGAGGTGGCAGAGTGTAGACAAACTATCCAGACGTCCGACATGGAGACGCGTCAACAAACTCTGTTTTTTGGCAAACAGTTTGGTGTGATCAATAACGGGAGGTCGTTGGGGGATTGGACCTCATGGTCACAGATGGGTCGGGTTATTACTGGACAGAGTAGCAGTTCCCGACCAACTGGATCTTTGAGTTTGACTTATTGTTAACTTGCTGAACATTCGTGAATCGGACAGGGATTTGAAACTGGGTTCATATCGGTTAAGACGCTGTCGCCCATAATCGGAAAAGAAAAACTAAACCGATCGTTCTTGTGTTCAGGTTTTCTTCCGCGGAGCGTCGGTCAACGCCGTCCGAGGCTTCCCGATGAGCGCCACCATGTTCCTGACCTACGAACTCTCCCTGCAGTTCTTCAGGAGTTTCTAGGACGGAGGAAACATTTGGGTATTGAACTGGAATCACATGCGACATTGTTTGGCAAATGAGCAAACAGGCCCCAGTTTCTCTGAGACAACAGATTGGTAGCAGCTGATGCTAACGTGCACTTAACACTTTGAGCTCTCTGATGTAGACGTCGCTGACCTTCTCGCCACTCAAAGATTGGTCGTTCATTTTTGGACTGATGATGTTTAAATAGAGTAACTGCTTGATTCGGTGTCGACGAATCCAATATTACGTTATGATATTATTTATCAGCTCATTTACGCTACAGGAACAACACTCAACTACCCGGAACCTAAAACCTGCCGATAGCTAGTTACCGTTAGCTGTTAGCTGTTAGCTGTTAGCAGCCGGTGGGCAGCAAAGTCCTGCTTGGCTAAATAACGGAGCTAACAGCTAACGTTAACGGAGTTTGCATTGAACAACACTGTGATGCGTATATTTGTACATGTACGGACCCTCCACACCTTTTAAAATAGACAACTGTATGTATCCTGTAAGGGCAGTTGCTGTTGAAATAACGTCCATACGTTCCCTTCACTTTTGAACAAAATGTAATTTAGTTTAACCGAGATGTGTTGTGACATGCACATCACCAAATCGATGCTTTTGGTGATCGTCTGGTGTTTGTGGATTATTGTATCATTAAGAAGGGAGTCGTGCTGGATGGACATTTTCAACACAGCCGCATAAAGTTATCATTTTTGATTTGTTTCAGTTCAGTTTGACTTCAGTTTAAATTTACATTTCATTGATTCAAGTGTAATGAGTGCATTGACGCGTTTTAGAATATTTATTGAAACAGAATCATATTCAAAACCAGTTGATTTTGCAGTGAATGAACTGCTCTTACGTTGTATTAATGACTCGTCCGTCCGTTTCATTCATTAATTGTTGTCTTCCAATGCACATGGACTGTGTGCGTCTGTGAATATTATCTTTGTGTTTCTTATATTAAGAAAAGGGAGTTTAACGAGTCAATTTTGACTTCACCTTTTTCATTTAATCCCGTGATTCAGCTACTATGACCGACTGCAGCAAAGCTACATTATTGTGTGCACAAAATAAGTTTCATTGTAAAAATGTGATTCACCTGAGACTGAAGAAGTCCTCACTCTGAAGGATTAAAAACACATCGACACGAGGAGTCGTGGGTCTGAAGACATAAACCAACAGTCGCTTCACATTTTGGAGCGAATACTTTCAGAGGAATTGTCTTTGCCTGCCTAACAGCTATCTTCTAAATTATTGTCATGTAAATACTTGTAAATATATGAATATACCATTTCAGACAGAAATGTGTTATTGTAAATAAATAAAGCTTTTAAACACACGAGTGTTGCTGCTTCTTCTCTTAATGGATACGTCTCAGAATAACGTGACTCGCTGTCACGTGTCCATTGCAGCGTAAAGAAAATGAATTGTTACGAGATAAACTTGATGCTCTCACAGGCGTGACGTTGGCCCACTGCCTGCAGACTGCTGATAAGAGTCTGAGGCTCTGGAATACTGTTATGACGACAGTAAACTGTATGCTCTGTGTTTGTTGTGTACAGTAACTTGAACCTCCCTGTGATGTTACAGTGTCCACTAGATGGCAGCGTTTTAAAACACAAAGTTATGCAGCGGTTCATTATCTGCCTCAGTTCTGTTTCTCTGCATTCAAACTGGATGTCCACCGGACAATCCTGATTTTATATATATATATATATATATATATATATATATATATATATATATATATATATATATATATATATAGATATATAGACAGATAGTGTTAGATCCTGGGGTACTTCTGGCCCGATACGGGGCTACTTACTGACTCAGCTCTCTATTAAAAGATTGTCGAGCTGGTGTTCTTGCGAGGGAACTCGCCTGACTCTTCTAACTGCCGTTACTCCCGACGTCTACCCTGCTTCCTCCGGTCTGAGTGCACTCGGTCGAGGGGCCACCCTGACCCCGGGCGCTCCTACCAGTCGCGTCGGTTATGGCAGCTTCCCTCTTCTGGATCCGTGCTCTTGGTAAATGCCAGGTTTAGGTTTTAACGGCTAGGATCACTTCTTTCTAAAACCGTAAGGGATTGTTAAGTGGATTCGGTCTCTAGGATAACCTTACAGAACTCAGTTGTTAGACATACAATGGATTTAACTTTTTACTGCCACGAGGAACTTTTTACTACTTGAGCAAATAAATGCACTTGAGAATTTTACTTTAAATGCAGATTAGATATTTATTGCAGGTTATATTTAGTTAGTTTGCAAGGGTTAAGCTACAGCTCACATAAAATGTCACGACACTTGATTCGTTACTTTAATTTTCTTCTCAGGTTATACTCATTGGTTTTTAGATGCCGAGACGGCTCGGTTGGAGCTGGATGTTCAATGGTGCGATGAAAAGGTTCTTTTGGAGTTGTTAGGAGCGACGGTCCGGCCGGACCCTCGGGCTCCTCCTGCTCTCGCAGCGAAGTTCGGCCAACAGTCCACAAGGCTCAGTACAAGTCTTTCTAGGGCGGCGGCGTTTCTCCGTTGTTCAGTTGTTAAAGTCGAGCAGTGGGGAGAGGAAAATCTCCGTCTTTTAATTCTTTGTCCACGAACAGCGGTCTTCTTTCCGTGAACCGAGACGAAGTCCTCGAATACTTCAGTTACGATCGTCCGTATCTTCTTCTCAGAGCGTCTGGACAGCTCGTGTAGAAATCCCGTCTTGCTGTTTGCAAGTTACTTCTTTTATAACACTTTTGGGCTGCATCTCGCGTCTCTCCCCCCTCTTCCTCAACACGGCCTCCCTCAGCCCATGATTAACATGACATCATTGATTTGGTGCATGTGCTTCGAAAAGTACCTCCATTTTGTGTGTGTGTGCATGAGGAAATCACCCCAACTTCCCTGTCTGGGCGCTTACTTAATCAAGCTCTGCGCGTGTCTGGGTGTTCAACATCTGTTGCACTTCCCCTTTTCCTACACACACACATTTCTAACACAGATTAGTTATCATAATCACAGTTACAGTTGTTATAATCAGTTACAGTTGTTATAATCACTTACAGTTGTTATAATCAGTTTACTTAGTACCCATTTGCTTATAAAATGATTATTGATCTCATCCTTCATCATTATTGTGCTTTGTGTCTTTTCTTCTCAACCAGTTATTTCCCCATCCCTTGAAGCCAACACCCTGCTTACTTCCTCTTTCTCCGTACTTTCTACACTCAGACTGCACTATACTCAGATACACATATTATCAGGTTTACATTTGTTAAAATCACTTTATATTTGTTATGTAATACACGCTTGCTTTAAAATGATTATTAGATTTCATCCGTTAAACTATAATTATACGCTCTATGTCCCTTTAGCCTAATTTACATACCGAACATGTATTCCCTCATTTAAAGCAGCTTCCCTGGGATCTCAACTATTTTGACAATAGATAGATAGTCTAAAAAAGTCAAAGCATAGTATTTAGAGAAAAATAGTTATAGTAGAGTATGTTGAAAAAAGCCTAAAAAGTCACAGTATAGTAAGACGCCATTGATAGGCGACCGCATGAAACGGGTTAATAACTTGATTCAAGTGAAGGATTTCTAAACTGTTTATTAGAAAGTCATTGTACAGTCCTGTAAAATAAAATCCAAATATTTAAGCATACAAAACATGAACAAAATTCCTAAAATTACAAAGTAGCAGCTTTAATCTTTCAGCTGATTTGAATAGAAATGAGTCTGGAATATACACCTGAACATAAATATTTGAGAAATACTTTTGATGAATTTATGACCTTTGAAGATGGAATTAAAATCTCGGCAGGTTCAGAAAGTTACTCGCTAGATCTGAAGAGAAATGGTTGAAAGAAAGAAAACCAAGCTTATGAACCTGTTGTCTAATGAAGCGCAGTTATGGCACAGCATTCTATGTTCTAGCAAAAGTATGAAGGGGTCAAAGGTCTTTAGTTTCCCGCTGAGGTCCGGAACCCTTCGTCTGAACTTTGAAGAGGGCAGGTTTTAAAACATCCGGAAGGAAAACGTGTGAATTATGCAAATTAGGAGTTGAGAATTAATCACGTTTTTGTCCTTGCGGTGAGTTAAGAATGTCTCTCAAACGAACGTCCAGAATCCAGAAATGTTCTGGTGCACTGACGCAAAATGAAATAACTGTTGAATATGAATGAAGTTGTATGTTGCTACTCTGGTTTCTTAAAATAATGTTACTATTTGGGCTGGGAATATTATTAATGCATGACACAATAATAAATAACAAACCCAGCCCTTGTGTCCTCGAACAAAACACTGAATATTTCACAGAAAATTTTATTAAAACAACAAATCTGAAAGTCCACGTTTTCTTCTTTCTGGGTAAATTCCAAAAAAGGTTTGAACGGGTTCAGAAGTTCCTCATCAAGTTTCAGACGAACAGATTAATAAATCTGAGTCAAAGTGTCTGTGTGTATTCAGCCTTTCAGGACGTCGTGTTCTTCAAACGCTCAGCTCGCCCACGGATCTTTCCCCGTCTTCTCCTGAAACACAAACCAGCAGCTGACAGGAGAGCTCGAGACTTAAGACAGTCAATAAAACGAATATTAAAGATATGAAATCACCTGGTACTTCGTGTAGTGCGTCAGGGTTCTGCAGTGCTGCAGCTTGGCGTCGTCCTCGTCAGCGTAGATCAGCTGACACAAGTTACAGAAGTAACCGACGACCGGACGAACAAACTCTGTTCCTGTAGGAACAAGAAGAACACAGCGAGGGGACAGTGAACGTACCACGGCGGTGATCCAATGAGAGACAAACTAAATGATACTATACAGTGTATGTGATAGACTAAACCTATAAAATGCATACTACACACCCAACGATACCCATATCTGTTGGTGTAATCAATTCCCCCCCAATAAGGGTTTAAGACATGACGCATGGGTTTCACTCGACAGAACCGGAGGTTGCCGGCTGGTTCCATCCAGGGTCAGATGAGCAGTGTAAACGATGAGGGGGATTTTCTTACCAACAGGTTTGGTGGGTTCCTGCTGCTCCACAGCGCTCCCTGCAGGTCCAGATTGTTGTTGCACTTGGAGCGTAGCCTCTGAGACCTGCAGCCGATCAACAGCAGCTTTCTATACACGCACACACAGGAGAGATTATTAGAACCTTTATCTGGTGTTCCTGATCTGCAGAGTATTCATTCATATACAAACTGAACCACATGCATATCAGTGAGAATATCCAGGTTTCTACGTCTACTTTACACTCTGCAGCTGCAAAACGCTGCTGGTCTTCAGTTGTACCTGTTCAGTCAGTGGTTTTGGAGGATCTCCAGTAGAGTCTGGTTGATCAGGACTCTGTGAATCCTTCAGTCCTGGTTCAGATGTCTCCCCCTGAACATTGGAAGACTTTTCGTCATTACACTCGTCCGTCTCTTGAGTCTTTTTGTCTCTAGACTCGTCTGTCTCAGGAGTCTTTTTGTCTCTAGACTCGTCTGTCTCTGGAGTCTTTTTGTCTCTAGACTCGTCCATCTCTGGAGTCTTTTTGTCTCTAGACTGGTCCGTCTCTGGAGTCTTTTTGTCTCTAGACTCGTCTGTCTCTGGAGTCTTTTTGTCTCTAGACTCGTCCATCTCTGGAGTCTTTTTGTCTCTAGACTGGTCCGTCTCTGGAGTCTTTTTGTCTCTAGACTCGTCCATCTCTAGAGTCTTTTTATCTCTATACTCGTCCAACTTCACAGTCTCGTCTCTACAATCATTCGTCTTTGACGCGTTTTTGTCTTTAGACTCGTCTCTCTTTTGAGTCTTTTTGTTTTTAATCTCGTTCGTCTCTGGAGTCTTCTCAGTTGATCCTTCCTTCTTGTGGATCGCCAACTTTTTTTTCTCATTCGTCGATTCGTTCAACTTTTCAGGCACCGAGTCGTTCTCATGAGTCCTTTTTCTTTTTAACATCTTGTGTTGCGGACTCGTTTTAGAGATGGACTGTTTTTCAGGAGCTTTTTTAGCAGCAGACTCCTTCTCAGTAGAGTTCTTCTCTTCAGTCTTTTTTGACTCTCTTTCTGGAGTATTATTATTGACAGACTCTTTCTCTGAAGTCACTTTAGACGTCGACCCTTCCTCTCGAGGCTTTTTAGACGTCGGCTCTTCCTCTCGAGGCTTTTTAGACGTCTGCTCTTCCTCTCGCGGCTTTTTAGATGTCGACTCTTCCTCTCGAGGCTTTTTAGACGTCTGCTCTTCCTCTCGAGGCTTTTTAGATGTCGACTCTTCCTCTCGAGGCTTTTTAGACGTCTGCTCTTCCTCTCGCGGCTTTTTAGATGTCGACTCTTCCTCTCGCGGCTTTTTAGATGTCGACTCTTCCTCTCGAGGCTTTTTAGACGTCTGCTCTTCCTCTCGCGGCTTTTTAGACGTCGACTCTTCCTCTCGAGGCTTTTTAGACGTCTGCTCTTCCTCTCGAGGCTTTTTAGACGTCTGCTCTTCCTCTCGAGGCTTTTTAGATGTCGACTCTTCCTCTCGAGGCTTTTTAGACGTCTGCTCTTCCTCTCGCGGCTTTTTAGATGTCGACTCTTCCTCTCGCGGCTTTTTAGCCGTAGACTCTTCCTCTCGAGGCTTTTTAGCCGTAGACTCTTTCTTTCGAGGCTTTTTAGCCGTAGACTCTTCCTCTCGAGGCTTTTTAGCCGTAGACTCTTTCTTTCGAGGCTTTTTAGCCGTAGACTCTTCCTCTCGAGGCTTTTTAGCCGTAGACTCTTCCTCTCGAGGCTTTTTAGCCGTAGACTCTTCCTCTTGAGGCTTTTTAGCCGTAGACTCTTTCTCTTGAGTCTTTTTAGCCGTAGACTCTTTCTCTTGAGTCTTTTTAGCCGTAGACTCTTTCTCTTGAGTCTTTTTAGACGTAGACTCTTTCTCTTGAGTCTTTTTAGACGTAGACTCTTTCTCTTGAGTCTTTTTAGACGTAGACTCTTTCTCTTGAGTCTTTTTAGACGTAGACTCTTTCTCTGGAGTCTTTTTAGACGTAGACTCTTTCTCTTGAGTCTTTTTAGACGTAGACTCTTTCTCTGGAGTCTTTTTAGACGTAGACTCTTTCTCTGGAGTCTTTTTAGACGTAGACTCTTTCTCTCTGGGATTTTTAGACGTAGACTCTTTCTCCCGGGGATTTTTAGACGTTGACTCTTTCTCCAGAGTCTTTTTAGACGTTGACCCTTCCTCTGGAGTCTTATTAGGCGTAGACGCTTTGTCTCGAGGCTTTTTAGACATTGGCTCTTCCTCTCGAGTCTTTTTAGGCATAGACTCTCTCTCTGGAGTCTTCTTCAAGGACTCCTCGCTCCCATCAGACTTCTTCTTAATAGATTTGTCCATATTTAGTCTCTCACTCCTTCCGCTGCCCTTCTTCACGTCCTCGGCCGACTGAGGCGACAACCTATGAAGACAGGGATTCAGGATTAATGACCACAGAAATCGGAATGAACAGAAGAAGAGGTGAACGTTTGGGGACTCTGACCCGTCGAGGAGAGTCTTGTATCTGTAGGAGATGTGTGGGTAGATCTTGAAGCCGTTGATCATGACAGATTTAGATGTCAGCTCTTCAACGACTCTCACAGCCTCAGAAGAAGTCGACATCTCGATGAAACCCTGAAACACACCAACAATGATGAAGAGATGTCATCAAACTCAAGTCCCATCTGGGTTCCCCCCTGAAAGGCAACAGCAAAAGTCACATTGATTTGCAGTAAATATTCACAGAGTTATGATTTTGTGTGAAATTCACGTTTTGTTTGTCGACAAACCGATCCTCACAGCATCGTACGAAGTTTGTTGGTTTTGTTCTTTGCACACTGAGCAACTGATGCATGGTTCATTTTGTGCACTAATAAAATTTATACCTATGTTTTGAAGAAATCTTATTTTATTTTACCAATTACGAAGGGTTCGGTGAATGCAGAATAATAAAATGTTTGTATCATCAGGGAGATCCACTGCATCCTAACATGCCCTCTGGATTTCTCTCTACGCTGCATCAACAGATGACATTGTGTGCTACAGGTAACAAACAGAAGAACAGTTTCTGACCGCTCTGCGTCTGAGGGGCCGAAAGAACTTCACCGCCGTCCCAAAATCTTTCACCAGGTTGATGAAGTCAGCGTCGTCCATGGGACCCATCGGGAGGTTATGGAAGTAAACCACTCGGGACGGCGAAGACTGCAATCAACAACAAAAACCACATCAAGACACGTCTGACCAACACATTAATGAATTATTAACGCCATTATTTCCTTCTTACATTGCATTCATCTCGTACTTCTTCATCTGCAACAAACAAAGCAGAAGATTAAAGATTATAGATCATGACCTCATGAAGTAATTTCAGATTGTTCCAGAACAGTCGCTCCTGGTTTACCTTGGTCATCGGACTGGTCTTCTCCCAGTTCATCCAGAGTGATGCAGTTCTCCAGGTCTATAGGGAAATCTGGTTCCTCCTGGAGACAACACACAGGCCAGAGACTGGTGAGACCATTTGCTGATATTTGTTGTTCATCCGATATCAGTGATTCATAGTTTGGAGTCTAAACATTTGGACTGTTCATCCATAAACTTCAAAGTGTGTTTCTAAATACTAGGGGAGCAAATATCGTCCATTAACTCAATCCGTTACAGTGCTCCTAAATACACGTGTAATTCAATTTCATATCACAATATGATGTTTCATCTGCAAAAGAAGTGTGTTGCTTCTGCACCTCGTCCTCCGGTCGAGTCTCCTCTGCTTCTTCCTCCTTAATAGGTCTCTCCTCCTCTTCTGGCTCTTCCTTCTTGATCTCCATTGCTCTCTCCTGATGACCAGCCTTTGCCTTCTTTATCTCCATTACAGTCTCCTGATGACCAGCCTTTGCCTTCTTTATCTCCATTGCTCTCTCCTGATGACCAGCCTTTGCCTTCTTTATCTCCATTACCGTCTCCTGATGACCAGCCTTTTCCTTCTTTATCTCCATTACAGTCTCCTGATGACCAGCCTTTGCCTTCTTTATCTCCATTACAGTCTCCTGATGACCAGCCTTTTCCTTCTTTATCTCCATTACAGTCTCCTGATGACCAGCCTTTGCCTTCTTTATCTCCATTACAGTCTCCTGATGACCAGCCTTTGCCTTCTTTATCTCCATTACAGTCTCCTGATGACCAGCCTTTTCCTTCTTTATCTCCATTGCTCTCTCCTGATGACCAGCCTTTGCCTTCTTTATCTCCATTACCGTCTCCTGATGACCAGCCTTTTCCTTCTTTATCTCCATTACCGTCTCCTGATGACCAGCCTTTTCCTTCTTTATCTCCATTACCGTCTCCTGATGACCAGCCTTTTCCTTCTTTATCTCCATTACCGTCTCCTGATGACCAGCCTTTTCCTTCTTTATCTCCATTGCTCTCTCCTGATGACCAGCCTTTTCCTTCTTTATCTCCATTGCGTCCTGCTGATCATCAGCCTCTTCCTTCTTCACCTCCGCTTCTTTATCTGAAAACAGAAATCAGAACAGTTTCTTTAAAATCCGCCTCTGGTTTTCCTTTTCCAGAAACAGCGCAGGATTTATTCATGTCTACCTTCTTTCGGTGAGTCAGTTCTCTCTGCAGGACGGTCGTCTTCCTCCAGCTGGTCCTCTTCATCGGTCTCTATATCTTCATACTCCAGACTCTCTCCGTCCTCTCCGATCACCTCCATCCCCTCGATGTCGCTCTCCTCTGCAGACGACCTGCAGGGGATCACCATCGCAGTTTTTTTACTTTGTAAAACTCAAAGACATTCAAAGCAGCAGGTGGTGTTGAATGTGGGATGGATACAACGAACAGGAGGAACTCACACGTCTTCCTGTCCAGAGGCTTCTTTGTCTTCAGGTTTGGAGTCTTTGACGAGAGCTGGATCAGGATCAGACCTGGACTCAGAGTCTGAGGAGAGAAGGAGACAATCATCCAATAGGTTTAGCGTGTTGGATGATTTTTCAAAGTGGAAAGACTTTGCTACAATTGTTTCTTTCTGTTTCTTCCTTTCATATTCCCCAGCTGTTTTATGATCCCTCTGTTGCTTTTATCTTTCTCTGTAAAGCACTTGTTAAAGACTTAAATATTATTACTACAATCACAACTCATACTTAATGGAATTTACAAGTGTGGAGAGATTAAAAAGAATGAGTTGACCGTTGAATAATCGGCATCTATTTTGATAGAGTAATTATTGTTTTCGTCATTTTTAAAACTGAAAAGCCAAAACGTCAGCTGCTTCTCAGCCGTGTACATTTGTTGCTTTTCTTCGTCAAACATCAAAGCTACGTTAAATATTGCTGCAAGTAAATACCTCCCGATTATATTCTGGATCGATTGCTTGGTAAATACAATTTCCAACATTTTTGTCCCAAATCTAAAGAGGTTCTGTTTAATTCACTGATCGATTAGCCGACTTACAGTTGCAGCTCTTCAGTAAATATCTGTTTTCTTAGCCATTTGTCCGATAAAGAAACTTTAGTGAACATTATACGTTTATAAATACATTGTGTTTTCTTACCAGTCGTCTCTGGCACCACCGACTTTCCTCTGGACTTGCTACTGGATTCCTCTCTGCATTCAGACCTGGACCTCGTCTCTCTGCTGGACTTTTCTCTGGATTTATCTCTGGTTCTGGTGGCCTTGTCTTTGCTGGATTTGTCTCTAGACCTGGACCGCCCCCCTCTGCTGGACTTTTCCATCGATTTATCTCTGGATCCGGACTTAGTTCTGGTGCTTTTCTCTTTAGTGGGCTTTTCTCTGGATTTAGACCGGGTTTTGGTCGTCTTGTCTCTGCTGGATTTATCTGTGGACCTGGATCTGGACTTCCCCTCTTTGCTGGACTTGTCTCTGGATGTATCTCTGGATCGGGACCTGGTTCTCTTTTCCCTGCTGGATTTCCTTCCCTCCGCCGCCTCCTTCCTGTCCTTCTCTCCGTCCTCACTGCTCCTCTTCCTCTTGGTCTCTGTCGTCTTGTCTTTACTCTCTCCGCTTGAACTCCGCGTCCTTTTGCTGGAAGACATTTCCTCTTCGTACCTCTTAGCTGCAGTGACCCGCCTGCAAGAAGAAAAGTATTCTTACTGATCAATAATCCATGGATCAGAATCAGCTGATCAATCACCCCATCAGGATGATGGTACTCACATGAGGCTCTTGTATTCTCTGGAGAAAGACACTTTGATGGATTCGTTGTTGATCCACAGAGCTTTGGAGGAATAATAATCCACCATCTTCTGAGCATCAGGAGTGTTTTTCATCTCCACAAAGGCCTGAAGAATAAACACAACTCATGTTAGAATATGGTACGATGATAAAGTACTACAGGACATTATTACGGAAATACAGTACGGTACTACGGCATGGTACCATGTACTACAGTATGGTATTACGGTACTACAGTATGGTATAGTACTACTACAATAAAAACACCATATTGTCTTCAACAAAGGACGAAGGACTCTTCTATCTCCAGATGAAGTGTTTCCTGGTTGTAAAGTTTTACTTTACTTGTAGATATTTAAGAAAAACATTTACAGATTGTTAAATGTGGAGGAAGAGAGGTGTTGGATCAGCATTCAGGACGGGGGGATCGGTACAGACCGAACAGGACCGGGGGGATCGGTACAGACCGAACAGGACCGGGGGGATCGGTACAGACCGAACAGGACCGGGGGATCGGTACAGACCGAACAGGACCGGGGGGATCGGTACAGACCGAACAGGACGGGGGGATCGGTACAGACCGAACAGGACCGGGGGGATCGGTACAGACCGAACAGGACGGGGGGATCGGTACAGACCGAACAGGACGGGGGGATCGGTACAGACCGAACAGGACCGGGGGGATCGGTACAGACCGAACAGGACCGGGGGATCGGTACAGACCGAACAGGACCGGGGGGATCGGTACAGACCGAACAGGACGGGGGGATCGGTACAGACCGAACAGGACGGGGGGATCGGTACAGACCGAACAGGACGGGGGGATCGGTACAGACCGAACAGGACGGGGGGGATCGGTACAGACCGAACAGGACGGGGGGGATCGGTACAGACCGAACAGGACGGGGGGGATCGGTACAGACCGAACAGGACGGGGGGGATCGGTACAGACCGAACAGGACGGGGGGGATCGGTACAGACCGAACAGGACGGGGGGGATCGGTACAGACCGAACAGGACCGGGGGATCGGTACAGACCGAACAGGACGGGGGGATCGGTACAGACCGAACAGGACCGGGGGATCGGTACAGACCGAACAGGACCGGGGGATCGGTACAGACCGAACAGGACCGGGGGGGATCGGTACAGACCGAACAGGACGGGGGGGATCGGTACAGACCGAACAGGACTCTCACCTTAGACGGCAGCAACAGGGTGTAGAGCGGCGGGCCGAAGCGCTTGATGATGGTAAGCAGATCTGATTGGTCGTCTTCTCCCGCTGGAGCCGGAGAGAAACTCATCACCCGAGAACTCTGTGAGGAGAAACAGATGATTGATCTCTCTAGTGTGGAGGGCGAGCCGAGGCTGTTTTTAAAACCGTCCACGAGCGTTTCAGAAGAGATGTCCACACCAACACGCCTACATGTGTACACTGGCCATGCAGGTGCAAACAGGAAGTAGATTGTTATATTTTCTGCAGCTAAGCTATCAGAATATTATTGTCAAAATAAAAGGTCAGGCTTGATACTTGAGATATATCTTTATACTTCCAACACACGCACTCAAACGGACAAATGTAAATGTGTTCAAAATACTTTTCCTAATTTACCGTAGTTTCAAGGCTGCAGGTGTATATTTTAAAATTGAACAGTTACAAGTCAAAGCTTCACCAGATTATGGGTCAAGAAATCTTGGTTTCATTGTCTGTTCTCTCACTCGTAGCTCTGCTGGTGGCTGAAGTCTGTCGTACTGGAGAGCATTTAAGCTTTTGCTCGTTTACAGGTTCTTTGTGAACTTCACAATAGTTGTGCAGAACAATACGCATCGATAAGAAAAGGAAAGTCCTCTGTTTTGCGTCCATCGTCCTCCTCGAAGCCGCTAACCGTGACTTCAGGCGTCCGCTCCGTAGGGCTGCTAACGCCGCCGGACACGCCGCTCGCTAATCGCTCCAATAACAGCTGCTTCCTCCGCATGTCGGCAGTAGAAGAATTATAAAATGCAGAATTTAACTGCACAACAGCTGATAGTATAGACAATAAGGTCAGCAACGCCTGTAATCCGTCACACATGTTGAATTAAGCTGGTAGTAGATTGGTAATCAAGGCTAGCAGAAAAGATATGCGTTGTAAAACTAAGATGTAGCAGCGTGGATGTAGCCCGAGTTCTATATGCAAGTGCTATCTAGTAAATGATGTTTACGTGACGCTAAAGAAGTCACTGAAGAGTCAGAGGTTTCAGACGGCAGGCCGCATTGTGACTGTGAAGCTCAGACGTAAAGGGGCTGAAGTGGACTTTGAGTCGGACCATCGTGTCGCATGTTGGATGAATATCTACCTGGAGGAAGTTGAAGGTATTGGAGATCCTGAACTCCATCTTCTCTCCGTTCACAGTCGGAGGATAGTTCCTGTGGAACGTCACCAAGTCCTTGGCCTGGTCGCTGGTGCCCAGCTCCACAAACGCCTGCAGCATTCACAACAGATTGATTTTTTTGTTGTGTGTGAAAAACACAAACTACATTTGTTTGTTGTGCTTCACTGAGCTGAACATTGGTCTGATGTGTCTGATTCTTCCAGCTTTTTATGTACAACATGCACGACATGTACTTTGTTTTCTAACACCCGAATAGACTGCAGAGGACCCAAAGAAAACCGGACTAACTCAATACGTAGAGCCCAGTTGCACCGTGCGGTTCAATGAAGATCGAGGGTCACTTGCACTAAACAAATTCAAAGTCCAAGTTCCAACGATATTCTCTCCGGTCATGCAACACTGTGGGGACGTCGGCTTAGAATCATTTCACTCTTTTGCTGCCGAAACTATTTCTATTATTTCATACATCTGGTGTCTGAATAGCACCTTTTGTATCTCTGTTACATAGTTATTACTGAAGGGGAGAAGACCATCACTGTAACAGCTGATTCATAACATTTGACCGGTGGCGTCACCGCTGTGTGTGATGAACCTCACGGACTCACCAGAGACGGGAACATGAGGACCGTGACGATCTTTCCAAACGGTTCGGCCAGCTTCCTGAGGTACGCCTCGTCCACGCACTGAGCCGGGAATCTCACACACACCACTTTACCTTTCTCTGACGTCTGACAGGAAAAACACACACACACACACACTGTTATTTAAGAGCAGATACACTCGACGTCAATGCTTTCTGCTTTCTGAGTCTTTACCTTCTTTTGGGTTTTTTTATTCTGCTTTACTGTTAAACACAGAAAACAACAAATGTTAGTGCAATCATCAGAAGAGAGTCAACAGAAAACAATAAGATGCCTTTACTGGAGGAGCTCTGATTGGCTGTCTGGGGCTGCTGGGCAGCCTTTCCTTCGTCCTTGTCCGATTGGTCCTCGGGCCTTAAATGACAAGACCGATGATATTGAAGATGTAAACCTCTTTATTAAAACTACATGAATAAAGGCTGTTACGACAACATATGAGGTGCTCTTTAGGTAAAAGAATAATTAAACAAATATAAATGGGGGGGGGGGGGGGGGGGGGGGGGGGTTCTATTCAGAGACAACGTCAAGGAACGTCATTGCTTCAGACGTCATCGTTAGACGTTAACGTGAGCCACCCAGTGCAAAATATATTATTTACGTTGATGTATGTTTCCTTGACAAAAGACATCTCGTAAATGTATAACATAACCTTTTGTCTCATTAGTCTTCATGCACATTTGGTGGTGAATGCCACTGACCTGCAGATTGTCTCCATACGACAGTCCCAGTTAGGAAACCTGCAGAAGAGAGGTGCCGTAGTTATTAAAACAGAAACGAAAGACAATCATTAAATGAAATCCTGAGACTTTAAATGTTAAACTCAGACATATAAACAATATTTCTTTGCTGATTTATTCTAGTCCTTCAGGGTTAGGACTGCGTTAGGGTTCCACAAGTGTTTTGAGTCACTGAAAACAAACCTTTTCCTTTCAAGGTGAAGATGTCCAGAAACTTTGAAGTGTTGCCGTTTCAACGCGGTAAACAGAGGTCTGGACTTGTGATGTCAGACTGTGCGCAATCAACTCTTTGGCCAAAATGACTGAGGTCACTGCTACTCAACCCAAGCCTTTATGACAAATAATCGTCTCTGACTTTTTTTTAAGCTAAAGGTTTCGGGGCTTGGAGGAGTTCAAGTGAACTATTCTGAGGAGAAACAAGAGAGAAACTTACTGCTGCAGCAGGTTGAGCTGTCCGTCTGCATGGTGAGGCCCGTTTATATGTTTAACCCACACCTGAAACACAAGAACAAACGGCAGCATAAATAAACCCGTCTCACTGGACTGCGTCTACCTGACAGCTGCTGCAGGTGCATGAAACTTCCATCCCGCCCCCCCATCAGACTCAGTAGAGAGAGGGTTCGTGGATGAGAACAGGTGTACTTACCTTCTCTGACATCACAGTGATATCACACAGAGAGCACGAGTACGGGAACCCTGGCGGAGACGTCCCGTGGAAGTCCAGAGCTTCATTCTTGGAGGGCAACGAGGAGGAGGCGGCGGCTACGGCGGGCAGGCTGCTGCTGCTGATGGAAGAGGTCTCAGACTCACAGCACTCCACACGAGTTTTTGGATGGGACGCTTCAGGAGGCACTGAAATGTGATCAGCTGGTTGCAGCTGAGAGAAACGGGAAGCACCAGTTTTTTTGGTTCTTCCTGCAGAGCTGAAAGAGGGTCGATCCTGTGAGGATGCTGGAACGGTGTCTCTGCCCGTCTTACCATACTTAGAGGGTCCTGGCTCGGGGTTGTAGTCCTGAGAGGGCACTGGACCAGCATCTCTGCCCATCTTACCATAATCAGAAAGTCCTGGGTTGTAGTTGTAGTCTTGAGAAGACACTGGAGTGGCGTCTCTGCCCGTCTTGCCATAATCAGAAGGTCCTGGTCTGTGGTTGTAGTCCTGGGAGGAAACTGGACCGGCGTCTCTGCCCGTCTTGCCATAATCAGAAGGTCCTGGTCTGTGGTTGTAGTCCTGGGAGGAAACTGGACCGGCGTCTCTGCCCGTCTTGCCATAATCAGAAGGTCCTGGTCTGTGGTTGTAGTCCTGGGAGGAAATTGGACTGGCGTCTCTGCCCGTCTTGCCATAATCAGAAGGTCCTGGTCTGTGGTTGTAGTCCTGGGAGGAAACTGGACCGGCGTCTCTGCCCGTCTTGCCAAAATCAGAAGGTCCTGGTCTGTGGTTGTAGTCCTGGGAAGAAACTGGACCGGCGTCTCTGCCTGTCTTGCCATAATCAGAAGGTCCTGGTCTGTGGTTGTAGTCCTGAGAGAACACTGGACTGGCAACTCTGCCTGTCTTACCATAATCAGAAGGTCCTGGTCTGTAGTTGTAGTCCACCACAAAGCTGGAGGATGATAATAATGATGGTATGTATTTTCTGACAGAGCTGTCGGTCGTGGGATTCCCCCAGTGGTCCAGCTCAGATGAAAGAGGACCAGGCGTTACCTGGTCTAGAGGGTACTGGAGAGGCTGGCTGCGGGGATGATCCCAGTCGCCAGCGGTGGGATTGACGGTAGGTCGAAGGGAGGAGCTAGGGGGATAAGAGGAGGAAGAGGAGAAAGAAGGAGAAAGAGTATCGGGACGGAAAGGTTTGACGGTCCCCCTTTTTCCTTTGATCTGTTTGAGGACTTGAGGCAGGGACTCGAGGGTGAGGACGTCTTCGGGAAGCTCGGCCAGCAGCGCCAGGTCGGCAGGTTCCAGGCCGCAGCTGTTCAGGATGCCGAGAGCGCCATCCTGCGACAACTGAGCCCCTACGGAGGAAAAGGACGAGGATGGCTGGGAGTCCTGAGGCTGCCTGTAAAAGTCGCGGTCCGATGAGGCGTGGCGGCGGTCCGAAGAGCCGTAAGGTCCGGGATCAGGTCTGTGATCGGAGTCAGACGAAGGTGGTCTGTACGGGTAGTTGTGAGACATGATGGAAGTAGAGACGCTCGGGGCGTCTTCTGCAGACAGAAGGTGTCAGGGAAGACAGGAGATGTAAAATCTGACTCACCGAGACGCAGAAATGATGAACTGTTCGTCTCAAGATAAAAACACGAGCTGATCAGGAGAGTAAAAAGTACACAGGAACGGTGACGTATCTTTGTTACATACGAGGAACAAAGACAATGAACAAGTTGTATTAAATACATGAACTTTAACTAAACCTCTTACCAAAGTATACCTGAAAATGCCAAATCCAGCTTTACAATGCAACCACAAAAAAGAAGACAAATACCCATCATAATAAGACAACGGTAAATATTGTACTTTGTACTGAAACTTATTATGTATTTAAACTGACGGATGAAGTGTTCCTTTATGTGTTGAATGTTTATGATAAACTGAAGGATGAAGTGTTCCTTTATGTGTTGATGAATGTTTGTGATAAACTGAAGGATGAAGTGTTCCTTTATGTGTTGAATGTTTGTGATAAACTGAAGGATGAAGTGTTCCTTTATGTGTTGAATGTTTGTGATAAACTGAAGGATGAAGTGTTTCCTTTATGTGTTGATGATGAATGTTTATGATAAACTGAAGGATGAAGTGTTCCTTTATGTGTTGAATGTTTGTGATAAACTGAAGGATGAAGTGTTCCTTTATGTGTTGAATGTTTGTGATAAACTGAAGGATGAAGTGTTCCTTTATGTGTTGAATGTTTGTGATAAACTGAAGGATGAAGTGTTCCTTTATGTGTTGAATGTTTATGATAAACTGAAGGATGAAGTGTTCCTTTATGTGCTGAATGTTTGTGATAAACTGAAGGATGAAGTGTTCCTTTATGTGCTGAATGTTTATGATAAACTGAAGGATGAAGTGTTCCTTTATGTGCTGAATGTTTATGATAAACTGAAGGATGAAGTGTTCCTTTATGTGCTGAATGTTTATGATAAACTGAAGGATGAAGTGTTCCTTTATGTGCTGAATGTTTGTGATAAACTGAAGGATGAAGTGTTCCTTTATCTGTTGATGAATGTTTGGGATAAACTGAAGGTTTACTCTTTAAAAAGCCTCTTGGATCAGCTGTTAAATGCATCGTCACAAATCTGAAAACAGGCTGTTTTTCTTTTTAGAGAACCGTGGTTCTCACAGAAACATATGAACTATGATGCATTGCTGTAGATTAAACTAGACAACAGGATATAAAGGAGTGACAACGCAAAATACACTTTAATGCAGCATGAATATGAATCCAGAAACATCAGATATAACATTCAACAGGGAGCATTTTATTGCAATACTTTTACTTTGAGTACATTTTGGTGGCTGCTACTCAACCAAAGCCTGTATGACAAATAATCGTCTGACTTTTTTTTTAAGCTAAAGGTTTCGGGGCTTGGAGGAGTTAAAGTAAACTATTCTGAGGAGAAACAAGAGAGAAACTGGAGTGGCGAGAGAGAGCGCTCTCTCTCTCTCTCTATATATATATATATATAGATAGATATATCTCTCTCTCTGGAAGAAGCTCCAGTATAATGCATATCTATCTATCTATCGAGATAGATAGATAGATAGATAGATAGATAGATAGATAGATAGATAGATAGATAGATAGATAGATAGATAGATAGATAGATATATATATATAGATATATATATATGCATTATACTGGAGCTTCTTCCATCTCGTGTTTACTGTAGACTGAACAAAATGTGTCTTCAACACACAAAACAAGCTTATACCACATTTGAAGCAATAAAAGTTGCAAAACCTGTCACTAAAATAACATGTAGACAACAGTCACCGTGAATGTGAACTGTTATGATGTTTGTGATATCTCAGAATGAGGCTAACGGCGTTAGCTTACCGAGCTAATGCAGAAATTATCATCAACGTTAGCTAACGGCTAACAAACAGCTAACAACTTTTTCAGCAGCGGACTTACCTTAAATTAAATATAGAACTTTTGTCAAGTGACCCACGTAGTTTTCTAAAGTCAGCCAGTAAAACGCTCAGATGTGAAAAAGTTGTTTTAACCGAAGACGAATGCAGAGAGTCGTTTCGAGCTATTGTGTTGTGACAAGCTCGCTGCGTGACGGAAGCGCCCGTCTTCTTCTTCTTCTTCTTCTTCTTCTTCGTTGTTTTGTTCACCGCCACCTGCTGGCGTGGAGGGCACACTGGGAATTAAATAGATATTCATTTAAATTCAATTGAATGGGTAAAATAAAATAAATCAATATTGAATTAAATTAAGTACAGTACAATACAGTAAAATATCGTCAGTAACACACTTAATATTTTTATTAAAATATTTTTTAATCAACATATATATATATATATATAGATATATGTTTCAAAAAATATATATTTTAATATACGTCAATATATTTATAAATATATATATACTTATATACACGTATATATGATACATATATAAAATTCATATATGTTTTAAATATATGTATTATATACACCCATACATACACAAATACGAAAATATACAATATATGCTGTCTTTAAAAATATATATATATATATATATATATACAGTATATTACTAAATATATATTTTAAATATTTTAAATATGTATATAAAATACTAAATATTTGTATGTACGTGAATGTATGTAAAAGTTACAGCGTTATTCAATTGTCATTGTACAATAGGTTTGCACAACGAAATGCAGATCGTTACCATTTTGCTACACAAGAAAAACACAAATACTCTCCATGTGGATGGTGTATGGTGGAGGATGAGCGGAGGAGTCTCACAGCCTGAGGAAAGAAGGTGTTTTGATGTCTGGTGGTACGGCAGCTGATCTCTGACCAGGTGAGATCTCTTTTAATGTCCTTCGAGCTCTTTGCAGGCACCTCTTCTCACCGATGCTCAGTAGACGGGTACCAATGGCATTCTGGATGGTTTTAATCACCGGCTGTAGAGCCCTCCTGTCCTCCTGTCTGGAACGGTTTAGACGGTTTGTAACGTTTCCAGTCAAGATTCTTTATTTTGCTCTTCTGTAAAGGTTAACAAGATATTTAAAATACACATGTATAAAATATTCAATCTTAATTTTCAGCTTAATTCCCATAAATTGTCATCTCTCTCTCTCTCAGAATATTTTTAATATAAATAGCTCAAGTAACACACAGGGTGTGTGGATTCTCATGCTGTCAGTTTTAACCAGCAGGTGGTGCTGTAGGACTATCTTTCAGACCAAAAGTGTTAAAGCAGGTTTAGCTCCTGTCAATCATCAGGGTTCTCTGTGTTTAATAAGACCGAGAGCTGAAACAAAAGATGTGCTGGACTAACACCAAACCATAGACTGCATAAGCAAGAAACACTGAGCGTTAGATCGTGTGATATAACCTTTGTTCAATGATGAAATGTATTCTCTTCTATCTGGTAAATAGAAATACCCTGACAATGACTCAAGTAACAGCAGCAACACCACAGTGTGAAAACACAATACAAGTAAAAGTACTGCATTCAAAACCTTGAGTCAAAGAAACAATGTCTCTACGATGTAGTAGAAGTAGCAGAAAATGTAAATAATCAAGTAAAGTACAAGTACAGGGAACTGAATTTGTACTTAACAGTGCTTGAGTAAATTGACTTAATTACAATCAACCACTGGAAGTATATAATATAGTATGTTATATACTGTATCTATAACATTTAATCTAAGTATACCGGGGTCACTGATAAACCCTAGAGATAGCTTGAGATAGAAAGTATATAAAACTAACAGAAAAAACTCCTGCAAATAAAATGTAATTCTGTTTTGGTGCAAATATATTTGTTTCTGCTTATGATGAAATAAGATAAGAGATGTTATTCATCTAAACAATAAAGTCAAATAAAAACCAATAAAAACCCTTCTCACCAAGGCTGTCACGTGGTTTTCCTCCGCAGATGGACCACGATAAGGACTCAACGTGGGCTTAAAATAAACTATGATACACTTTAGAAATACTCACTGAAATAACAAGAAACACAATGAAAGGAAATGTAGAAAAAGGAATAAAGCGAAAGTACAACTGAGGATGCAACACAGTAATAAAAGTGGACGTGAACATTTCACTGTGTTAAATTTTTAGCTTCATGTTTTTCTTTCTCCTGGAATGAAACTAAACTGCACAGTAGTACTAGTAGTACTAGTAGTACTGGATGTAGTAGTGGTAGTATTCCAACAGCAGGTGGAGCCACAGACTGCATGTTAAACACTGAGTTCTTCTGCTGATTCTGTTTCAGTTTGTAGAAATAGAGATCAGGAAATACATCGATGATATTTGACATGAAAACCGGATCAAAATCAGTTCCATTCAAAGAGTTTCTATTGTTAAAATATATAATCTTGCTGATGTTGTGTTTATATATGTGTCAAAGTAGTAAACAAACAAACAACTCATTTTGATTTAAAATAGATTTTACAGCTCCGTCAGGTTTCAATTTAACTCGCATGAATTTAAAGAAATGTACTTTTTTTTAAACATCTGCTGTTTGTGTTTGAGTACGAGATGATATCGTTTATTTGACTCATCATGTACGAATCAAGAGGAATACTTTCAGTCAATAACATTTAAATAAATCAATGAAATATTTCCCCAACATCAAAATGACAGAATAAAACCAAAGGTGTTAAGATCTCCGTCAGCATGCTGCAGAGTTGATCAACTGATGAATCACGTCTCTATTAAATACAGCAGAAGAAGAACACATGAAATGTATTAAAGTGTTTCACAATGATATCAAATATAAAGCAAATATTTACATCAGTAGCAGAGAAAGAAATATTATAATATCAAACTAAAATCAAAACGTTTCAAATAAATCAGCTGATAAAGAATTATGATCATAATTGATCATTTTTTAATTATTATTATTATTTTTAATATGATCATTTTTTAATTGAGATTGACTTCCTGATTTCACAGCACTTCACCCGAACGCTTCCTCTCTGCTCCGTGCTCATGTAAAAATAGGAAGATTATTTTTATGCTCATTGATTCATAAGAACATTTTCTGATGTTCAGTTTGTGCTGAACGCTTCATTTGTCCGTCACTCACGTGCACCAAAACACACAAGTTAATCACTTTACATTCATCCTCCCGGATATGAGTCACATGTGATGTGAAATGTGTTTGATGTCATTCTTCTTCTTTACACGTTCATGTTGTAACTTTCCACAGAACAACGTGAGTTCATCAAAGCAGCTTCATCAGTCACAGCTCATCTGTGTGTTCATGTAAAATACATAAAAACCAATAAACACCGTGACGTACAGATAAATGTCTCAACGCGACAGACTTGTGCCGTAGAATTTCTCCGGTCTGGCCACAGAAATGATATTTGATATTTGATGAATATTTGAGTGTTTATGGGTTGAAGAAAAGCAACACATTGTGTTGTTGGGTGGATGTGAAACGCTGGCATGTTGCCGTGAGGTTAATCTGTAATCAGCTGCTTAATTGTCATCATGTGGAGGAGCTGATGACACAGAAATACCTGTATTTACACACCTGAGCGTCTGCCAATCAATAACTAACTCAACTGATTCTGGATCTGTTCCACGACAGAACGGCCTCAGTGCGTTTTATGATTTCACAGTAAGAAGGACGTGTAATGGATGAACATTGTACAATTCATAGTTTTGTATGTAAATACTCAGTTGCTCAGAGACTCTGCAGGGATCTGGTCCAGGTCTTCGGCTTTAAACCAGTTTTCAAACTGTTGACAGCACTGAAGTATGACCAACATTTCACTGATGACGCGTGTCGATCACACTAACGATCTCAGCTTCGTCAGCTCTGTCAGTATCACCGGCCACAACAACGTTCTGCCCTCAAACGTTTATTTTTTCTTAAAATCAAGATATTTTGTCGAACTGGAATTATTTTTGAAAGCTAACGTAACCGTAGTTATATTTTGTAAAATCCAACTGTAACGTTGACCAGCAAATATTTGGCATTTTTACTTTATAATTGACTAATATGATCAATCAATTCTCAAAATTACAATCAATTAATTGACTGTCATTCGACAAATCAGTTCCTTCTTCCAGCTGTAAATGAGATGCATGTATGCACTATATAAGCCCCATAATGATTACAAGTCCAGGCCTATTGTTTAATAAAGATCTGTAAAATATAAAAATGTATTTTCTGTGCAGTGAACTGATTGGAGCCCAAACTGCTGAACAGAATGTGATAAATGATTGTTGGATATCAGAACTGAAGATGTACGATGTAACAGATTTGTCGAGACAATAGCAACACATGAGTAACAGTCAAATAAACGAGAAACAGCATAAAGACATTGTAGCACCAGAGATCAAACGTTCCACACTCTCCTGGCACTGAGCATATTGTTTGTGGGTCTTTTCCAGCCACAGCAGATGTGCTTTACAACTCTGTGTCCAGATGTGGCAGCAAAGAAAAGCAGAGTTTAGTTCGCTGTCCGCTGCACTTTCTTACAAGATCAGTCGGCATACCTCCGCCAACTGGTTTGAGGTCTGGCTCTGAGGTCGAGGTGTGTGTGTGTGTGTGTGTGTGTGTGTGTGTGTGTGTGTGTTGGGGGGGGGGGGGGGGGGGCTGAGAACACGGATGTGTCATCAAAGATGAGGCTCCTGTTGTTTGACACCCGCTGCAGAGGAAAGGAATGAGTTCTGGTTTGAACAGACATGATTGGTTTCAGGGTTTAAAAAGAGTGTGAATACTTCAACAAATATCGCCACAATTACACCATTTATGTAAAACAGACTTCATCCTCCTTCATCCTCAGGAAGTTTGTATCAAATAAGTAGCCCTTCGTACTACTCGGTACCCTTGAAGTAGCTCTCAGTTTAAAAAAGGTTGGTGACCCCTGATTTAGAGTCACACAGACCATAAAGCAGAGGATGCTTTAGGGCGGGGCTGCACAGTGATTGACAGGTCTCTACCAGAGACGTATACGGCGTCTCTACGTCGCTCCTCCTCAGTCCAGATACGGTCACTTCTGTTCATGGGTTGGAAAAACAACAACATGGCGACGGCCCTAATCCAAGATGTCAACGGCGAACTCTAGGCTTCAAACCGTCCACAACCCAGTGGGTGACGTTATGATGACTACGTCCACTTCTTATGAATATGGATATGGGCGCCACGCTTTGGGACGACGTTGTTATCAGCTGTAACCTCCGTATGAGAGCAGCGCAGAGAGCTAACCAGCGGGGCACGCTCACGTGCACTAACATGCAAGTGCGGCGCTATAGTAAAACCCTGAATGTCGTAGAGAACCTTTAACTTTCCCTGTTGCCTCTCACTGTCGAGTCGGACAAACAGACGTTTATTTGCAGCGGCTGCCAACCTTGACCTTCCTCGTCATGAATGCACATGCTTGCATTGGAACATTCAATTCGGTTCTTTGGTTGTGTGTCTTGTTGTAACGTTGTAACGTTGGATGTCCTTAAAGTCGCGTGACTCTAATCTAGCGGTGTTTTCATCCGACACTAGCCGACTTATTTCTTTTTCTGTGGCGTTGTGGAGCTCATTACCAACGAAGACAGCTGCGACTAACCTCACGTTATTCTCCTGACAACAAACGGTGAAATGAGAAGTTGGTTGGAGCCAAGATTCGTGCTTTATTTATAAGAAAGGAAACAAACATCAAACGGAACCGACGGAAAAAAAGAACTTTGAATCGACAAAATCAGCCCCGAGAGTGGAAACGCATTGAAGAGACGAGTGGACGGAGGGACGGACGCATCTGAAGGGGACAAACTGATACGTCTGATACGTCTGAAATGGATTCACACACACTCGTCCGTCAAGTGATTAAAAGTTGTTTCTGTCTTTAATCAGCTGATGGGTGTCCAACACGTTGTCCTGAGGGGATAATTAAGGATCTGCTGCTGGTTAAGTTGATGTATCATCACGTCTCACGGCATTTATTCATATAAGATAAGATAAGATAAGATAAGATAAGATAAGATAAGATAAGATAAGATAAGATAAGATAAGATAATCCTTTATTCGTCCCTCAGTGGGGAAATTACAGGATTACAGCAGCATTGCTCACAAGTAAATAAAAAGATAAAAATCAAGTAATATAATAAACTAAACAGTAAAACAGTAATAAAATAAGACAGTAAAGAAGAGTATTAAATATACCAGTATATACAGAATATATATACAGAATATACAGACGGATCAGGTAAATACTTGAACGTATTGGATATTGCACGGACTAGATAAGATATTGCACCAGGTGAATGAATTAAAGTGTTAAAGTGTTCAAAGTGTTCGTGTTCAGTGTGTTCGTGTTCAAGTGTTCATGGTCCACCGAGAGCAGTTTGTTGTGCAGCCTGACAGCAGCGGGGAGGAAGGACTTGCGGTACCTCTCCCTCAGACACCGGTGGTGAATCAGCCAGTGACTGAAGGAGCTGTGCAGAGCTGCCAGAGTGTCCTGCATGGGGTGGGAGGCGTGAGAGATCATCCTCATCGCCATCATCCTCCTGTCTCCCACCACCTCCACAGTATCCAGTGGACACCCCAGCACGCTGCTGGCCTTCCTCACCAGTTTGTCCAGTCTCCTCCTGTCAGCTGCCGCGATGCTGCTGCTCCAGAAGACCACTCCATAGAAGATGGCTGATGCCACCACGGAGTCGAAGAAGGTCTTCAGGAGTGCTCCCTGCACCCCAAAAGACCTCAGTCTCCTCAGCAGAAAGAGTCTGCTCTGTCCTTTTTCATAAAGAGCGTGAGCGTGGTCAGTCCAGTCCAGTTTATTGTTCAAGTGAACACCCAGGTACTTATACGACTTCACGACCTCAATGTCCAGTCCCTGGATGCTCACCGGTGTCGGAGGAGGGCGTTTACCCCGGCGGAGTCCACCACCAGCTCCTCGGTCTTGCTGGAGTTGATGTGGAGGCGGTTCCGCTGGCACCATCCTATAAAGTCCTGGTTTAGTTCCCTGTATTCTCTGTCATCATCGGCGGAGATGAGGCCGACGATTGCAGAGTCGTCAGAGAACTTTTGCAGGTGGCAGTTGGCAGAGTTGTGTTTGAAGTCCGAGGTGTAAATGGAGAAGAGGAATGGAGCCAGAACGGTTCCCTGTGGGGCCCCTGTGCTGCAGGACACCCGATCTGACTCACACTCTCGTATCCGCACATACTGTGGACGGTTGGTGAGGTAGTCCAGGATCCATGCGGTGAGGTGGTGGTCCACCCCGGTCTGCTCCAGCTTGTCCCTCAGAAGCACAGGCTGGATGGTGTTGAAGGCACTGGAGAAGTCGTAGAACATGACTCTCACAGTGCTTCCAGCCTTTTCCAGGTGAGAGAGGCATCTCTGCAGCAGGAAGATGACGGCGTCGTCCACCCCGATGCCGGACTGGTAGGCGAACTGAAGTGGGTCCAGGGATGAACTCACCAGAGGGCGGAGATGGGCAAGGACCAGCCTCTCCAGGGTCTTCATCAGGTGGGATGTCAACTCCACCGGCCTGTAGCTGTTGAGGTTCTTTGGTACCGGTACCACGCAGGATGTCTTCCATAGCTGTGGTACTTTCCCCAGCCTCAAGCTCAAGTTGAATACGTGCTCCGCTATCCGCAAATCTGTTAAAAAATAAGTTCAGCTCATTCACCCACTTTTGGTCCCCCTCAGGCTGTTGGTTGGGCCCCTTGAACCCAGAAATCGCCTTGAGGCCCTTCCAGACCCCGACGGTGTTATTCTGCTGCAGCTGGTCCTCCATCTTCATCCTGTAGACATCTTTCCCGTCCCTGATCTTCATCCTCAGCTCCCTCTGCACAGTCCTCAGCTCCTCTTTGTTGCCAGATCTAAAAACCCTCTTCTTCTCCTTGAGCAGGGCCTTTATCTCCGGAGAGATCCAGGGTTTGCCATTTGAGAAACACATATGAGTCACGTGTTCTCTTCACCTCTGCTGGGAAAATGAATTTCTTCTGCTGGTTTTAAAGATCTGACTTTTGGATTTTGTCCAAACGACTCTGACAGGTCTGCCTTTGTATTTTCAATACTTTAAAACTCTTTAATAATAATAATTACAACAATAAGCTGACGTGTCCTCAGTGTCTCTCTGCTGTCTGTCAGACTCAGAGTCAGAGATGATAAATGGATGTTTTCTGCATTATGTATGGGTGTTTTGTTGGGACGATGTTCATCCGAGCACTTAAGTCTTTCCCAACCTGATGAGCTCCTCCTTCAGGTTTCTGCCCCATTTCCCCTCCACTCCTCCTTTTCTTCTGGATATACATCTGCAGCAGCATACATGTTTAAATCCAGTGTTTTGTCTGAAGCGGCAGTTTGTTTTGTCATTAAAATATAGACGAGCATGCTGTTGTTCGTGTCCCTTTTTCTGAAAGACAAATCTGCTCAGTGAAATTAAAGTAAACTATTAATCGGGTGAGTAGATTTATGTAATACTTTGCAGACAATAAATCAAGCTAAAGTGAGTGAGAGCAGTTCAGTCATGAGGAAGACAGTCGAGAAAACAATCACCACAAGCTCTCAAACAGAGAGCTGCAGGAACGAGTCCTAAGACAGAGGTGAGTCAGCGTTTTTTACACTTCCTGTTTCCTCGTCTTAAAGTCGATGTGTTTTGGTTAGCTGTCTGAAATAAGGTCCGTGGTTAGCACAGGAGATTTCAACGTTTTGTTCTACGATATAAAATCAATACCCTTCTGGTGAATTTACTTCCCCAAGAATCAGACATGGAGGTCTACATTATTGTCGCTTTCTCAAAAGGAGAAGCCAAAAGACTTATTCAGGATTACTAGATCTGAAAATATGTATTTGTTAATTCATCGGTTTTGTTTGAGGGCGAATATTTGCAAAAAAACTAAAAAAAACGCGAAAGCATCTTGTTCCTGAACACAACACCTTCCTTTTAGTTCCTGAAGTCACCACGCTCATTTAAGTTCCTGAACTCACCACAACTCTCAGGTTGGACATTATTGGGCTGAAAATGTGAAGTCTGATTCCCTTTATTTATCATTCTTTATTCAGCGTTATTGTCTCTCATCTTGAGTCTTCTTTCAGCAGAAGCTGGACACATGAAGTGTTTGTCAGGAAACAGAAACGCCGGCATTATGTTGCATCTCTCCATCGGAAACATCACGACTTTCTAACCAGCTGACACCCTGAGACCCTCCATCAGTGGCCTGTGACCTCCTGCGGGGCCGCGGGGCCTCAGGTTGGGCCCCTGTGCCGGTTTATCTGCGGCCTGATGGCTCCCAGCGGGAGAATTCAACATAATAGTTCTTTTGAATGTAGCACTGTGATTTAAATTGCTAATTATGATGGTGATGGAACAAATAAATAAAACATGACCTTAGCGTGTTT
>NC_136638.1:27761637-27766637 GCF_949748355.1 Melanostigma gelatinosum
TGTGTTTAAAGTGTTGTATGTTCAGTCTATCACATGTTCATTGTGTTTAATGTGTTGTATGTTCATTATGTCACATGTTCATTGTCTTTAAAGTGTTGTATGTTCATTAAGTCATATGTTGATTGTGTTTAATGTCTTGTATGTTCATTATGTCATATGTTCATTGTCTTTAAAGTGTTGTATGTTCATTATGCCATATGGTCATTGTCTTTAAAGTGTTGTATGTTCATTATGTCATATGTTCATTGTCTTTAAAGTGTTGTATGTTCATTATGTCATATGTTCATTGTCTTTAAAGTGTTGTATGTTCATTATGTCATATGTTCATTGTCTTTAAAGTGTTGTATGTTCATTATGTCATATGTTCATTGTCTTTAAAGTGTTGTATGTTCATTATGTCATATGTTCATTGTCTTTAAAGTGTTGTATGTTCATTATGTCACATATTCATTGTCTTTAAAGTGTTGTATGTTCATTATGTCATATGTTCATTGTCTTTAAAGTGTTGTATGTTCATTATGTCATATGTTCATTGTCTTTAAAGTGTTGTATGTTCATTATGTCATATGTTCATTGTCTTTAAAGTGTTGTATGTTCATTATGTCATATGTTCATTGTCTTTAAAGTGTTGTATGTTCATTATGTCATATGTTCATTGTCTTTAAAGTGTTGTATGTTCATTATGTCACATATTCATTGTCTTTAAAGTGTTGTATGTTCATTATGTCATATGTTCATTGTCTTTAAAGTGTTGTATGTTCATTATGTCATATGTTCATTGTCTTTAAAGTGTTGTATGTTCATTATGTCATATGTTCATTGTCTTTAAAGTGTTGTATGTTCATTATGTCACATGTTCATTGTGTTTAATGTGTTGTATGTTCAGTCTGTCATATGTTCATTGTGTTTAAAGTGTTGTATGTTCAGTCTATCACATGTTCATTGTGTTTAATGTGTTGTATGTTCATTATGTCATATGTTCATTGTGTTTAATGTGTTGTATGTTCATTATGTCACATGTTCATTGTGTTTAATGTGTTGTATGTTCAGTCTGTCATATGTTCATTGTGTTTAAAGTGTTGTATGTTCAGTCTATCACATGTTCATTGTGTTTAATGTGTTGTATGTTCATTATGTCACATGTTCATTGTCTTTAAAGTGTTGTATGTTCATTAAGTCATATGTTGATTGTGTTTAATGTCTTGTATGTTCATTATGTCATATGTTCATTGTCTTTAAAGTGTTGTATGTTCATTATGCCATATGGTCATTGTCTTTAAAGTGTTGTATGTTCATTATGTCATATGTTCATTGTCTTTAAAGTGTTGTATGTTCATTATGTCATATGTTCATTGTCTTTAAAGTGTTGTATGTTCATTATGTCATATGTTCATTGTCTTTAAAGTGTTGTATGTTCATTATGTCATATGTTCATTGTCTTTAAAGTGTTGTATGTTCATTATGTCATATGTTCATTGTCTTTAAAGTGTTGTATGTTCATTATGTCACATATTCATTGTCTTTAAAGTGTTGTATGTTCATTATGTCATATGTTCATTGTCTTTAAAGTGTTGTATGTTCATTATGTCATATGTTCATTGTCTTTAAAGTGTTGTATGTTCATTATGTCATATGTTCATTGTCTTTAAAGTGTTGTATGTTCATTATGTCATATGTTCATTGTCTTTAAAGTGTTGTATGTTCATTATGTCATATGTTCATTGTCTTTAAAGTGTTGTATGTTCATTATGTCACATATTCATTGTCTTTAAAGTGTTGTATGTTCATTATGTCATATGTTCATTGTCTTTAAAGTGTTGTATGTTCATTATGTCATATGTTCATTGTCTTTAAAGTGTTGTATGTTCATTATGTCATATGTTCATTGTCTTCAAAGTGTTGTATGTTCATTATGTCACATGTTCATTGTCTTTAAAGTGTTGTATGTTCATTATGTCACATGTTCATTGTGTTTAATGTGTTGTATGTTCATTATATCATATGTTCATTGTCTTTAAAGTGATTCCAGGCTCTGGTTTCGTCTCCACCTTCCTGATCTCAGTGTTTGAGTCTCAACAGCAGCTCATCGTGCTGCTGTTGATGATACTGATGGTGATGATGATGATGCAGATGACCACACAGTCATTATCATTCACTACACTCCCACAATCCTCTGCTCCAACTCCAATTACCGTGTGATTGTATGCTTGGCATGGAAAACATAATTAACAACCTGCGTCTCTGCCAAACTAAGCAGCCAACACGCTGTTTGTGTAGAACGTCGATCTGAACACAGGAAAGCAAACACAACAACGGCAACAACAACAACAACGACACAAACAGCTCGCTGCCTTTTCGGGGTTCAGAGGCAGAGCGGCGGCTCCGCGTTCCCGCGAGGCCGCCGCTATTCGCCGTAATGGCGGCGGCGGCTCGGCACTGTTCTCTCTGATGGACTGCAGGCTGCTAAGGGAGGACACTTTGTGGTGTGGACAAGAGGAATTATGGGAGAGCACGCCAAGAGAGGCCCACGGGGACGCATGGATGTGTGTGTTATCAGGTCTGTTTCAAAACACAGACTGAAAAATATCTGTGTATCAGAAACACAAACGTGCTTGTTAAAGGCTGTTAGAGTGTAGACACGTACATCACACACACGCCCACGTGTGTATGTGTGTGTGTGTGTGTGTGTGTGTGTGGTCCAGCCTGATATCCTGAACTGAGCCTTAAAGTCCAAACTAATTCACTTGAAGAGTGAAATAGAGTTTGTTGTTGTTCTAACAACCTACCAACTCATCATGTTGAGAAAATGTCATAATGAGAAGAATTACTTTTGCGAGATTTTATTATAACGGGACAGATTTGGTATTTAGTCATAAGATGTACCGGTATATATATGTGAAAATATCAAAAACAAACAAGATAACAAATGACTATTTTGTGATCATTGTCGCAGCAATTAGTTACCAGAAAACAGAAGTAATTGTTTTCGGTACCAAGGACGAACAATTGAAAATCACCGCTCTGCTTCAGTCACTGATGTTAAAACCCACAAACCAAGCCAGAAATCTAGGTGTAGTTATGGATTCAGACCTCAACCTGAACAGCCATATCAAGACAATTACAAAATCAGTCTACTATCACCTGAAGAATATATCAAGGATTAGAGGACTTATGTCTCAACAGGATTTGGAAAAACTTGTCCACGCATTTATCTTCAGCAGACTGGACTACTGTAACGGTGTGTTTACAGGTCTCTGTAAAAAGTCCGTCAGAAAGCTGCAGCTCGAGTCCTCACTAAGACCAGGAGGGTGGATCACATCACCCCAGTTCTGATGTCTTTGCACTGGCTTCCTGTGCAACAAAGAATTGACTTTAAAATCCTGCTGTTGGTTTACAAAGCACTGAATGGTTTAGGGCCAAAATACATCTCCGATCTGCTGCTACCTTATGAACCATCCCGACCCCTCAGGTCGTCTGGGACCGGTCTACTTTCTGTTCCCAGAGTCAGAACTAAACATGGAGAAGCAGCGTTCAGTTTTTCTGCTCCACATATCTGGAACAAAGTCCCAGAAAGCTGCAGGTCTGCTGAGACCCTCAGCTCATTTAAATCAAGATTGAAGACCTTTCTGTCTGCTGCTGCCTTTAATTGAACCACATTCAATTAATATATTAATCAATTTCCTGCATTTCTGCATTTTACTACTGCATTTTATTTCTTGCACTGTTTTTTTAATGTTTTAATGAATGTTCTTAATTGTTTTTAAATCTCCTTTTCTTTTGCATTATGTTTTGATGCTTTTAATGGTTTTATGTGAAGCACTTTGAATTACCTTGTTGTTGAAATGTGCTGTACAAATGAACTTGCCTTGCCTTGCCAAAATGAGCCCATTTTATTCAACGTATCCTCGTACTGTTGCTATGATATCAAGTTTCTCCTCTTATTTCGTGCATTTTCCTTCAAAAGTCCAACGGCCCACGTCAACCCTCCTCACATGCATATGGTCTTTTCAAAATAAATGTCCATCTTCACGGGACAAAAGCTTCGTTAGGTTTAGGAATAGATCGTGAAACACTGAGTTAGGTTTCACATGGGGAACAAACAGCAGCATCCTGGTTGAAAGAGTTCTGTTTGTTGGACCCACCCCCCCCCCCCCCTCCTGTGTGTGCAGCCTTTAAACGTCCTCGTGATTACGTGGATAACAAAGTAAATCATTTCATGGAATACCTACGAACTATGGCACATTATTTTCAGTAGGTATGGCTGAAAGCTGGATGAGACCAATTATATTTCATATTTGCAGTTTTTATGATTGCACCACCTGTGAACTGTTTGGACAAATATAGTCACATATTTATTGTGGTTGAGTATCTCATGCTTGTACTTATATACCAATATACTTAGTAGATTAAAATACACGATGGGATACCGTTCATCATCTTCATGCAGACAAACACAAACATGCAGACGTGTTAGTACAAACAGATGAAGCTCTCAAAAACACACTCAGTAAAACTGAGAAGCAAACGTGTTCAAACAGGAAAAAACTGCTGTTGTGCAGAAACACATGTACATACGACACTATTGTGTGTGTGCATGAATCCATCATATCGTAACAGCAGAACAAGGAGGAAAACAATGTACAACTGTGTGTGTGTGTGTGTGTGTGTGTGTGTGTATCTTGTATATTCAGCAGAAAGAGGCTGCAACTCCTTCTTCTGTTTTTTATTTATCGGGTGGCAGCGAGTCGCTGCTGCTTATTTACAGCAGATTGTTTCTCCAGATGTTTTACAGGGAGAGAAATCCCTAAACACACACACACACACTCCTCTCTTTGTCCAGATGGAAGTCATTCTTTATAAAACTCCATAATCTCTCTCCCTCTCTCTCCCTCTCCCTCTCTCTCCCTCTCTCTCCCTCTCTCTCTTCTTGGACGGATTACGGCCGTCGCTATCTTGGCTTTTTTGTAACCAGTGAACAGGAAGTGACCATACATGGACTG
>NC_136638.1:27769137-27849137 GCF_949748355.1 Melanostigma gelatinosum
ATTGTAAACATGAGTTTATGTCTCAATCTCTAGTTTCAAGTCTTCTTCAATGCAGCATGATGTTCATTTAGTACATTATGGTCCATTTAGAGTCACACAGACCATAAAGCAGGGGATGCTTTAGGGCGGGGCTTACTGTGATTGACAGTCGTATGCGGCGCCTCTACATCACTTCTCCGCATTCCAAATTTGGTAACTTCTGTTCATTGGCTGCAAAAACAACAACCAGACATCCGAAGTCCAAGACGGCGACAAGCCGAACTCAAGGCTTTAAAAGATCCACAAACCGATGGGTGACGCCACGATGATACGTCCACTTCTCATATACAGTCTGTGAGAGAAACAAACAGCCAACTTAATCTACGGAAACAAAAAAATGTTTTCATCTTTGTGTGCAGGTGGACGTTTGTGCCGAATTTGAATGGACTGGACCGACGGACAGACAACCCATCAGCAGAGGCATGACAAAAGCAAAACCAGGCGACCTTCCCTACCAAAATGAGTGAGAGGATATTTGATGATATACAATACAGTGTATATATCTATATATATATATATAGATATAGATAGATACTGTATATATACTGTGGCCTCAATTCTTGTCTCGTTTCCGCTTTGAGACTGTTAATCCGAGGATCGTGGATAAAGACATGAAAATGAATGAATGATTCCTGCCTCCCAACAACGGACTCGTCCAGATGATTCTCCTCCTCGGGTCTCTATCTCTCCCAGGAGCTTCCCGATGGTCCTCAGAGATCCTCTCTCGGCTTCCCACGCTCCTCGTATCCTCTCCGGTACCTGCAGCTCCGAGAGACCAGCTGACACTGACACCACCTGTGGAGGTGAGCCGGTCTGAAGATCACTGCTGGTTTTTTAAAACAGCAAATTTAAATAGCTTTCTGTTTTTTATCTGCTTCAGCAATGAATCGGTTCTTAGATCAGAAACCAAACGGGAGAAATAACGTCCCCTAGTTTTGCATTGATTTGACAAATTATCGTCCGACTCTGTGAAGGAAAACCTGATACAGCGTAGCAAATATTAATAAAGCGGCACATTATCCTTGTACCATAGGCAGAGTTGTACTTCTAAAAAGGTGCGACACCACAGTTTAGAAATATTGTAATGTTTACTTAAAGGTGCAGTGTGGAGGATTTGGTGCCATCTAGTGGCACGTTTTCAGATTGCAACCAACTGAAACTTCTCCAGTAGGAGAACCAGGGTGGGCGCCGGCAGCGGGGAAACGTGAATGGCCCTGTCTAGAGTCAGTGGTTGGTTTGGCCCTTCTGGGCTACCGTAGCAACATGGTGACCTGCTCCATGTGTAGAAATACAGGCTTATTCTAAGCTGACGAAAACACAAAGACTCTTATTTTCACAAAGAAAACACTTCATAAAGGTCCTCTATGCGACATTCAGAGCATGAATATAGCAGCAAACAACTATTAACAGAGGAATGTTTAAAGTATACCAAAAGTAAGAACAGTAATATATACTATACTCTTATATTATACATATTCATGCATTAATGTTACTTTAAATATCAACTGTTAAAAGTCAAGCTCATTATAATTGATTTATATACTGCTGGGTCATTTCGTTCATAATAATAGATCAACATTGATGAGTTGATGATCTTTTAAAGATATACATGAATAATCGGACACTTTAAAGTAAATGTGGTGCAGTAAACAGCACAATATTTCCCTCTGAGTTGTGTTGGAACAGAAGCATGAAGAAGCAGAAAGTGGAAATATTACAGCTCAGCGTTTGAGTAAATGTACGTTCCACCGCTGGTTACACCGCTGGAGGAGGAAACATGACAGAAGAGCCTTTAAAAAGACGGATTTACACCTTTTCAACATCTGACTTGAATGAGTCTGAAAGCTCCTCCAGAGAAGATTTAAACCATCAGGTTTCTGAGCTGCTCCTCTTCTGCAACATGTTCTTTTTGTTTTCATATGAAGAACCGCTTCTTCTCTGCAGCCTCTCAGCTGTTAAATCAGATCGCGCCACAGACAGAAACACACGCGCAGCTGCTGAGCGTCAGCGCGCTGCTTCATAGCGGGACTGTGAACACGCAGCGTGTTGTGGAGGTGCAGCATAATTCAGACCGACTGGTTTACAGTGGAGGTGACAGCGCGTGGAGCACGTGGGCAGCAGATGACTCTGATCTGCAGCAGAAACACAAAAGAACACAAAGCTGCACATCGCGCTTTGAACCGCCGACGACTGGAACCACGGTCAGCATCGACCGCCGGACACGTCTGCTTTCGTTCCGTGAGACAAAGTGACGCGTTGTTTCTTTAAACGCTTCTCGGGGACAATAAAGTCCTGACGTCACTTCCTGCAGCTGAATGGAAACAGATCTGCTTTTATTAAGTGCAGAACTGTCAAACATCGAATTAAGAAAACGTTTCAGCGTCTCCGCCGACGCTCGTTTAGAGAAAGCTGCAGATGAAGTTTTACTGTTTTCACCTGTCAGACATTACACGAAGCTGACCTGCTGGCAATCGGGTTTTAACTCATCAATGATGAATAGATGAGACTTATTTATAAAAATAATAACAGCAATAATGAGAACAATAATAATAATAATACAACAATAACTCTCCAGCTTACTTTTAAGAGAAAAACATCCTTTATTGCTACATATATACAATAATTATTCGTGTTAATAATAATAATAATAATAACATTAATGAAAATAATTCTGATAAAATACTTTCCAGCTCATGGTAAATAAATAAAAATCCTTTAGTGATACCAGGTTGACTAAAGTGTTTCATGAATTAAAACTCGTCAAGTGGTCACATGACATGTGACATGTGACACATGACATGGCAACACTGCACACTTAAAGAGATCATGTGACGAGCCATGACAGTGAAAATGAGTTTTCTGGAACAAACGCACACATACACTGGCAGATAAAGAAGAATATTAAACCACATATTAATAAAGCGAGGTCAATGGAGCGCTGCAGCAATGTAGTCCAACAGGAAGTGAGCTTCACGCGGGTTGCTGTCCAGTCCGAACCCACTCTCAACATTTCTCTTCAGGGACAGAGGGGGCTGATGGGAAATGTGGTTCTCGTTTGTAGAAACATGAGCGCTGGTGTGTGGGTGTGTGTGTGCGTGTGTGTGTGTGTGTGTGTGTGTGTGTGTGTGTGTGTGTGTGTGTGTGTGTGTGTGTGTGTGTGTGTCACTCTGGATTACATGATGACAGAATAATGAGTGTTGCTGAGCAGCAGTCGGGCTGTTTTCTATGCAGCACCTGGACTGTGGTGGTCTCTGATAAACGGATCCTCAGCTGTCAGGACCTCAAACCTCCTCCAGCTGTGACCACTTATGATGTCACGCAGGTCGCCGTCTAGCTGTCTGGCCATCACGTGACATCACCGCCGACAAGTCAACCCCTGAGCTGCAGGAAGGTGGTGGATGATCATCAGATTGTTACAGACAAGAAGCCTGCGGACATAAAATCTGAAGGAGAGAAGTCAACAACGACTCCCAGGGTGCATTTCACCAACAGGCATCCGAACACAGAGCTCCAGACGCTGCTATGTGCCTGCTAACGGCTAGCTGAGGCTGAAGATCACGGTGTCGAGAAAACTGATTGATGATCTGCAACAGCTGTCTGAGTGCAAACCTGAACACATTCCTTCCATTGCAATAATTACAGTTGTTCTATTGCAATTATTGCATTTATTCTCGTGCAATAATTACATTTAAGTATTCATTCAATCATTATTGATTTATTGTTTTACGACATTTAATTAAAGTCAATTTGGTCCTTTAATGTCAAAGTCTAAATTGATTATAAATATAAATGACATGGCTGCATAAGTATTCACATCCTTTGAAAAGACACACTAAGAGTGTAGGTAGAAGTATAAAGTAACATAAAATGGAAATGCTAAAGTAAAGTACCTCAAACCTGCACAAAGTTAATGTACTTTACTTTCCTCCACTGGCAGGTCCAGTTCACAGTCCTGAACACGACAATAACATTCAGATAAGATGACGATAAAGAAGAAAGAACGCTTTGGCTCAACATAGGACCGGATCCGTGCCAGCTGATGTGACCTGGTCAGTGTTGTGGTGAAGCAGACTCTCTAACAGAGACACAATCCTGCAGGCGGATCCTCTCGATCAGACCCGCATCACAACAAGATCTCCGTGACCATGACGTCCAAACTCTCGCCGGCTTTCAGACGCTTGTTAATTAATTGTCTCTGCACCAACATCTGTCGTCTCTGGAGTCCCACTGTGCGCTGCTGCGATTCAACGTTTATACATGAATCCTTACAGCAGCCGCAGTTTTAATGATGAAGCATATGGAATACAGCCGAGCAGAAGAGGAAGTACATTCAGGCTGCGACGGCTCTCGGCTGTGACAGAGCTGCATCACCAAAAACATCTTGTGGACGGAAAAATGTGCTGATTAGGTTTGAAGAGTCAGGTGAAGCTGCAGCCGCGTAGCAGTATGTTTCTGCAAACCAGAGATATGTTGAACGTTGACTTCTTTTCATTTAGTCTGCGTCTGAGTGACGTAGCATATCCAGCCACCGTGGTTTGGAGGGTGGAATGGTCAAACAAACACAGGACTTTCACCCGGGAGATCGGTGTTTGTGTCCTGTGTGACACCACAAGTTGACCGAAGTCTCGAGTTCAGCATTTTGGCCGATGCCATCTTGTTTTTTACAACCAGTGAACAGGAAGTGAGCATATCTTGACTGAGGAGGAGACGTAGAGACGCCATATACGTCTCTGGTGTCGACCTGTCAATCAGCGTGTAGCCCCGCCCTAAAGCATCCCCTGCTTTATGGTCTGTGTGACTCTAAATGGACCATAATGTACTAAATGAACATCATGCTGTATTGAAGAAGACTTGAAACTAGAGATTGAGACATAAACTCATGTTTACAATGTTTACTGAGGTAATAAATCAAGAGAGAAGTAGAGTCATTTTCTATAGACTTCTATAGAACCAGAGGAGTCGCCCCCTGGTGGACACTAGAGAGAATGCAGGTTGATTTCATTTTTTATACGTGAAGTTTGCCACCTGATTTACGCGATAGTTACCGTTGTTATGTGAAGGTGTAACATTTTTACATTATTGTTTAAACACAAACCACAATCTTTTTTCCAACCACAGGCACACCTGTAGTCTGTCATGTCTCTTAGCTTATACATTTATGACTCAATAATCTGACACAGCGATCGTCGTAACAGACAGAAGTATCGTGTAGTCTGAACCCGGCGAGGTGGTCCAGACGTCCGTCTCACCAGCAACGTCCTGCAGCTCCTTCTGGGAGGATCCCGAGGCCAGATGGGATGAGGGTCTCCTACCGGTTGGACGTACCTGGAAGCCCTTCACGAGGACCCTGATCAGATGTTCAAGCACCCCAACCGGCTCCGTTGGACCTGGTATTTGTTGAAGGTGTTAAACATGTCCGGAGGGAATCTTTAATGGAAGTAAAGGGATGTTTGTGAATGTGATGCGATCGAAGGCTCTGAATGAACTCGGTCAGATTCCTTAAGCTGAGGATCACGGCAGCGTGTTCGTCCTACATCTGTGCTCCTGCAGGAGACGCCTGCAGAGACTCAGCCACAGGAAGAGATTCTTCCACCCACCTGAACCGGCAGCACGGCCCACATCCCTCGGCGTGTGTGTGTGTGTGTGTGTGTGTGTTGGTGTGTGTGACTTCCTGTGGTCTCATTATGTTTGCCTCGTTTCCCTCCAGCGCACATCAGATGTAACAAAACCAGAGGACAAAATAAGAGCATTACTTTTTAAAGACGTGTCCTGAAGAAGGGAGACGGTGATGCGCGCTGACAGCGGCTGCTAATTGGAGTAAATTAATTTACCTCGGGCGCCGATGTTCGCACAAAGCGCCGCTCGCCGCGTGAATAAGTGATGATCGGCAGCGCCCGTATAAGCCCCGACTTTTTGAATCATTTAACGCCGCAATCTGCTAATTAGCAGGGAGAAAAGCCAGCTTTCAGCCACAATTAAGATAGGCCTCTGTCAGTCAGGGGGGGGGGGGGGGGGGCGGTGGGGAGGGAGCGCTTCATTTATTCATCCTCTGAGCAGATGCTGAGTGCAGTGGGGGTTTGGATGGAGAGATGCAGGGATGGAGATGGAGAGCTGAGGGATCTGAAGGGCCTGGATAGGGATGAGGGAGGAGGAGGGGGGGGGGTGTTGGCGTGTGGTTGTGGAAGAAGTTTTCCAACCCCCCCCCCCTCACCACCTCTCCCCTCTTTTTCTTTTTCTTCTTCTTGTTCTGCGAGCCTCAGAGGAAGCCGAGCAGCGTGGAGGGGCCCGCCACCAACCAAAACAAAAGCAAAACAAAAGACCTGATATGTGAGGAGGAGGAGGGAGGAGGAGGAGGGAGGAGGAGGAGGGAGGAAGGGGAGTGTAAGAGAGAACGTGTGTAGGGGAGGGGGCGGGGGAGGGGGGGGGGTTAGAGGAAGGTAGTGCTTTAGCATCTAGAGGCGAACACACTGAGGGTTCCTGCTTCACGCGCAGAGCGTTAACCAGTTGTACAGCCCAAGGTCAAACACGACCCGCAGGTTCCCCAGGTCACAACCCCAACCCCCCCCCCCCAGCAGCAGCAGCAGCAGCAGCTCCTTCGCTTGGCACGGAGTCAAGTGAGCGTGCCGGTGGAGGATCTCACTTAAAGTGACTGCTCGGCTTCATGAGATGTGAGGTCGTCGAGTCTTCCTGCTGTAATCTGGATGTTTCAGTTGTTGATTTGATTTTAGTCTGAAAACACACTTTAAAACCACACGCGTCTCAGTTTGAACCTTGCAGACATTTTTGAGATCGAGGTCTTCTGAACCCCGACCTTTACCTTTGAGATACGAACGGAGAGCAGACGTCTCTTCAAATATCCATCACGTCCGTGCAGACGCTCACAGCTGAGCAGTTATTTGTTTCATTTCATATTCACCGTCGGTACGACTGATAAAATCAGTACTTTGAAGCTGCAGTATTTAGATATGTGTACTCATGTTAAAGGGTCTCACGTTGTGTCCGTCATGCGTCATGAGTGGAGATTTTATTTGTAAAAATAATTCAACAGAAGAGAAAAAAATCTCTGCAAAGCTTGTAACATTTGGAGGCGATGATAAATGAATACGTTTTAATACTTAATAATAAGAAGACATTAAAATAAAGTTCCTGTCATCAGCATTGACACGTTGCAGGAACGAGCCGACGTCGGGCTGATTTAGTGTCCTGTGATTTGCAACATTTGAATATGAAGGCCACATGCAGAAGAGGAGGAGCGCAGTAAAGCTGAGAAACGAGCTGTAAATAAGAAGCTGTCCGTCTGAAACATAAACACAGTGGATCACAGCCGGGGTTCGGGGATCTCCTCGCTCTCATTACGACACGGAGCGACCCGGTCAATTTATTCACGCTCAGGCCCGGGAGCCCTGCCCCGGACATCCGGCGCCGAGCATTAGCGCTGCTTAGCACCTCCGATTTGCAAATCAGCGGCGAGCCGAAGGTAATGAATATGTTAAAACAGGAAGCCCCGAGGATTTATGTCCGACACAGCGCTGTGAATGTATGCATGTGAGGCTGATGTTTATGCAGAGAGGACCGACTCACTGGCCTGTTGACTGCTGATTATTTATTGGCAGAGGAGGAAGTATTCACATCCTTTACTGCAGTACAAATACTCTGTTACGAGTAAAAGTACGCCATTGAAAATATTCCTTCTGTGAAAGTATGTGAGTCTAGTCGGGAAAATATTGTTTCAAGTATTTTTAGTGTGACTGTTCCACGACATCGCTTCACTTCAACCTCGTCACGCGACAGACGTTGAACATATTCATTATATTAGTATTTATTCATATTCATTAAATAACACAGAAAGAAAAACATTGATATGTATCTTTCAGGACCTTTTCCTCACTCAGACGCCACCTTCAAAATAAAACTTTAGGAGCAACGGAATTCAATTTCCCGTCAATTTCCGACTTTAGTGTCAGATATTCTGCATCTCTTTTTCTGGGAATACATTGATTTTATACCTACCAATAACAGCGGTAACAGTCAACTGTTAGCTTATCGTAACAAAGTTTTTTTTCATCATTTTTAGTAACAATACCGTTTTTAAATGTTCATGATTGTCAAACTGCAGCTTCTCTCTCTTTGTCACATTTTACGATACAAAAGTATTTCCTCTCGATCGCCACTTCTGACCCGCTATCCGCGTGAGGAGGTGTTTGTATCTGCAGAGACTTTTATTTTGTTGCTTTGTGACGTTTCTGGGCGGGAAACTCTTCTAAAAAAGCAGCAGTCGGTGTCTGGTTGTCCAGGAAGCAGCTACAAACATGGCGGAGACATCGGCCAGCGAGGCGCAAAAGCCTTTGAGTTCCTTCTGGAGTCAGAGTTTCTCTTTCATGGGCCGCTTTCATACCTGTAGTGACAGAAATATGCCAACAATTTTTCGACAAATACGCAAGAAAACAGAGAGATTCATATCAAGCGACTGTTGGAACCGAATCAAACGTGATATTTACAGTTTCAGCTGCAAACATTGAGTTCAATAAGATCTCTGTCTGTTTATTGTACACAAATGTGTAAAGTAGTAGTAAGTAGTAAAATAGTACTTTTTATCCGAGGGGCAGTAGAAGTATAAGAACCTCAAACAAACCTGGATGTGTATCGCAGCGCTGCATTAAATGCACTGACGGTCCTGGATGGTTCCCACTCAGCTTGGCAGCGGCGCTGCTGAACCCCCCCCCCCCCCCCCGCCCATCCCTTCCTAAAATAAAATAAAGTCTTTCACTTTGATCTGAAAGTCTTTGCAGCCTCATTGACTGTAATGAGATCTGGAGAATCCGTGAGGACGGCGGGGATTTGACGCCGAGCCGAAAAACTCCGGCCGGGGAATCGGCAGCGGGCACAAACAAAATCGAAAACGGGAGAAAGAGGAGGAGGAAGATCTCAGATGGCTTGGCAAGCGCTTTGCCTTCACCCCCCCCCCCTCTTCCATCCCAATGTTAATTTCCCCAATGTCTGAGATTCCAGGGTAGGTGGGAGGGGGGGGGGGGGGGAGGGCGTTGGGAGGGGGGAGGTGGTGGTGGTGGTTTGTGTGTGTGTGTGTGTGTGTGTGTGTGGGGGGGGGACTGGTTGGCACCAAGGCTGCTGGATGTTTCTCTTTGCAGCGGCGTCCCCAGACGAGGAGGCGGCGTTTCTGTAATCTCACCAGCTGACTGCCGTCCAGTCCATTAATCAGTCAGTCAAGGTCTGAAGGGCCCTGAAGACCCACACACACCCCGAGGTGGGAGGGCGGGGGGGGGTCCGCCGGCTCTGGGTCAAGGAGACGACGTCGGTGTCACCGACACAGAAACATTTTCGCGGTTGTTGTTTGTTCCCACAATGCACTGCAGTGTCTCTCCGATGTCCGCAGAGTCCGCGAAACATTTCCTCCACCAATCACAAGTGTGAACCGTCGCAGCCAATCAGGAGTCGACGTGGCGTCGTGCCAGCGAATTCAGAGTTGTGTCCCAGTTGTGGCTGAACACTGAGTCTGGAAACGTGATGGTACTGACGTCCCACAATGCAACACTCAGCAGGAGAGGCGTGACGGGGGTCGAATCTGAGAGGAAGTAGGTTCATTTGAGAAAAATAGATGATATTTATATCTTTATGTTTGTATGAAGGAGTAAAATAAGATATTTAGATCTATATGTATTATAATGTATTAAGGAAATACATTATGAATTACTGCTAATAATAATGCTGTCGCAAACGTCGGTGGCTGTAGGTCACATCAGCGTCACGACGTAATTACGTAAATTCCGTTTGAAACTTCAGTCTGAAATAGATCTGTGTTGTTGCCTCTTTGTGAGCTCCTTCAGCACGAGGTCTGCAACCAGATGGTGTTCATGAGGAGAAGAGAAGCTTCATTCTGTAACACCACTGTACAACTACGGGTGTTTATGAAGTCACAACATTTCCAACAGATTGATAATCTTCCATCCAGCGGGTCGGGTGACATTAATTTCACATATTGTTAAAGTTTCATCCTGGGTTCTGGTCCTGGTTCCCCTCATAACGCTGCTATCTGGTATGCCTGCATGTGCCCTCTGACCTCTGCAGCTCATCCAGAATGAAGCAGCTTCACATCTTCAGTCTGAAAACTCACCTGTCCACACTAGACTTTGGCATTTCCTATTGTCTCTAAATGCAGCACTTGAAGTAAATCAAGATATTTGATGAAGTTGATGATGATTCTTTTGTGATTGTCTCCAAACGCACTTTGTGTCACTCAGATAAAAGGGTCAGCGAAATAAATGCACCACACATTGTCCCTGCTGGAGCATTTGAACGCACCACACTTTGTTCCTGCTGGAGCATTTGAACGCACCACACTTTGTTCCTGCTGGAGCATGTGAACGCACCACACTTTGTCCCTGCTGGAGCATTTGAACGCACCACACTTTGTTCCTGCTGGAGCATTTGAACGCACCACACTTTATTCCTGCTGGAGCATTTGAACGCACCACACTTTATTCCTGCTGGAGCATTTGAACGCACCACACTTTATTCCTGCTGGAGCATTTGAACGCACCACACTTTGTCCCTGCTGGAGCATTTGAACGCACCACACTTTGTCCCTGCTGGAGCATTTGAACGCACCACTCTGCTCCACATGTCACACTGTGATAATGTTGTTGTTGCAGATCTCACCTCCCTCCTGCCTTCACGCCACCATCACTAAATAAACTCTTCCTGTGTGTTGTGGATTTCACGCAGCAGTTTTTCATTTCTTATTAACGAGCGTGTAAATAATAAGGGGGGTTAAATCCGACCCCGAGGTCTCCGGCTGAATTATTGTGTCGGTGTTTTGGGCTCTTTGGGGGTCTGAAGCTGCTCAGGACTGAATCCCATCAGCATACATTCAAACCTCCGACCACAGCGTCCTCCTGACCTTCTCTCTCTCGCTCTCTCTCTCTCTCTCGCTCTCTCTCTCTCTCTCTCTCTCTCTCTCTCTCTCTCTCTACACTATTTACTTCAATAAAGTTAATGTAACGATACAAAAACTAACCTTATCATAACGAGTCAACACTTCACTTTACTTCTTTATCCGGTGAATCATACGATGTTGTTGATAAATGAAGCAGTACCTGAAGATAATAACACAGCATCACAGGAGAAAAGGTGCTTTTGATTATGTATCGAAAAAGTAAGTCCAGCTAAGAAACTACGAATGTTAAAGAATCCATCAGTTCGGAAAACATTTGGTAAATTATGGTCCATTTGGAAGCAAATAGTAAATAAAGCAGGTTTGCTTTAGGGCGGGGCTACCTTGTGATTGACAGGTCTCTACCACGGCGTTGTCATGTCTGGGTTTTCATCTTACAACTTTAACCCTTTCACAGTGTGTTTTCACTTCATCAAAGTTAATTGTAACATTTTGGTCCCCTAAAAATTCAGCGTTGGGTTTGCACTTAGCTCTGCCCTCTCGTGTCACTTCCGGTTGCAAAAAAAACAAGATGGCGACGGCCAAAATGTCAAAATAACAACACATCGTTCAACTCGATGTGTTGTTTTCAATAACATGCAGTTGATGTGATTGGTGTTCAGACCTGTTTTTTCAGACCCTAACCATGCACGATTGCATAAAAATGTAAAAATGATTCCGTTGGAATCGAACTGTTTATAAAACTGCTTTAAATATTCGGGCTTCAGCAGTAGCAAGGAACGCTTCGGCGGTAGCAAGGAACGCTTCGGCGGTAGCACGGAACGCTTCGGCGGTATCACCGAACGCTTCGGCGGTAGCACGGAACGCTTCGGCGGTAGCACGGAACTCTTCGGCGGTAGCAAGGAACGCTTCGGCGGTAGCACGGAACGCTTCGGCGGTAGCACGGAACTCTTCGGCGGTAGCAAGGAACGCTTCGGCGGTAGCACGGAACGCTTCGGCGGTAGCACGGAACGCTTCGGCGGTAGCACGGAACGCTTCGGCGGTATCACGGAACGCTTCGGCGGTAGCACGGAACTCTTCGGCGGTAGCAAGGAACGCTTCGGCGGTAGCACGGAACGCTTCGGCGGTAGCACGGAACGCTTCGGCGGTAGCACGGAACGCTTCGGCGGTAGCACGGAACGCTTCGGCGGTAGCAAGGAACGCTTCGGCGGTAGCACGGAACGCTTCGGCGGTAGCACGGAACGCTTCGGCGGTAGCACCGAACGCTTCGGCGGTAGCACGGAACGCTTCGGCGGTAGCACGGAACGCTTCGGCGGTAGCACGGAACGCTTCGGCGGTAGCACGGAACGCTTCGGCGGTAGCAAGGAACGCTTCGGCGGTAGCACGGAACGCTTCGGCGGTAGCACGGAACGCTTCGGCGGTAGCACCGAACGCTTCGGCGGTAGCACGGAACGCTTCGGCGGTAGCACGGAACGCTTCGGCGGTAGCAAGGAACGCTTCGGCGGTAGCAAGGAACGCTTCGGCGGTAGCACGGAACGCTTCGGCGGTAGCAAGGAACGCTTCGGCGGTAGCAAGGAACGCTTCGGCGGTAGCACCGAACGCTTCGGCGGTAGCACCGAAGGCTTCGGCGGTAGCACGGAATGCGTTGTCTGAGTTGCCGGTTGCTGTAAAACACATTTCCAAGCGTCACGTTGCAAACGGAGACGTTTAGTTCACCAAAAAGTATGAGCACGTTCAATAAAAGGGTTCGTGCACAACGCCGACTCCTTCCACCTCTGAGCTCTGAGGTTTAAAAACACGGCACTTTACTCGGCTGGATGAAAACATTTCCACTGAACATAATCGAGGGAAGATTCCCTCAAACAGTTCAATAAATTAGCAGCATATCATCTTACAAACAGGATATAAAGTGTTTGTATTTAATCCTGCAGGAAAGACGTTCCAGAATCTAATTTCCCACAAGCACATGTACAATAACGTGTGAATAAAGTTGCTTGTTAATAATCTCATGACCCTCTCAGATTTATCTTGTGACCCCTCAGAGGGGCCCCCGGCCCCCAGGTTGAGCATCCGGCACTCTAAACTGCAGAAGATGGATTCAGGTATGTCAAACCTCTGGATGACAGTCTGTCTCCGTCTCTGTGTGCAGTTTAATTAAAGCAGTGTATGAGTAGGATAGGTCATTAGCGCAGAACAGATGGGGCCCTGGTCGCCATGGAGACGCATCCTCATTGTTTACAGCTCCCCGCTCTTTTGTTTGGCAGCCTCCTCCTACCCCCCCCCCCCCCCCAAATGAGGCGACGTGGGACGCTACAGAGTTCGCCGCCGCTTTTGTTTTCTCTAAATGTTCATTCAGTGCAACATCTGCACCTTCTTTTCATATTCTGTTTGCAGGGGTTTATGTTAACGACCTGATGATGATGCTAATGGTGGCGCAAAGGGGTCACGTCCCCCCCGCACCGGGGCCGGAACACTGTTGTGCCCCGTGGCCACCAGGAGGCCGCAGGATAAATAGGACGCGACGCAAAAACACCCGAGGTGAAGATTTGAAGAGGTCAGAGACCGAGTCAACCGGCCTGGTTCCTGTCTGCATGTGGATGTGAGCTCACCTCCTCCTCCTCTTCATCCTCCTCCACATACACGCTCCCCTCCGACATCCATCTTTAATGTAAAAACCTTCCGACAGAACAATGGCTCTTCCCCCGACGGGGGGCCCCGCTCGCTAATAATTAGCCGGGGGTCATCACTTTTTGATAAAATGGAGACGGAGACGGACAGAGGGACACATTTCATTTGCATCATCTCATGTTAATGCGGCGTCTCCTGCCGCCGCGGGTCAGGCCGGCGCGGGGATCGTTGGCGAGGTAATTAGCTCGAATCCCCGTCGCATCATCTGAAATATTGAACATCGGTGGGCCGAGCAGACCTCTGGATGGAGAGAGAGAGAGAGAGAGAGAGAGAGAGAGAGCATTGTTTCACTGCAGCCGGACGACGAGAGGAGAAGTGCTTCTGTTTGTGTTTGTTTGTTGAGCGGAGAGAGAGAGTCGAAGCCTCGGGGCTGTTCTGCAGCATTTCTGCTGAATGTGAATCAGAGTTTTCACTCTGGACTCAATAATGTTCAAACTTCTGTCTTTATAAAAGCAGAGAAGACAGAAGACGAGTGTTTTAGTACAGCGTACGTGCTGCACTACCCAAACAACCAACAGAGGAGGATCAGGGGAAGAGGACAGTTTACTCTGTGGACGTTAACAATGGCAATATCAAATGAATGAAGTACAAACATATCAAGTTAACCAGGGTCTGGCAGTCTGAGCCTCTCAGTCCTGGTTCAGGTTTTCCCGGGCCTCCCTCCCCCAGCGGGTCCAACAACACGTCGCTCACACCTTATTCGGCTGTTCAGACTATTTCAGGATCCGGCCGGTTGATCTTATTCACATAATTCTGTTCCGCTCAGCCGGTGGAAACCGTTGTATGAAGACATCTCTGTGTCTCTGGAGGTGTGGCTGTTTACTCTAATGAAAGTATCCAGGTGCGTTATGGGAAATGTAGGATCCAGTGTTTTCGGACGAGAAGCCAAGATCTCTCCATCGCTCCTGCTCAGACTCAGGAACTTCATGGAAGTGGAACAGCACATTTTACTGTTGATACTTCAGTAGATTTGGCTGAAAATACTTTTACTTGAGTTACATTTAAATTGGATACTTTAGTAAAGGATTCCAGTACTTCTTCTTTCAAGGATGAGTACCTTTAAACCATTAATAGCAACACAAATAAATACTTTTACCAGTTCTGATGTGGAAGAACTTGAACTCAACCTCGTCCGACACCTCTGGGATGAACCTGATCACCGATGCTTTTAACGCACATGAAAGCTTCTCTCCTGCATCACTGATCATAAACAGCTTCTTTATATTAAAAATCTGATAATAACTCCCAGAAAGCTCTTTTATTCGATTAAAAAAAGGTCCATATAGAAACTTCTCTGCTGCGTTATGTTCTGAATATTAATTTACAGATGGACGGAAACAGGGGAGCCGTGGTGGAAAACAAATTATTTGGAGGCGGCGATTACGGCGCGTTGGGTCCCCGGAGTGAAGCAGATGATATTAAAGTAATGTACGTGCTGAGGTGAATGCGCTCCCGTCCGCCATGATGGACGTCTAAATTAGTCCAAGAAGAAGAAGAAGAAGAAGAAGAGCCTCTGCAACAGGAAGCTGTCAGCAGCTCGGAGCGCCGCACTCCGAAACACCGAGACTTCATTACGAGGAATTCAAGTTCTGTCAGCGGTTTGAAGAGGGGCATTATGGGTAATCAGATCCTCAGAGGTTTTCTGTTTTTCTCTGAGGGAAAGACGTCTCAACCTCACACAGTTTACTCAAAGTACTCAAATCCTTTAAATAAGCGAGTAATTGTACAGTGTAAAAATCGACCTGAAGACCTGAAATCTAAAATCTTACTTATTAAGTAAAAGTTGTTTTCAAAGTATTCAAAGTAAAAAGTACTGTGTGTTATCCCATTTCATAGTGTTGTATAGAAGTACATTTTTACATGATTATTGCTGATGCATTCATGTTTAATTAATGTGCATTTTCCCAGTGGTCGGAGAAGTACTCTGATCCTACTTAAAAGTACAAGTAGTAGTGTAGCAATACTCTGTTACATATAAAGATCCTGCATTCAAGTACAACTGTATCAGCATTAAACACACAAACACACACACACAGACACAGACACACACACACACACACACACACAGACACACACACACGCACACACAGACACACACACACAGACACACACACACGCACACACACACACACACACACAGACACACACACACACACAGACACACACACACACACACAGACACACACACACACACAGACACACACACACACACAGACACACACACACACACACAGACACACACAGACACACACACACACACACACACAGACACACACACACACAGACACACACACACACACAGACACACACACACACACACAGACACACACACACACACACACACACACAGACACACAGACACACACACACACACACAGACACACACACACACACAGACACACGCACACACAGACACACACACACGCACACACACACACAGACACACGCACACACACACACACACAGACACACAGACACACACTCACACACACACCCACTGTTTCCCAGAGGGCCGTGCTGCTGAAAGGAACAGGAAGTGGAGGACGAGCTCCGACTCCATCTGGACCCAGTCACCTGACACCCGAGCCAGGGCGCCATGGCAACCAACGAGTTCAAACCCAGAGAGCCCGCCGCTATGGCAACCAAGGAATCTCATATGAAGCACCTTTAAGACTTTGTTTTATTTATTCATTATAATCTTTAGTGTCTTTAATGTAAAACTCACATATTCTCGCTCCTCTGATGCCTCAGGGAGTAAAGGTGTTACAGTAGCAGACGGGTGGGGACTCCTAAAGCTTCTGGGTAATGTAGTTTGTTTTAACAGAAGCGGGAGTCGGGAACTCGTTCCTCGTGTTTCCTTTTCAGCAATTTAACTTTTAAAAATGTTCAAACTTCATAATCTGATTCCTTCTGGGAAATAAAAAACGTTGCAGCTCCATAAACCTGCAGGAATTTCTCAGCCCGGCGTTTCTGTTAGCGTCCGGAGAGCCGACTGCTTTCTCACACCTTTCTGTGGTTCCACTGCAGGCCTCCTGCTGCTTCCTGTGATGAAGTCAGTAAATGATTGGCCTCCAGCTGCAGCGTTATGGATTAGCACGCTCCATTCACTCCGTGATTTACAGCGCCAGCAGAAATATATGATCGCTTTAACACAAACCTCTAAAACCTGCCGTTTGGAGTTCAACTTGGCTCGTAACCAAACTCCATTTCCCCTAATTAGATGTGATTGCACAATCAAGCTGCACAAAAAATGGGTCCGGGTCGGCTCAAAGCCGTATTTTTAGCGCGGGAAAAAGATGGCTGTCTGCCGGCCAGCAGAGTGACCAATCAGAGGACGTTCCCAGCAGACATCCATTATGGCGCCTGCTGTTTCTGGCAGCTCCAGGAAACGTTCACTTCTCGCTGAAAAATGGAGCGTTTGGCTTCCTGTCAGGAAAGAGTTGTTCTCAGAGAGGCGTCACTCTGAGTCGTTATCGTGCACCAGGACAGAGAGGCGTCACTCTGAGTCGTTATCGTGCACCAGGACGGAGAGAAGTCACTCTGAGTCGTTATCGTGCACCAGGACAGAGAGGCGTCACTCTGAGTCGTTATCGTGCACCAGGACAGAGAGGCGTCACTCTGAGTTGTTATCGTGCACCAGGACAGAGAGGTGTCACTCTGAGTCGTTATCGTGCACCAGGACGGAGAGAAGTCACTCTGAGTCGTTATCGTGCACCAGGACGGAGAGAAGTCACTCTGAGTCGTTATCGTGCACCAGGACGGAGAGGCGTCACTCTGAGTTGTTATCGTGCACCAGGACGGAGAGGCGTCACTCTGAGTCATTATCGTGCACCAGGACGGAGAGGCGTCACTGTGAGTCGTTATCGTGCACCAGGACAGAGAGGCGTCACTCTGAGTCGTTATCGTGCACCAGGACGGAGAGGCGTCACTCTGAGTCGTTATCGTGCACCAGGATGGAGAGGCGTCACTGTGAGTCGTTATCGTGCACCAGGACGGAGAGGCGTCACTGTGAGTCGTTATCGTGCACCAGAACAGAGGCGTCACTGTGAGTCGTTATCGTGCACCAGAACAGAGACTCTGTGATACTTCTTATACTTCGACATCACAACATCTCACAGTTAAATATTTTACTTTTTAAAGTGTCCATGCTGACTCCAGCCGGCTGTGATGCATCTGCAAACCTCCACATTAAACACAGACGTCTTTACAAGAACTGGCACTTTAAATATCAAAAAGGTGAAAATGTCCTTTGTTTTTCACAGAAAGAGATTATTAACACGAGATACATTTCTCAGAGTTTTCTTCTCCTGATCCAAGCCAATTGTTTTCTATTTGAAATGATATTTTGATTGTTGATCATTGATCATGTTCATTTCATATTATTTTAGTTCTGCATGTTTATATCTCCAAGAGATGCTGAGGGCAAATAGTTTAAAGTAAATATATTTTATTTGAATTTTAAGTTTCTGCATTACATGAACGATAAGAGAAATGGCTGTAAAGAAGTAGAACAGCCACCATATTAACGGGTTTGAGCTTCTTCTTCTCGAGATTCGAAGTCTGGACTATTATTTTTGTGTGCTGTGCTGTTCACAGTGAAAAACAGTATGTTGTTTGACAGTATATTGATATCATACCAACAGTTTTGATATCCGTATCTGTGGGACATGTCACATGAAAAATAGTTAATGTTTATTTTTTAACTCAGCACTTAAAAATAAAAGCACTTCAGCGTCTCTCTGTGGACAGAATCGCTTCATCTGTTAACACTGTGTTGTGTAAAATGGAGATTTACTGACCTATTTCATATCATAGAACATAAACAAACACTTATCTCAGGCATCACATTCAAAGAACATACTGACTTCCAGACGAGGGAACAAGAAGCAAAAATGCTGACTCGTTACTGGGTTTTCAGGACTCGTTCCTGCAGCACTCTCCAGGGTTTCACATGAATCTACAATACAACTTTCCAGTCATGCTCACGTCACTGTAGTTTCTTTTCTGGAGATTCTGGAGTGTTCTACATTTAATTAAAACAAAAAGTACAATGGACCTTCCAGGAAACGTCGACACATGAAGGCTGTTTACAGGCCGAAATTTTAGGTTTTTTTACGCTTTTGTGTTGATGAAGAAACTTAAGAAATTTGCTCATATGTTTGTCAACTCTGACAGAGACCAGACTTCACTCTGAAAACACTATTCTTTTTATACTTGACTACATTTTCTCCTTGTTCTTCTTTTCTGGTTCTCCATGATGTTCTCCGTCGGTTTCTCATGTCCAATGACCCCTCACAGTGATAGAGTCCGATCACCCCTCACAGTGATAGAGTCCGATCACCCCGTGATGGAGTCAGATCACCCCTCACAGTGATAGAGTCCGATCACCCCTCACAGTGATAGAGTCCGATCACCCCTCACAGTGATGGAGTCAGATCACCCCTCACAGTGATTGAGTCTGATCACCCCTCACAGTGATGGAGTCAGATCACCCCTCACAGTGATTGAGTCTGATCACCCCTCACGGTGGTTGAGTCCGAGCACCCCTCACGGTGATTGAGTCCGATTGAGTCAGATTACCCCTCAGTGATTGAGACAGATCACCCCTCAGTGATGGAGTCTGATCACCCCTCAGTGATAGAGTCAGATCACCCCTCACAGTGATGGAGTCTGATCACCCCTCACAGTGATGGAGTCCGATCACCCCTCACAGTGATTGAGTCAGATCACCCCTCACAGTGATTGAGTCAGCTCACCCCTCACAGTCATGGAGTCAGATCACCCCTCACAGTGATTGAGTCCGATCACCCCTCACAGTGATGGAGTCCGATCATCCCTCACAGTGATTGAGTCCGATCACCCCTCACAGTGATGGAGTCCGATCATCCCTCACAGTGATGGAGTCTGATCACCCCTCACAGTGATTGAGTCCGATCACCCCTCACAGTGATGGAGTCCGATCATCCCTCACAGTGATTGAGTCCGATCACCCCTCACAGTGATGGAGTCCGATCACCCCTCACAGTGATTGAGTCAGATCACCCCTCACAGTCATGGAGTCAGATCACCCCTCACAGTGATTGAGTCCGATCACCCCTCACAGTGATGGAGTCCGATCATCCCTCACAGTGATTGAGTCCGATCACCCCTCACAGTGATGGAGTCCGATCACCCCTCACAGTGATTGAGTCAGATCACCCCTCACGGTGATGGAGTCCGAGCACACCTCACAGTGATTGAGTCCGATTGAGTCCGATCACCCCTCACAGTGATGGAGTCCGATCACCCCTCACGGTGATTGAGTCCGATTGAGTCCGATTACCCCTCACGGTGATGGAGTCCGATCATCCCTCACAGTGATGGAGTCTGACGGCTGAACCGGGTGGAAGCGTGAGGTAATTGCAGCCCATTTGTAGCTTGACAGCTGGGCAGAATTCAGGATTGCCATTTGGCCCGGAGTGGAGGAGATGCCACATGTTCTATTAAAATCTGATGATCCTGGCTCCCGCCGCGTCGCTGCCTCCACCCGGTTTGATGTCCTGCTCTTTAGGGCCTTAATGGGAGACGACTCGGCTGCCCGTGTCACTCCGCATTCTCTCACACGCTTCACGACGCTTATTTACGCCGGCAAGTTGGCTTCCTGTTTTATGAACAAGCGGCTGCGTGTTTTTTGCGACGCTCTTGTTTGTGTCCAGATGTTCGTGGTCGGGGCGCCGCGGGATGAGAAACCGTCATCCATTTTGTTTTATTTAAGAGATGTGAGAGCGGGACGCGGCGTGGAAAACTAGTTAACAGGAAAAAGGTGACGGATATAAAGCTGACATGTTTGTTTCTGTCACTTAAAGGCAGGATGTCACTCTGTGTCGGTCTCCATGTTGAATCGGCTGAGAGAACAGGAGGAGGAGGAGGAGGAGGTGCAGATGGTGTTTCAAATGGAAGATTTGTCTGAGACGTCGACTCACTTAGAAGTCTAAATGTGTCATCGTGTTGTCTCACATCACAGCAGCAAACAGTCAAAGAAGTGACACTTCGATCAGAAATTTATTATGGCGACATTTTATATAAATGTGGATGCAGATTCATCTTTTTTATGTTACATTCAGTTCATATGGCTGCGTTACGGTTTGTCTCTGATTGTGGTTTTCTTTATACAACCGTGGAATTGGAAAATTGGTAAATTTTTCTGTTTTTGAGGCCATATTACACAAATGAGGATTATATAAATATACCTAAAAGTTAAACAAATAAAATGAAAAAAAATAGCAGGGACACATGCCTTGCTAAAGGGCAGACACAGCAGCAGCAGCAGCAACGCACTTAAATAATCAAACTCGTGTCTTGTTCAACTAAGCTTCCTTAAACTGTCGACACGTATACATATATATATACAAATGTATTCATATATAATATTAATACTTACGATCTTCGGTTTACAAAATGTCTCCATGCACACAGAAAGTCTCAATAAAAACAACACAGTTCATTCAACCCATTTTTTACTAAAACAGTCACAAATATTAGAATCATCAGTAAGTCGAGTTTATCGTTCCTCAGAACAACTACGGTCTCTAACTTCTTGTCATTGTGAGGTGCATGAAACAAGTCCCCTCAGTTCAGATCCTGCTCCTTTATTATGTTCATGTGTAGTGCAACATGACAGAAGTTTGTCACGATATTCTTTGTCTTCTCTGTGGGATAATCATAGCTATTTAAACAGGAAGCATAAAGTCGTCGTGTAGCTTGAACTCGAGTGTCAGTATTCCTATATTTGTTTACATGAAGTCAAAGTATCTCCATTAAAAGTGCACTGAATGATTTATTATCAGCTCATGTTAACAGTGTACTCACAGATTAACAGACTATCACTGGATTCCTTTGATACTGAAGAAAACTTAAAAACAGAATGTTTCTCAGGCAGGTTCTGCAGCATCTTTTCTGTGATTACGAAGTGGATTTAAGGGCATTAATTCTGGATGGACATCAGAGAAATGATGAGGGACATTTAAAAGTTTCTTAATCAGCTCCATGAGTGTCTGAACCTTCCCTTTGCGTTAACAACTAAACCTCCGAAACATGTTTGTGTTTGAGCTCTGAAGCTGCAGCAACATTAACAGCTGTAGCAGGAAGCCGTTAAACCGGTAAACACCAGTTAAATGAATACAGTCTAATGATGTGGAGGGAGCGAGGTGAGCTTTTATTACACCTACAGCTCCTCGCCTCGCTGCACCCACAAACAACCCTCCACCTCAAATCAAAAGCAAGGACTGTGAACGCCCCCTGAGGCCACTTCACTGCAGTCCAGCACGCTACAGTTAGCGTTGTAGCACGTTAGCGGCGTGGCGTTGCTCCCTGCTGGTCACAAAAAAAAGCATGCAGAAAAAACGGCGCTTCGCTGAGTTCAGGTAAACATCCTAAATACCTCGGAGCCGAGCGCCACGCCCTGCAGCTCAGCCCCCCTATCATCGTCTTCATCACCCCCAGCCGAGCATGCTAACGGTGCGGCCCTCCCCCCTCCTCCCCTCCACTTCTCCCAAACCTCCACACTTTCATTTCATCTCTCCTTCCTCTCCTCTCTCTCTGTTTTCTTCTTCTTTATTTCCCTCTGGCTGCGTCTGCTCTCTTTACAAAGCCCCGGAGCATTATCAGAACATTACAGCGCGCAGCATGTGTTTGATTAAAAAAGTGTAAAGTTACAAATTAGTTAATAAAATCATTTAGGCCGCTCGCTGCAAATGGTGATAAATGTCTTCCATATGTTCCCAATAAAACAGCAAAGTGCCATGTGCCCGTCCCCTCTGTCTTCGCCATAAACAAATAAATTAAAACAATTACCGCGCCGAGCGCCTTCCGTCTTTAATGAGAGCGCGGCCGTGTGAAATATGTGACAGCTCTCGTTTGCCCAGAACGGCGGCTGTCTCTATCGAGAGGCCGGCGGCCATCTTTGTGATAAATCGCTCCTCCGCTCGCAGTTTGGTCGGTTTTCTCTCCTGAACCACCTGAGATTACCTGCTGGGGTCCCCACTGGTGATCAACATGTGGTCATGGGCCACCAAGGGGTCCGGAGGATCTATCTACCAGAGGCTCCAGAGGTTCTACCAGAGGGTCCAGAAGGGTCTCCAAGGGGTCTAAAGGATCTACTCGGTCCAGAAGGGTCACAAAGGGGTCCAGAGGGTCTACCAGAGGGTCCAAAAGGGTCACCAAGGGGTCCAGGGGATCTACCAGAGGATCTACCATTATCAGCAGATCGGCAGAGGAAGACCATGTGAAATGGTTGAAAGTCCCGGTGAAAAGCTAGTAGGTGGACCTTTAGTCAGGAATGATTTGTCAAACTGTTTCCAAGAACAAGAACTAACTTTTAATGTTAAACGTCATCGAGACATCAGACTTGGCCGTTGACCAGGCAGAGAGTCTCCTAATGAAAAACACTATATGCAGGTGCATTATGGGAAATGTAGGATCCAGTGTTTTTCAGACTATACATCAGGATATCGCAACCAACACAATTAACATCTGTTTCGTTACAAACTGTGTTAAACTGTTTTGTTGTTGAGTCGACTTGTTGTCTTTTTTAACTCCCTGCTGTAGTTTTATAATCTCACCTGCAGAAATTATTGATTTAATTTCGTCTGTCTGTGTTTTTAATCTCTGTATTTAATCAGTATGTTTGTGTGTTTTTTGCTAATTAACTCCATAAAACAAGTGCAGCAGCTGAGTGAGATTTTTCCTGGCTTCATGTTTTCGTTCTATCTTTGTCTTCAGTCTCGTATCCGTCCTGACTCACAGTGACCGAAACTCAGGGTTTGTAACAGATGTGTTTATATTTTAAACATTTAAACAAAAATTATTGTCTTGATAAAAAGTTTCCTCAAAAACCGTTTGACTTTTCAGATACAATCAGTTTCACATGAAAATATTTGACATCATATCAAACAGCCATACCGATTATCTGTTTCTAATTCATTTATCGATGTAAATATATGTGTCTGAATTATTGCTGAAGGGTGTGAATTCATCTCATATGTTGAGTTCCAGCCGTGTTTTATAAGACGTTGTTAAGTTCAGTGATTAAATGTTGACGTGAAGGTTTTAACTGGTCGATCTCATCTGAACTGCTTCAAAGCCTGACAGCAGATCTTTCATATGTCGGACAGATCTTTCACATCTGCAATCTCACGTTTTCATATCCGACACATCTGGAGCCGTTATCGCCGTGAACAGAAACATTTCTGTCAGCTCGTTCTGATCTGCAGGAACTGAATCTGATCGGTTTTTTTGAGTCAGAGGAGAAACAAGCATTACATTACATTACATTACAGTCATTCAGCAGACGCTGTCATCCAAAGCGACTTACAATAAGTGTATTCAACATCGGTATTCAAGAGAAATACTCGTCACCAGAAGTCCTGAGTGCATCTCCTTTTTTAAACAAGCATCTCAGAGCATAAACCAGAGCAAAACACAGAAACAACTCATACTGTGTGGCAGGACGTGAATCTGAACGTTTCATACTTTCATCTTCCAAAATCAATGACAAACAGTTGTTTATGTCGTTGGTGTTATTATTAATACAGGAGTAACCTGTGTTACGTTCACGGCCAAGAGTTAAGATGAGAAAACATAAAATAAGATAATAAACCTTTATTGATGTTTCGGTGTTGCAGCAGAACAAAGACAGGAACACATGCAGACACAACACATAAATAATGAGAAGTATTCAAAATAAGAATATAGAAACTATACAAGAGCAATCAGCTAACTCAACATTTCAAGACATTTCAAGGCAATTGTCCGTTTCACGATAACGACGTGGCGTTAAATGAGCCGTGAAAACCCTTGAATGTGTAATAATGACACTCAGGAATGTCGTGCTATTTAAACTTCGTTATGGGTTGTCTTCTGATCTTTAAATCTTACAAAGCAGTGAGTGAACAGGAGCTTCTGGAGAGTTTCCGCACAGATCCATCACGTGTTGATCTTTACCTCGGACCTGTTAGCGTTCTGTCTGAAGAGTCATCTACGCGTCCATCGTGTGCATATTTAAGAAGCTGTGTGCAGGATTCACCCGTTCATGCGGGTGAGCTGCTGTGTTCAGGCCTAAAGTAACCTCAGTGTCTTTCCTTTCTATGTCACAGAAGTCCAAATAAAGACAAACTTGTCTTTAATAAAATGATTTCAATACATAAATGTGAGTGTGTGATTTCACCTCTGAAGGTCTGTTGGAGTGGGGGGGGGGGGGTCTTTATGAGTGTTTGGGACAAAGCCACAGCTTTAATGGGACTCAGGTAATGGTCCTTACACTGGCTGAGGGGGGGGGGGAGACAGTCCAGGTTTTTGTCCACTGACCTTCACAGCGTTTCAGCGCTGAGAGGAGCCAGTCATCCACTCAGCAGATCAAAATATATAAAACACCGAAGAAGCAGATGAGAGGAAATGAGCCTTTTAATTGAGGCGTTTATTAAAGGTGCAGAAGAAGAGAGAGATGGGGGGGGGGGGGGGGATCAGACGAGGTCAAGTTCACGAGGACGATCAGATCACAGCGACGTGGTTTCGTCTGAATGTGGTGAAATTATGTTTTGTTCACATTTATATTTCTTATTCATTCACATCTTACTCTCACATTTAATATTTCAAACTGTTCAAAAATAAATAAAATACATGAACTTTTCATTGTACTCAAGGTGTCTCAAGGTTCAACAACTTTCATAAAGCGTGGAAACATTAATATATAATCTATACATTTCCACTGTGCAGGTTTGAACACTAAGAGATGAAATATGAATATAATCACATCAACATGAAGCTCAAACTGTGATTCTCTTTAAGCAGCGATGAAACAAAAGAGCTTTAACTTCCTCAAAGACTCTTCTTCTTTCTTTGTAAAGACCTTAAACTGTGTTCAGACACAACCTGAGGTGATGGAAAATATGCAAATTGATGCAAATTGTTGAAAATGTGCATCTTTATGGCGACGAAACACAAACATCCAGCAGTCCGATTCATGAGAATGAGGGAGAACATTATCTTTGACACCTCGTTGCACTTCTATATCTACGGACCTGGAGAACCTCCTCACTGACCCCTCAGACCTCCTGATCTGCAGAACATTTCCATGTTCCGCATCCTTCTGCACGGTTCCACTTGTAACGTCTGACGCAGTATCCTGAGCATCCCCGGGAACAACAGCGTCCCATCTTAAGAATCTGAAGTATATTTCAGATCAGCAGCGTCGTCCTCCACTCTGTCACTTGTGTTCTATTCCCGACATCCTCAGCAATAGGAGCATTTTTTAAAGCACGGTCGTGTATTTCCATATATTCGTGTAACTAAACAGAACACAGAGGAGCCGTTTAAAAGGAACCGTTTAATAGAAACGTTCCCCTCGACTCCTCGACTTCCAGGGTTTTATAAGACCGGAGTGATGCACAATCTCGTTTTTTCATGCATCGCTTGTCAACAGGAAGTGTCACCGAACACACACACACACACACACACACACACACACACACACACACACACACACACACACACACACACAAACAAACAGCCTCAGTGTGTTCAGTTGATCAGCTTCTGATGAAGGATCACACACCTCCACAAGGTTCGTCCCTGAGAGCTGCTTCAAGGAGCTGAGAGTGTGTGTGTGTGTGTGTGTGTGTGTGTGTGTGTGTGTGTGTGTGTGTGTGTGTGTGTGTGAGTGCGTGGTGGGAGCAGTGGGAGACAGGGGGGAGGTGGGGGGGTGAGTGAAAGAGAGAAAACTGCCTCTTGTCTTTTCCAGTTTGGGGCGTCCAGATGGGAAGTCATTTTTTATTCGTCTTGAGGCGGCTCTTCACATCTGTCGGCCCAGATGCCTAATGAATACGGAAGCAGGCCGTGCTGTCGCCTCATTAATACTGCACTCGCGCGGGGAGCCCGGCCCGGCCCGGCCCGGCTGCGTCGTACCGCCGCCGCCCACCGCGTCCCGGCGCGGCGCCGGAGCAGAACGTGGCGCCGCAGCGGCGTTCCTCTGGGCCCGGTGCCGGCAGCTGGCGCCCCGCAGGAACAAAGCTGCCGCACTTTGTCGGCCTAATGCCTCCCTGTGTTGTCACTTAAGGTCTTTATTGGTATTAATTGATACGATCAGAGCAACTTCGCCTCCCTGTCTCCCCAAACATCATCACCCCCAACTCCCCCCTCTCCCCCTCTCACCCTCTCCCCCCTCTCACCCTGTCACCCTTTTCACCCTCTCACCCTCTCACCCTCTCCCCCCTCTCACCCTCTCACCCTCTCACCCCTCTCCCCCCTCTCACCCCTCTCACCCCTCTCTCCCTCTCACCCTCTCACCCCTCACTGAGGCTTCAAACAGGTGGACAGGAGGCAGCCTGTGAGGCCTCCTGCTGAAGGTGAAGCTTTTTTGGGCATAAACACTAAAATCTGTGTTTCACAGACGACACACACGTTTACGTTCCATTAAAAACAACTTTTATATTTTCTGTGCAGTATGACTGGAAACTTTCACAGGAAAACAAATACAATTCAACACAACAGAGGAAATAAATATAACCTTTCATGTGAAAACACAAGTGGTTCATCGTGTTATCAGGTCCTTTCCCTCTGAAGGTCTTTGACTTCTACAGACAGTTAATATGTTAATATGTTAATATGTAAAGTCATAAAGAGACACAGCTGATGTGATTCTGACCTTCAGAGCTCACTGATCCTTTAACATCACTTCCTGTCTGACATTTAACATGAAGCTCCATCAGCCACATGATCAGAGACTTCATGTTCATACAGCAGTACATTTAGTCAAGTACTCGACCTCAGGACATTTCAAGGTACTTTCTTCTCCTCCACATCTCAGAGGTACATCTTGTACTTTTTACTGTACTACATCTCAGAAGTACATATTGTACTTTTTACTTCACTATATCTCAGAAGTACATATTGTACTTTTTACTCCACTATATCTCAGAAGTACATGGAGTATTTCACAGTGTATTAGTACTTTTACTGTTTAACCTGGACAGATTTCAGCATTAAGACTTTGCTGATCTTTGCTGATCTGATTGCTGAGACGATAAGTTTTTATTCCAAAATATGTCGAGAAAATCTTAACATTTTTAAAAAGATGTTCGTAAATTTGCCATAAAGTAGTTCATCTGAGAGGCAGATTAAAAACAGAATGGTGTGAATCAGAGCAGCAGAGCTGGAGATGTCCAAACACACTGGATCCTACGTTTCCCATAATGCACCTGGGTAATGTTTTTTATTAGAGCCTTCCTGCCAGTCAGGTCTGTCTGACTCCACACCGCCGGTTTATCAGCTGGTGCTGAAGTACGAAGCAGAAACAGCAAAACTTGAACTTTATTATGAAAATTAAAAAGGCGACATATTGTCTTTAAAGTGCGTTTCCTGTTTCCTGCTCTGTGTGTGTACTTCACTGACCGTCGGTCACTGGGGGACTCTCACTAATTTCAGACCATTCAGACCACAGACTGTATTTAGGAAGTGGACGTAGTCACCGTGACGTCATCCATTGGTTTGTGAACTGCCGACTTGAGGCCTCTATTTTGCCATTTTGGCCGTCGCCATCTTGGTTTGGAAGGAGAAGTGACACGAGAGGGTGGAGCCAAGAATAACCGCCCTAAAGCATCCCCTGCTTTATGGTCTGTGTGACTCTAAATGGACCATAATGTACTAAATGAACATCATGCTGTATTGAAGAAGACTTGAAACTAGAGATTGAGACCATAAACTCATGTTTACAATGTTTACTGAGGTAATAAATCAAGAGAGAAGTAGAGTCATTTTCTATAGACTTCTATACAACCAGAGGAGTCGCCCCCTGGTGGCCACTAGAGAGAATGCAGCTTTAACACGTGAAGCTTTGGATTTACTTCTCACAACCGGAGGTTTCCGCCTGGTAGAGACCAGGAAGCACGAATCAATATTTCATCCATTCAGCGTTTTTTCCTCAATCAACTGTTTTGGTTCACATTGTAATTAAATAACAGCTAAAAAGTATAATAAACGAGCTTCTCTGGTGGTCCAGAGGTCGGATGATAACTTCAGTATTTTTCTCAGACATTGTTCGGTTCTTATGAAGTGCGTCTGGCAGCAAAACAAATCGAATAAAAATAATAACAGTCCAACATTCCAGAACACAAAAACTTGAGCTTTACATGATTAAAGGACATTATGTCAACCTTAACTGTTCATTTCTTAATATCTATATCTTTATTTATGATAAGAAGTTAATCAAATCAATGATTCCTCCTCATCCAGACCGGGCACATCATCGGCCACATCAGGGAAGGTAGACTTAAAGCTCTTTGTCTTGGTTTCATCGGCCGGTGAGAGTAGAGACAGTAGAGTTGACTTTAATGCTCTCTGACAGACGTGCACACACTGACGTGCACGTGACACGGGGGACTAATACCTACAGCAGGAAGCAGCGCTCGTCACAGTGAAAGTGATCTGTTCTCAGCCCTCGCAGGTCACATGACACGCTGGATGACGCGTTGGTGTTCGAGGCGACGTCACGTGAAAACAAACCGTCCTAAAACCAGATTATATGAATTAAATATGAATCATACAAACCTGCAGAAACTGACTTTAAGAGATCTGCTGTTCATCCCAGGAGGTCGATCATGACGTGATCTGCAGGAAAACATCAGAGAGACACATTCACGCTAATGCGTCTTTAAATATACAGTGAGATCAATAATAAATACTGACTTCTTATTATTTGATGACGGTCGGGGGGTTGATGTGGGAGCTGAAGGGCGTTGGAGGGAACGGTCACCTTATCCCTTATATAGACCTGCAGCTCTCAGACAGGTGGCTCCGGCTGCCGGTCCAGATGTTGGTTTGTCCTCTTTAGCTTCCCGTAGATGTAGTCCGTGTCGACACGCGGCGACCCCGGCAGGAGGCGGAGGTTCTGATCTTCAGCTCCGAAACACATGTTCCCCTCCGTCGCTCTGAAAAATGCCCTCATTCAACTTCTCCCTGCTCAATGTTTCTGTACTTGTTTTCATGGAAGAGGCCGAAGAGTTTCACTGATGATGTGAACAAGATGCGTGAAGAACCAGAGACAGAAACATCCGTACAGTACATCACATCTACTGACACAGCTGTGACGTTTCAACCTGATATGAATTTGTTTGTTTGTTTGTCGTATTGTATTGTATTTGTTCATGTATTTATATTTTTAAATGATGTCTTACACTATTGCACTGTGTTCATCGTCACGCACCAATCACCAAGCCCACCAATCACCAAGCCCACCAATCACCAAGCCCACCAATCACCAAGCCCACCAATCACCAAGTCCACCAATCACCAAGTCCACCAATCACCAAGCCCACCAATCACCAAGCCCATCAATCACCAAGCCCAACAATCACCAAGCCCACCAATCACCAAGCCCACCAATCACCAAGCCCACCAATCACCAAGCCCACCAATCACCAATCACCAATCACCAAGCCCACCAATCACCAAACCCACCAATCACCAAGCCCACCAATCACCAAGCCCACCAATCACCAAGCCCACCAATCACCAAGCCCACCAATCACCAAGCCCACCAATCACCAATCACCAAGCCCACCAATCACCAAGCCCACCAATCACCAAGCCCACCAATCACCAATCACCAAGCCCACCAATCACCAAACCCACCAATCACCAAGCCCACCAATCACCAAGCCCACCAATCACCAAGCCCACCAATCACCAAGCCCACCAATCACCAAGCCCACCAAGCCCACCAGTAGTTATTTATTTTGACCACATATCTATGAATAGCAAAACTTTGACTTAATCTGTAGATATTTTCGGTGTGAAATGTGATATTAAATTAATTCATACGTAATTCACATAAGTAGATGTGGTTCATTAAATGTATTTTATACATTTCCAAAGTAAAAACATGAGACTTTTTGAATTTCACAAATAGCATCACACGTGAAACACGTGTGATGAAGTGATGATAGACGTGCCCCCCCCACATCAGCTTGTTTCATCAATAAAGGATGGGTATAAAATAAATAAGTCATCCTGACATGTATGACAGATGAATAATGGAAACACTGTTTTTCTTTACGTTCCTTTGTCTCTGAACTCGACCTGAAGGCTTCTTTAAATTAGAAGTACACATCACACACTCGCTGCTCGCTCGCTCTCTCTGTTGTGAGCATGAACTCTGCCTCGCTCGCTCGTTCTGTTCGCCTGCGTGGCTTCAGGGGGAAATCAGCTTCACAGAAACAAACAAATATGTAAAGCTGCGAATCACAGCTGGGAAAAGAACTCCACACTGATGTTTGTGGAAGGTGAGGACATTTGTCTTATTTAAAATGGAGGACAATAACTTTAGACAAGATATTTGTGTAAATATAGGACACTTGTACAAAATGAGGACATTTATGTAAAGTGAGGACATTTGTGTAAAGTGAGGACATTTATATAAAGTGAGGACATTTATGTAAAGTGAGGACATTTATGTAAAGTGAGGACACATGTAAAGTGAGGACATTTATGGAAAGTGAGGACATTGATGTAAAGTGAGGACACATGTAAAGTGAGGACATTTATGGAAAGTGAGGACGTTGATGTAATGTGAGGACATTTATGTAAAGTGGGGGCATTTATGTAAAGTGAGGACATATATGTAAAGTGAGGACATTTATGTAAAGTGAGGACATTTATGTAAAGTGAGGACATTTATGTAAAGTAAGGACACATGTAAAGTGAGGACATTTATGGAAAGTGAGGACGTTGATGTAATGTGAGGACATTTATGTAAAGTGGGGACATTTATGTAAAGTGAGGACATATATGTAAAGTGAGGACATTTATGTAAAGTGAGGACATTTATGTAAAGTGAGGACATTTATGTAAAGTAAGGACACATGTAAAGTGAGGACATTTATGTAAAGTGAGTACATTTATGTAAAGTGAGTACATTTATGTAAAGTGAGGACATTTATGTAAAGTGAGGACATTTATGTAAAGTGAGGGCATTTATGTAAAGTGAGGACACATGTAAAGTGAGGACATTTATGTAAAGTGAGGACATTTATTTAAAGCAAGGACATTTATGTAAAGTGAGGACATTTATGTAAAGTGAGGACATTTATGTAAAGTGAGGACATTTATTTAAAGTGAGGACATTTATGTAAAGTGAGGACATTTATTTAAAGTGAGGACATTTATGTAAAGTGAGGACACATGTAAAGTGAGGACATATATGTAAAGTGAGGACATATATGTAAAGTGAGGACATATAGTGAGGACACATGTAAAGTGAGGACATATATGTAAAGTGAGGACATTTATGTAAAGTGAGGCCATTTATGTAAAGTGAGGCCATTTATGTAAAGTGAGGACATTGATGTAAAGTGAGGACATTGATGTAAAGTGAGGACGTTGATGTAAAGTGAGGACATTTATGTAAAGTGAGGACATTGATGTAAAGTGAGGACATTTATGTATGGAGAGGACATTGATGTAAAGTGAGGATATTGATGTAAAGTGAGGACATTGATGTAAAGTGAGGACATTCATGTAAAGTGAGGACGTTGATGTAAAGTGAGGAAGTTGATGTAAAGTGAGGACATTTATGTAAAGTGAGGACATTTATGTAAAGTGAGGACGTTGATGTAAAGTTAGGAAGTTGATGTAAAGTGAGGACATATATGTAAAGTGAGGACATTTATGTAAAGTGAGGACGTTGATGTAAAGTGAGGACATTGATGTAAAGTGAGGACGTTGATGTAAAGTGAGGACATTTATGTAAAGTGAGGACATATATGTAAAGTGAGGATATATATGTAAAGTGAGGACATTTATGTAAAGTGAGGACATATATGTAAAGTGAGGACATTTATGTAAAGTGAGGACATATATGTAAAGTGAGGACATTTATGTAAAGTGAGGACATATATGTAAAGTGAGGACATTTATGTAAAGTGAGGACATATATGTAAAGTGAGGACATTTATTTAAAGTGAGGACGTTGATGTAAAGTGAGGACATTGATGTAAAGTGAGGACATTGATGTAAAGAGAGGACATTGATGTGAAGTGAGGACATTGTTGTAAAGAGAGGACGTTGATGTAAAGTGAGGACGTTGATGTAAAGTGAGGACGTTGATGTAAAGTGAGGACATTGATGTAAAGAGAGGACATTGATGTGAAGTGAGGACATTGTTGTAAAGAGAGGACGTTGATGTAAAGTGAGGACGTTGATGTAAAGTGAGGACGTTGATGTAAAGTGAGGACATTGTTGTAAAGAGAGGACGTTGATGTAAAGTGAGGACATTGATGTAAAGTGAGGACATTGATGTAAAGAGAGGACATTGATGTGAAGTGAGGACATTGTTGTAAAGAGAGGATGTTGATGTAAAGTGAGGACATTGATGTAAAGAGAGGACATTCATGTGAAGTGAGGACATTGTTGTAAAGAGAGGACGTTGATGTAAAGTGAGGACATTGATGTAAGGTGTACAGGTATCTGTTGCTGTGTTTGAACCACAGGTGAATAAGACCAGACAGAAGAGGACAGACTGAGAGGTACATTTTTTGATTCCACATGTGGACCTGCTGATGTTGCTGTGATGGAAACATCTGACCACCAGGGGGCAGTCAACATGAACACTCACACACACAAACACACACCCGCACACCCGCACACACACACACACACACACACACACACACTCACACTCACACTGCTGAGGGGCAGCAACACAAAGAAAAACTGAGAAAATGTTACACACTGAGAACAGCCCTGATGCTGCAGGAAGACACATGAAGACGTGTTGATGTTTAGAGACCTTTTGTATGTTTGGGGCTGTAGACTTGGTTTTGTTTTAAGCTTAGGGAGAATGTGTTTAGTCAGTGAAGATGCTCACATGTGTAGAAACAAACATCTGTCCACACAGTCACATTGTTGGACTGTCCTTTTGTCCCCATGCGGTTCCAGTTTGAGGTTAAGAGTTTGTATTTTTACCGTTTTGGTTGGTCTCAAGAGAATGAAGTCAGTCGATACAATGTCCTAACAAGTCACATTTAATCTGAGTGTGTGTGTGTGTGTGAGAGGATGAAGGAAACAAAATACAGTCTCTACTGTGATTCTTCACTGTATTCTACTGTTTCTTCACTGTATTCTACTGTTTCTTCACTGTATTCTACTGTGTTTACTGTATTCTACTATGTTTCTTCACTGTATTTTACTGTGTTTACTGTATTCTACTGTGCTTATTCCCCTGTATTCTACTGCGTTTACTGTATTATACTATGTTTCTTCACTGTATTCTACTGTGTTTACTGTATTCTACTATATTTCTTCACTGTATTTTACTGTGTTTACTGTATTCTACTGTTTACTGTATTATGCTGTTTCTTCATTGTATTTGACTGTGTTTACTGTATTATACTGTGTTTCTTCCCCTGTATTCTACTGCGTTTACTGTATACTACTGTGTTTCTTGACTGTATTCTACCACATTTATTTACTGCATTATACAGTTTCTTCACTGTATTCTACTGTGTTTACTTACTACTGTGTGTCTTTACTGCACTTTACTGAGTCTGTTCTTGTTTGTTTTACATTCTTAAGCCATAAATTGACCTCATACAACCGATAGTGGTCAACTGAATGTAAAAAACATTATCTTTGAGTGTCAGACCTGAAATATCTCCACTATTAAACGTTCCTCTCTGTAACTTGTGTTCAGTCCAGTACTTTACATTCTCACCAGTAGAAGTTAAAACCATGTTGATCTCCACCAGCTTCTCAGATCCTTAAACTTTCTCTCAGATGTTCAACCATCCTCCCGACGTTAACCTTCTCTGTCTCTCAGTGAATATTTCGCCTGCGACCGACGTGTTAAAGAGGTGTCACCCCTCCACGCCGGCGGCGTTGCTTTGATAACACTCCGGGTCGCTGGCAGACACAGCGGAGGGGCTAATTAACCCCTCTGATTACTTCAATTAACCCCGACACATTAGAGCTCATCAGAGTAGTGTGACGAGTTTCCCTCCTGAGCCCGAACTCAACGCTGACGTGTCGGAGAGTCTCTGCAGGCCACGGAGGCTGCGACTCACCAGAGGAGGCAGGAAGTGATGTCAGAGCTGCATCAGACAGAAGCTGATGGAATAAAACAGTCTGAACACGCCCACAAGTGTCTCTGTAGAGATTTACTAAAAAGTCATAATATTTTGTAGAAATTGAAAAACAAAGACTTCATAAGACTTCATAACTTTCATAACAAATACAATAATATTAATATTAACAATATTAATATTCACATCAATAATATAAATAATAACGAAAGCAATAATAACACAATTTATGACAATATTATTCATAAAAACAACAAAAATAATATTAATAATCAAAATATTTAATGATAATAATAAAAATGATTTAACCACCCATTCAAAGAATAAAATAGTTTCGAAAAAATGAACAAAGGACAGGAACATCCTTTAATGTTTCTGGTTATTTGTCCCTTTACTCACAGACTTCTGTGAAGAAGATCAGAGAAAACACTAGAGAGCTCAGGAGACTCGTCCCCCGTCTATCTGCTCAGGAGACTCGTCCCCCGTCTATCTGCTCAGGAGACTCGTCCCCCGTCTATCTGCTCAGGAGACTCGTCCCCCGTCTATCTGCTCAGGAGACTCGTCCCCCGTCTATCTGCTCAGGGTGACACACAAACTGTAGGTGGGAAATAACAAGAACAGAAATAATAAGAAAGTCGTTCCGATTAATAGATAGAGATAATTCCTATAACGAGATTATAATAAGTCTGATATGACAGAACCGTTGAAAACCCCGGGGACGATCACACGTCCTGTTGTTGACATGAAGCCGCTCATGTTTTCATAATCCTGTTAAGATTTTATTAGTGAGAAGGTGAACTTTAAATCTGCTCGGGCAGCAGGAACAAACGCTCTGAACAGACACGAACGGTCACTAACGTGATCGTCTCACTGCTTTGTTTCACATGTAGACTCTGAAATATGATGAACTTGTGTTGTGATGGACCAAAGTCTCCTCTTTCTCAAAGGTGATGTACGGTGTTCCACAGGGATCAATGCTTGGAGCACATCTGCTCTTTTTTATGGTCGTACATGCTGCCACTAAATTATAGCATAAATAATAATATATAATATGGTTACCATGCTAAAAGACACAATCTATCTTTCTTTGACAGCTTTTTGGTCCATTGCTGGATGTTTTAAATCTGCCTTATTCCTCTGAGATGGTCCCTTCATGTTCGGCTAGCAACACAAATGTGCCTTTGGTGTTGTGTTCACATTTTTAACTTAAGTTTAAGTTGACTTCATAAGAAAATGCCCATGAATACAACATTGTTTTTGGACTTTTTAGGAAATTTGAAATGTACTGCATGTATCTGAGGGGTTGCACATGCATGGTTCAATTCTGTTATGTGTGGGGTTCCCCTGGGCTCAGTGTTGGGCCCATCATTGTTTAGGGTTTATGCTTTATGAATCTCTAAAACATATAAATTCACTGTATTTGTAGATGATAGATTCATTTAGCTGTGATACAAACATGGTAAATAACATTTGGATACTGTTGAATTGAAAGTAAAGACTTGGTTTGACGTCAACAAATTGAATTCAGTAAAACATCAACTCGTAATCTCTGTTTACTTCAAGACACAATAAAGCTTATTTTTTGAGAGAATTTGAGTGATAAAAGAAAACAAATTGTGCAGAAAACAACACAAATTATGTCAAAAACAACCACGACACTTATAAAATGACGGATCATCATACGAGTTATAAGACGTATGCGTTACATGCTGTGTAGAAGTTTATATATATAAAAACGAACTAACGTTCACCAGTTCCCCACCTGACTGTTAATGGAAAGGACGTTCATTAAAAGATGTCAATCCTGAATGTTTCAGGTTGAGGTTTGATGTTTTCTCTTCAGGCTGCAGTTCGACTGATCAGCATGCTGGAGCTCATCTCACTGTTAATGAAGCACACGCGTTAAAAAACACCATCAGCACTGAGAGAAAACCTGCCGCAGTCACAGTGTGATTTTCTCACCTGAATTTAAACGTTAACGTCAGAGCTGCTGACATGTTGGACCTTCAGCTGATGTTTTCAACAGGAAGAAATCTGTTCATGTCTATGTGATGAAAGTGTAAAAGTATCCGACAGCACCACTAAAAACTCCAATTTAATAAAGAGAGCGACTGTATATACGTGTAGTTTACAGCCAGTTAACATCGCTGACTAACAAGCGAACCTTTCTCCGAGAAACGACATCTTAACGAAGCAGAAAGCACTCTAATTAAGTACAAATTTGAGGTAGTACTTGAGTATTTCCTTCTTCTACTACTTTATACTTCTACTCCACTACAGCTTAGGTAAATGTTATTTCGTTATTGTTCTTATGTGTTTTATAATTATTTTAGTTCTTTCATTGATACAATTAGCTGTCAGTGTTCTTTTTCACAAAGAAAGACACTCGTGGCATTGTGGGAAATGTAGGCTTCAGTGTTTTTTAGGACTAAAACTCTTAAACTTGTTCCGTCTTTATGGAAGAGACAAACTGAATCTCTGGCAGAGTGAGTGAAGGTCGACTCGTCTGAAGTGTAAATCCTATTTTGACCCTCATCTATCAGCTGGCTGAGTGTGAGGAGTGGCGAGGTCTCACTCCGAGGAGGATTTAACGTCTCTGTGATCTGAATATCAAACCCCGTTCAGGTCGTCTGGATGGGAACTGTTTCCGACCGACGGCAGAAACACGTTGCTGAGATTCCAGATATAGAGAAGCTCACGGGTTCATTAGCGGCGACTCGGTTCTTGTCATTAAAAAAGTCAAACATTAAACAGGGATTACCTCCGGCTTCGTTCCCACATCCAGCCGCTGAAGTCTGCTTCATTAATTACAGAGACGTCCTTCAACCGGCAGACGGAGTTTCATGAACCAGAGATCAACGTGAATCCAAACCCTCTGATTGGGTCTGAGAGGAGGTCGCAATGCTTTTATGTTTGATATGTCAGGAGCTCTAAGTGATTCAGAATAACTGACTGTTTGTCAGAGACCTCTAAAGGAAATGCATCTGTTCTCTGTGTGTCTGAGAGTGAGGCGTTCAGAGGGAAACCATCGGCGTGAACGCACGAACCACCGAGGTCGGTAGACTTGACTCTGGGGTGGCTGAGATCATTGTACTGATCTGATTGACGTCGTTATAATAATAATAATGTTAACTCAAGCGCAAAGGTGGAATAGAGAAGGTGTAGATCATTTGACTGAATTATTTCTAAAAAATACTTTTAGCAGAAGAGACAAGAACGGGACAGGCTGTGAACACAGAAGGTGAGAGAGAAGGAAGAGTCGAGGAATGAACAGAAATAAAGTAACGTGAAGGAAGCAAACACTCACACACAGATACACAGATACGTTGTATGTCTTCACCACGTTATATATTTGATTCTGTATGTAGTTACTACATCAGGTATTTGAGCCTGGATATATTTACCACATCAGATGCTTTGATTTTGTGAATATTTACGCATTTTAATTGGAAAAATAATATCTTCAGATTAATATTGTGACCGAACACTGCGGATGAATAGCTGTCTCTGTACCGTCTACATGTGAGTTAATACGAGCAGTTTGTTGGTTGGAGGAGCAGCAGGAGGAACAATGAGAGAGATTTGATTTGGTCGGCTGCAGAAGGCAGATGCCTCTGACATCTGGGCGATGTCAGCGTGTTGTCAACACATTGTTAGCGCCGCAAATGTGCAAACAGATTAACAGGATGCAGGAGAGCCTCCGTACTGCTGCTGCAGAGAGAGAGAGGAGCGCAGGGCGAGGAACAAACCTGAGACAGATTCAAACTGTCAGAAAGAGGCAATACACGTCAATAACAGCAGCACAAACAACACAGGCAATAACAGAGAGAAGGAGAAACTTTTCTCCCATAACCTTTTCAAAAAACTCTAGTTACAAAACAACCTTCCTTATAAGAAAATCCAATCAGATTCAACGATAGAGAAGATTTAAAGCCTTCACACGCATGTGGTTTGTCGAAAAGATTTAAAACACCGAGTAAATATGTGAATTTGCGACAGTTGCAACACTTTTTCAACAAAAGGTTTGAACAGATCCCTGCAGTTAGACGACCATCGATATAAACAATGGTTCGGTCAAATATATTGCACTGAATCACAGGAAAAATTGGCCTTACCGCTGTTCAATAAATTCATACACAAACTTAAGAAATGTTAGCTCTCAAGCTAAATTATGTTAGTTCTCTAGTTAGTTAGACTAACGTTAGAGGATGAACAACTGAGGTCTCTGGTGTGACATTTGGAGTATGAAATTAAAAAAGCTTCAGTAAAAACTGCAGTAAAGTCTCACAATTTGTAGCCGACATGCTGAGTGCTAATTTACTGAGCTAATGTTAGCTAATGCTAATTCTAATGTTGTTGATTCGACCACGGCTATCTCACCATCTATCGTTGTTCTTTGGAAATGATTTGTCAGCCGATCCTTTTCATTTTCTCTCTCTTGACGTGATGCTGGGCGAGAAAAAAATACATCGATGTGAAATAAACAATATTATCTCGATTTTGAATGTGATTTTCTTATTTTCTGAACAGAAGCTGGAGGTTTTGCTCTTTGATACAGAAACCAGTGAAGCCTCATAATATTTCATGGTGTGTGTAGATGGAGATGATTGACAGCAGACCAGTAGAGGAATATATATATATATATATATATATATATATATATATATATATATATACCTAACATATATCAAACTGGCTCGGAGTATCATCTGTTTTTGCGTTCTCTTGGACATCGGAGTTTCGTTTTCGTTTCCACAACTCTTCATTTTTTTAAACAAATTGTCCAGAACTGGGGTGGCACAGGTTCCCAGTGTTCATTTAAAAGCTATTACTTAGCCAGAGAGCTAACATTACAGTAGCTTAGCACAAAGACTTGCTACAAATTGGTAGCATAATTAAGACAGAGCTAGTTGACAGACAGCTACATAGCTCAATGTCATGGTAGCGGTGTGTCGCTAACTGTTGGTGATGTTGAACCTAGCTTAGCACAAAGATTCTCGCCCTCGAATGCATCACTGAGAATAAAGATAAAGACAACTAAAGGTGGACTGTGTTTTCGGAGTTTTCAAACTTTAATGAGAAGAAACAAAACTGTGAATCGTTTATCTGGAAGTAAAACAAAAGTAAAATACAAGGAGCAGCTACAATGAATGTTTTCTCCAGGCCTGTGACTTCAGTGTGACTCTGAGATGAAGAGGGAGAAGTGAACGCTCTGGATGCCAAGAGTCTGTTGTTGAAGTTGACTCAGACCTTGAAGAGTTTGACGCTCAGCTCTGTGAGAACGTTAAAAGTCCCTTCAGACCTCTTGTCGGTGGGATCCGAGCGTTTCCTCGACACCCACGTCGCCGCGCCCCGGACCGCCGGACAATACACCGCAGTGTGTTTCAAACCAGCCGGGAGGACGTGGACGTCGGCCAGACCTTCCCTGAATATTCCCATCAGCTGATGAGCAGGAAGGGAACTGGGAGAGTCCCGGCCGCTCCCTGAGTCTGGCAGATATGGCCACGACTCGTTCCCCATGACGGGTTTCATTCTAATGTAAAGCAAACAGACAACACAAAGAGCCGCTGTGACTCCCTCCGCCTCACGCGGTACGTTCGTCTTAAAGTCAAGTGATCTTCTCTTCTGGACTTGGAAGTCTCAGAGTTCTCCGAACTCTCTGTCCATCTAATCAGCGCCAGCACGGACTCCCTGCAGACCCGGGCCGTGTTAATCACCTCCAAACAGAGAAAGTCCACATGTTTGTTCTGAACCTCTGGAGGAGGGAGCGGCAGCGTCCTTCAAGGCACTTTCAAAACAAAGTTAAAGATGCTTTAATTGGACTACATTAACCGCCAGTATTCAAAGTATTAATACCACACTAACAGTACTCCACTTCAAGCAAAAGACCTGCATTCAAAACCTTCATGAAATAAAAGTATTATCAGCTAAATGTAGTGAAAGTCCCTTTGTGCAGTACAATGTCATTGTTTTACTATTATATATATATATATATATTTCTGGATTAATATCACAGCTGCATTAATATATGAGATGTAGTAAAGAACATGGAAATAACCTTAGATTTGTACTTCAGTAAAGTACTGCAGTAAATGTACTTCGTTACTTTCCACCACCGCTCTCTTCTTCTCTTGCTTCTGTCCTGTTTTGTCCGAACGTCTTTCCTTCTCACAACTCGTCTCATTATGTGGCAGCATGAACATTTTGAGGATTGATTCCCAGTTTTGGCCGTGATTATTTATCTCCATCTGTCTTTTTCCTCCAATGCTGCTTCCTCCTCTCCTCTTTCTCATTCCTGCTTCCTCCTTTCCTTTCCTTACTTGTTTCTGTCCTTCTTTCCTTTCAGTCAGAAAATCTTGCAAAAGGAGCCCAATTTTAAAGCTTTTTTTATGAAGTCTACCACTTCGACTGGGACTGCTTCCTTATTTGTCCCATGTTGTTTCACTTTCCCACTGTTTTTCCTCTGTTACTTCCTCATTTAGTTCCCTTCACTCTTGATCCCTTCCTGGCTTCCTTGCTTCCTTCTTTCCTTCCGATCAGGAAGCAGGAGAGGTTGCAGAATGACTTGCTAGTTTGGGGCCCTTTCTCATAATTGTACGCAGTACAATAATTGTTCACAATGTAATAAAGGTTGAAACATTTTTCTGCTGTGCTTGTTTTTACGTTCTCTTCCCTTTTCTTTCTTTATATCCGTTTTCCTCTCGTTCGACCTCATTTCATAATGTCTTTTCATCATTTTTACCTTATTTTATCCTTTTTTCATCTTATTTTTACTTGTTTGCATCTTTCTTTCATTATAGTCCTCTCCTTTCTCATCTAATCTTGTTTTATATTTGCATAATGTTCTATTTTTCTTCAGAAAGTCCTTCGGTCGTTGCTTGCTGCCGGACGGTGCTGGCTGAGGCCTTCACTCGTGTTGTGACGTCGCAGCAGAGACACGCGGACACAATGTCGCGTCTCTGCACAACTTTTCTAACTTCTCAGTGAATTTCAAACAAAGTGCTTTCACTTCATGTCACCATGAATATGTATGTTGATGATTTGAGTTGAATTGTTTGGTCTCTCTTTGTCTCGCGCTCTTTCACACACATCTCCGCTCCTCCTGCAGGATAATTACGTCTTATTTTGAAATGTATATCTGAGCTGCTGCTGCTGCTGCTGCTGCTGCAGGATCCCGGTGTTGGTTTTAATTGTGTGGAAATTCACATGAAGATTCTGAGAAAGAATCTGGAGCCAGATGTGATGGCGAGTGAGGGGGGGGGGGGGGGGGGGGGCAATTTGCATTTAATTTTAACGCCGTCGGCAGATTCCTCACAGCGGAGTCGTGTTGAGATGCAGCGAGGAAAAAGCTGTTAGCGCCGAGTGTTTGTGGGGTTGTAGGTATTGTAGGTGAGCTCGTGTTCCCGTGAACAGGGGGGGGGGGGGGGGGGGGGGGGGGGGGGGGGGGTATGAAATGGCTCCTCCTATAGTAATTAGCGGTGGAGGTTGTAATTGGGCAGAATCAGTCTTACTAAGTGATTTCCTGACTGTCAAACGAGCCAAATTAATTTGAGTGATACTTTTCATTTAGTTAGCATCAAACAGCCCCTCCACTCGGCCTCCATATGGGCGTCTGATGCAACGCTCGCCATTAAACCGCGGCAGCCAGATGTTCCCCCGCAGCCCCGCCATTATCAATGCAAATTTATTCATTAAACAATTTAATTGTGTCAATGATTGACAGGCGGCGGCGTGATGACGGAGGAATGTTATGAAGCTAATAATCTGTTAGTCTTATTAACTCCCTGTGTCAGCAATATGGCTGTCAACATTTATGTGGATTAACCCTTCTAATGTCGATGCCACACACACACACACACACACACACACACACACACACACACATCAGATGTGACAACAGACGGGCTCACCGGTTGGTCGGCACGTTCACAAAACACGCCGCCAACGCCATGGTCACCAGACTCAGGTGATGTGAGAGTGTGATTTCCAGTCAGGTGAGCTTCAATAACACATTCATTGATGGGTTTCTTCTGTACAAACACACATGAACACACACACACACACACACGTGTTCGTACTCTGTGACATTCAGTCCAAGTCTAAACCGGTAAGCAGCCATTAGAAGAAGATACGATCACACTAAACGCCTCCCTCTCTCCTCATCATCTTCACATTTTCTAAAAGATTACCACGATTAAAAATGTTTTTAAAAAACGGCTCCATCCTCAAAAGAGTTCCCTCAAATGTCCTCATTTACCAACAATATCCTCACTGAAAAAATCATGAAATAAAAAATGACACACGAGTGTAACGTGTGTAACACAGCGCTAACGTTAGCATGCTAACACCTGACTTGTTAGAGTAAATGTTGTTCAGACATGTTCAGTGAGAAGTTATCACCGCTGTCATGTCGTCCTCTCATTCTAAACTGTATGAATACTCAGGTGTCATACATGTACATGAATAAAACACAAACATCATGAATGATAAGGCTCTTATCTCGCAGCGCGTGAGGCTACGGAGCCGTTCTGCCTTCGATGCCTTTCTACCGATCTTGTCAGATTATTTCTATGTTCCAGTTTTAATGGAGCAACACGATCACGTTGACTTCATACGTCACCGACATGACGAGCAACACATGTGACGAGAGGCTGCGGGTCCGGGGGGGAATCCAGTCTACGTTTACTCAAGTACTGAACTCAATTATGATGTACAAGTACTTCCCTCGAGTGTTTCCATTTCATGCTGATTTAATCATAATACATTTTTACATTTATATTTGTGCTCCACTACACTTCAGAGGGACTCTTATAGTTCCCATTATTGATCCATATGACATATGATATACTTAGGGTACATCATTTGATGCAGTACTATGTGTACTACTTGGTAGATAAACTCTCTAAAATTGGCTCCAAAACGACAAAAACTATGGTGTTAAAATGCTCTTACTTGCAGACAAAACAATATTTTATAATATATTTAATAATACAACACTGTGAAAGGAGCCATTCTGCATGATGAGTACTATTACTTTTGATACATTAAGTACATTTTGCTTTTGAACTTACAACTTGTATTTGTAATGGCATGAGTATTTGTACTCCTCCATCACTGTACTACTCGTGTGAGGAAACAGTCATCCAATTTATTTCCAGTTCTTCAGTGAGAATATTATTTGAAAAGCTAACAGTTCGTCAGATGGTCTGGCTGTTTTTTTTTGTTCCTCCTGCAGCTCGTCCTCCTCTGATGGACTGCTCTCCTCTCAGACTCACGTCGATCATAAACCTCCGATTTCATCTCCATCTGTCCGCAGAGTATCATCCACCTGAAGAACATTCCCCCAAAACCAGAGGCTGTTCATCAGGCTGCGTCCGCGTAATGGTGCACTAGATGTTATCCATTTTGTACTAATATGATTTCCTATTAAATAATGGCACCCTGCTCGCAGTTTTCTTTTTTTATTCCCGCCCTGGATCTCTGTTAAATGTTTCCAGCAGTCGCGGCGGAACGCAGCAACTCAGTTCAGCTGTGTTTTTATTGGCAATAAACGCTTTATGCTGATGAACAGTAAATTCTTATGATAGTGCAACAACATTAACATGATCGCGCTGATGTCAGATTCTTGCTATGAAGGTTCAAGTTGTCTGATAATGTTGATTTTGTTTCTTGTCATATTCTGTCAAAAAGAGCGTCGTTTAGCATAAAAACTTGAAGCTGCGTCACAAGAGGAGGAGGAGAGACGCGGCTCGCTGTCACGCTTGTCATTTGCAGCCATTTTGAGAAATTGAAAAACAATTCTTGGCCTTTGGTTGCCGTCAGTGACAACAAACAGCAAAACATGCCCCCAAAATATAATAAAAAAACAAACATGTGTTGCATTACTGATCTTTAAATGCTGGATATTATAGATGTTGGTGTTGGATCCAAGCCTTCAATGGCGAAGGGTCAAAGTGAATCAGCACAAAAGGTCCAGAAAACCAACATCTGAAAAACAACAGTTCCCACAACTTTCCCGACTTTACCGACGAGGTCGTCACTTTAAACAATAAACACTCAAAAACATACTCCAAAAAAGTCCACATTTTCCCAAAGCCTTTCCAAAAATATTGTCAATTTCCAAACATGTCGTCACTACGAAAATGTTCTCAAAATGTTCCCACAATTTCATTATCAAGCTGACATAACTGCATCATATCTTAATTGATCAATCAATCATTTAGAGTCAAACAGACCATAAAGCAGGGGATGCTTTAGGGCGGGGCTACACAGTGATTGACAGGTCTCTACCACTCCGTTTTTTGCAGATTTTTGTCTTACAATCTTAACCCTTTTACAGTGTTTCATATTGATATTGTAATATATTCCTCCATTGCTTTGCACTTGGCTCCACCCTCTAGTGTTGCTTCTGGTTGCAAAAACCAAGATGGCGACGACCTAAATACTGGACGGGAAAGTGAAATCGTTCCACAAACCAACAAACCAACGGGTGACTCTGTCCATTTCTTCTGCACAGTCGATAGAAACAAGATGTAAACCAGACAGACTCGTAGCTGTATGTTTGTTTTGTTCTGCAACATGCTAATGTGAAGCTCCACATTTGATCTTCTTTCTTTCTCGCTGGACGCTCAGTAACTTTTGTTCTCAGCCGGGGGGGGGGGGGTGTTTGTTGAAATCATCACAGGCTGCGATGTTCAGAGCTGAGCTGAGCGAGGCGAGGCCGGCAGGTGGAGGGGAATCGCTCTGTGTTGCGGTGGATCAGATCTGGTTTTGCTGATATGTTGTTCTGTGTTTCATTATTGACGAGGAGACGACTCTCAAACATCCAAACTCCCCGAGCGTCTCCTCCGGCCTGCAGCCTCCCGAGCTCTGTGAACAGCTCGCCTCCTCCTCCTCCTCCTCCTCACGAATGTTTATTTCATCACACACAAGTTCATATTCTGCACTCTGCATTGCGAGGTGTTATTTGTGTTATTTGACTTTTAAAATGATGCTGTTTGTTGAGCTTTACCTGCAAAACACCACCAACCATCACACGGCGCTCTGATTCTGAAGAATCATCGTGTAAATATTCTCTCAACAATGAGAACAGATGAATGAATCCCTGACAAAGAACCTGTGGGAACTGTTTCTTCATTGCATCATGAAACAATCTTTCTTTTTATTGTGTTTTATTGAGATTCAGGCTCGTTCTGGGTCCCTGTTTTTGCAGCTAACGTTGGGAAACATCAACGTTCAATCGTATCGTCAAACTCATTCAGAACTCCACGTGTCTGCATGTTTCAGAGAAACAGCGTTTTAAATACGAACCGTGGTTCTCTGATGATGAAGAGTTTGGACTCACATTTAGTTTGAGTTTTTAAGGAATTGAAATGGGAGGAAATTGAGGACCATTAAAGGCGGTGTTGGACTTTAAATGAGCTGCATGACGTGACTTACTGCACTGGGCTTTTTGAATGTTGTCCTCTGTTAGACTCGGATACGTCATGAGTCAGCTAAATGAGGCTCCTGTGATCCAAAGCACCGGTGTTTGTGTCTGCAGCGGGATCTTACTTTACTCAACAGGTGTGTTCACTTCCGACAGTCCAGTTGAATGTACAACATACTGATCATTACAGTTTACTGTTTACAAGACAATAAACAGGAAGTGACACAATTAGTATTTATTATTTTGGGTAATTGTAATACTAATGTTTTCCAGCGGCTCCTTTATTGCCTTTGAGTCGTTACGTTGTGGAATATTTCATTATTTAAAGAATCTTAAATAAAATCCAGATGAGATTCTGTTATTCAGTCAAATATCTGTTGATCATGAATCACATTATTGTCAGTGTACTGTGGCAGCCGGAGGGGCAACCCCAGAGGGGTAGTGATGGAGGGACGATATTGCCTGACATGGAGGCGGAGCCCCCATGTCAGGGAAGGGAAAAGAGCGCCAAACCACCATCAGCCCAACAAGCAACACCTGAGGAGGAGAGACGAGGGAGCGACCACACCCTATCAGAGGAGGAGGAGGGGACTACAAAAGGGCCCAGGCAACAGGAAACCGGGAGAGAGTAGGAGTAGAAGAAGAAGCAGAAGAAGTAGCTAATCAGAGAAACCCTTGGAAAAGACTGCCTTACCCCTGGATCACCCTGGAACGTCTGACTACCCGCCCGGCTCACGACCCCTGCCTGTACGACTACCCTGCTCCTGCCCGCGCCCTGGACCGTCTGAGGAATACCCGCTGTGCACCGACCCGTGGAATTGGACCCCGACCCTCCCTCTGGAAAGCGGACCTTGTGTTCTTGAGTGTCTATCCTACCTCTTTCCACTCTCTACCTTCAGTAAAAACCTCACTTGAACCGTTTATCTGCCGACTGGTTGTGTTTATTGGTCAGTGTTGTCGTGAAACCCCCTGTCCACCCCGGGGGCTGTCACAACTTGGTGGAGAATGTGGGCATAGCCCGGTTCTGGCAACGCTGACCGATAGACCAACCGACCCAGTAAGCATGGCCACCCCGGTGCCATTTCAAGAGCTGCTAGCGGGGCTAATCGCTAGCAACCAAGAAACCCAAAAGCGCCACGAACAAGCCATGCAAATACAAATGCAAATCCTCCAATCCCAGCAGCAACAACAATACCAACAGCAAAGCCAAATGGAGAAATATATGGAATTACAAACAGAACGCGCGGAGGCCATGCAAAGCGAAATCAAGGGCATGTTACGAAACCAACAGGAGCAACATACCGTGGAGAAAGCCAATCCAGCGCGCTTCCTGCTCAAACAGACGGCAGCGGACGATGTTGAAGTTTTTTTCCAAATATTCCAGACAACGGCACTCCGCGAGAAATGGCCAGAAGATCACTGGGCAGAGTTAATAGCCCCCTTTTTGATCAATGAAACGCAAGTAACGTATCAGGACTTAGAGCGCGAGGGAAAAGTTGACTTCCGGGTTTTGAAAGCGGAAGCGTTACAGCGATGCGGGGTCACGCTGTTCTTAAAGGCCCAACGATTTCATGACTGGTCATATGACGCCTCACTTTCTCCGCGAGCCCAGATGCATGAGATCAAAAGGATTACGACGGCCTGGCTACACGCAGAGCCAACCGAGGTGTCGCCCACCGATCGCGTGGTCATGGACAAATACATCAGATCACTCCCGTATGAGGCAAAAAAATTGGCAGGCCAGAGAAACCCCCGAAACATCGAGGACCTGGTGGAAATAATGGAGGGTTACCAAGCCGCACAAGCTTTAGTGCGTGGGGGAAGAAATCAGACATTAGAGGGGCCCACCCGCAAAGAAAAAATTAAAACGGAGGAAAATAAATATGTGTCTCCCTCCTTCCCCCCAGGCTTTCCCCGACGTCGGCCGGCGTTTGGACAGGAAGAGAGGAGGTGCTACCACTGCGGCGAGATCGGGCACATCGCCTGGGAATGCCCTCACCGCCAGGACGCACCCATGCCCACGGCCAGTGAGGGGAGTCGCCCATGCGGCTTGATTACAGGATGCTGGGCCACTCACGAGGACCACATGCCCCTCACCCCTGTCAAAGTCAACGGCCGCGACGCCTCAGCGATGGTGGACTCCGGGAGCGCCATTACATTGGTGAGACCCACGTATGCTCAGTACCCGCTCCTAACAGGCACCCGAGCGGTCACGTGCATCCATGGGGAGACCCGCGAATACCCCACCACCGCCCTAGAGATCTACACGACGAGGGGTAGATACATCGGCACTGCAGGAGTCGTGGAAGGACTCCCCGTAGAGGTGCTCGTCGGCCGAGACCTGCCCGTGTTCCAGGAGCTTTGGCGCAGCCTGGTGGGGAAACAAGGTAAGACCCCTCCCCGAAAGTACAAAAAGAAAGCCATCTGTGGGCTGGGGGAGGAGATCTCCACCTCTCCCCTATCGGAAGGAGTCGCCAGTGCCGTGGCCCGGGCGTTGATGGAGGCCACCCATCCCAACCCCGATGACGTCTATGCCACAGCCATCGAGAACGACGGACCCTCCAGCCCCAGGGAGCCCGAAGGAGAGGCGCCGCCCATCCCCGAGGAAGCGGATACCCCCTCCCTCGACGAAGAGGAGCTGGCCGGGCTGTTTCCCCAGGACCCGGAGGAGCCCATCTTACCCGGGCCCCTCACAGGGAGGTTTGGGACGGCCCAGTTGGAGGACCCCAACCTAGCCAACGCCCTTCGGCAGGTGGCCGCCGTAGACGGACGACCACTGGACGGGGTAAGAGACCTCCCTCCCACACATTTCGCCATATATAACGGGCTCCTCTACCAGGTAGTAATGAGGGACGGGGCCCCCCTCAGGTTGTTACTGGTGCCACGTCCTTTTATACCCTCTGTCCTACAGTTAGCCCACTCCCATCTCCTAGGTGCCCATCTAGGAGTGGAGAAAACCCTGGAAAGGGTGAGGGCCAGGTTCCACTGGCCCGGAATAAAAAAAGCCGTAGAAGATTACTGCCGGAGCTGCCCCGAATGTCAACAAGTGGCCCCACAACCCCATCACAGAAACCCGCTGGTGCCCCTGCCGATCATCACCGTCCCCTTCAGCAGGATCGGGATGGACCTAGTGGGGCCCCTACCCAAGACCAACAGGGGACACAGGTACATCCTGGTTATTGTTGATTACGCCACCCGGTATCCCGAAGCCATCCCCCTACGCTCCATGGCCACCAAGGGCATAGCCAGGGAGCTTGTGATGTTGTTTTCCAGGGTCGGAATACCGGAGGAGATTCTCACCGACCAAGGGACCCCGTTCATGTCTAGGATCATGAAGGACCTGTGTGGCATGCTGAAGGTGACACAACTGAGGACGTCGGTGTATCACCCCCAAACGGACGGCCTAGTAGAGAGATTCAACCAGACACTGAAAAAAATGCTGAAAAAGACCATGGACCAGGACGGTAAGAATTGGGACCAACTGCTACCATTCCTTATGTTCTCCATTAGAGAGGTGCCCCAGGCGTCGACAGGATTCTCGCCCTTCGAGCTCCTGTACGGTCGACGACCCCGGGGACTACTCGACCTGGCCAAGGAAGCCTGGGAACACCAACCCTCCCCCTACCGCACCATGGTGGACCACGTCGAGGAGATGAGGGTGAGGATGGCATCACTCTGGCCCATAGTCCGAGAACACATGGCCGAGGCACAGGCGGCCCAAGCCCGCGTGTACAACCGGGGAACGCAACCCCGAGTGTTTAACCCAGGGGATCGGGTGTTGGTCCTGGTGCCCACGGCGGAATGTAAGTTTTTAGCCCGATGGAGGGGACCGTATGAAATTATGGAAAGATTGGGGCCGGTAAACTACCGAGTCAGGCAACCAGGTCGAAGGCACCCGACGAAGATCTATCATGTTAACCTTCTCAAGAAATGGGTGAGTAGGGATGCCATGCTCTGTTTCTCTCTCTCTACAACCCCAGGAAAAACGGAGCCAGTCGAGGTACCCGTGGGAGAAGAGTTGACCCCCCGGCAGAAGCAGGACGTCCGGGAAATGGTGGATCGGTTCCGAGACGTGTTCTCCCCGGACCCCGGATACACCACACTGGTGCAACACCGGATAATCACCGAGCCCGGGAAGAAGGTAAAACTAAGGCCGTACCGCATCCCCGAAGCCCGCCGGGGGGCGATAGAGAGAGAGGTACAGAGTATGCTGGAGGCAGACATCATCGAACCCTCGACTAGCGAGTGGTGCAGCCCTATAGTGTTGGTTCCGAAACCAGATGGCTCAGTCAGATTCTGCAACGATTTTAGACAGCTCAACGCCATCTCAAAATTTGATGCCTACCCGATGCCCAGGGTGGACGAAATGATAGAGCGCATCGGGAGGGCCAGATACATAACCACCCTCGACTTGACTAAAGGCTACTGGCAAGTGGCAGTGGCCCCCGAAGACAGGGAAAAAACGGCCTTCACTACTCCCATGGGCCTGTACCACTATAAGAGGCTGCCGTTCGGTCTCCACGGAGCCCCCCCACGTACCAGAGACTGATGGACCAGGTACTTCGTCCCCATCGAGAATACGCGGCAGCCTATCTGGACGACATCGTCGTACACGGGGAGGAATGGGGGGCTCACCTCCAAAGACTGGAAGCCGTCCTGAAAGCTCTGCGAGGGGCGGGGCTGACAGCCAACCCCAAGAAATGTCGCCTCGGCCTCCGGGAAGCTGATTACCTGGGGTACACCATCGGCCGCGGCTGCGTCAAGCCCCAGGTAGGGAAAGTCGAGGCGATCCGGGAGTGGCCCCGCCCCCGCACAAAGAAACAGGTACGAGCATTTATTGGGCTAGCTAGCTACTACCGACGTTTTGTTCCCCAGTTCTCTGCCCTTGCAGCGCCCCTGACGGACCTAACCAAAAACCGGCTGCCAGATCGGATCGTCTGGACGGCAGAGACCGAGGACGCCTTCGAGAAGCTGAAGGAAGCACTGTGTTCCGAACCAGTGCTGGTGACCCCGGACTTTACCCAACCGTTGGTGGTACAGACGGATGCCTCCGAGACCGGGGTGGGTGCCGTCCTGTCCCAGCTGAGGGATGGAGAGGAGCACCCCATCACATACGTAAGCAGAAAACTATTACCTAGAGAAACAAGATACGCCACGGTCGAGAAGGAATGTTTGGCCATCAAATGGGCGCTGGGGGAATTGAAGTACTATCTGCTGGGACGGCACTTTACCCTGGTCACGGACCACGCCCCCCTGGTATGGATGTCCAGGACGAAAGACAATAACGCCAGGGTCACCCGCTGGTTTTTATCCCTTCAGCCGTATGCTTTCTCTGTTGTCCACAGATCCGGGGCCGCTCATGGAAACGCGGACGCCCTGTCAAGACGGGACGCCCTAGGTTCCTGGAGCAGTCCTCCCCCCAGGTCGGATTTAAGGGGGGGGGTATGTGGCAGCCGGAGGGGCAACCCCAGAGGGGTAGTGATGGAGGGACGATATTGCCTGACATGGAGGCGGAGCCCCCATGTCAGGGAAGGGAAAAGAGCGCCAAACCACCATCAGCCCAACAAGCAACACCTGAGGAGGAGAGACGAGGGAGCGACCACACCCTATCAGAGGAGGAGGAGGGGACTACAAAAGGGCCCAGGCAACAGGAAACCGGGAGAGAGTAGGAGTAGAAGAAGAAGCAGAAGAAGTAGCTAATCAGAGAAACCCTTGGAAAAGACTGCCTTACCCCTGGATCACCCTGGAACGTCTGACTACCCGCCCGGCTCACGACCCCTGCCTGTACGACTACCCTGCTCCTGCCCGCGCCCTGGACCGTCTGAGGAATACCCGCTGTGCACCGACCCGTGGAATTGGACCCCGACCCTCCCTCTGGAAAGCGGACCTTGTGTTCTTGAGTGTCTATCCTACCTCTTTCCACTCTCTACCTTCAGTAAAAACCTCACTTGAACCGTTTATCTGCCGACTGGTTGTGTTTATTGGTCAGTGTTGTCGTGAAACCCCCTGTCCACCCCGGGGGCTGTCACAGTACGTACATCAATAATAATAATAATAATGTGTTGAGCACTAACAAGGTTACAAAGTGCTTCAAAAAACAAACACATTTTTAAAACAAATACAAAATCAGAAGGTATTGACATCAATGAAACACATGGATCATTGAGATGAACTCAAACTAAATGTAAATGTGATTCTGAATAAACTGAAAGTCAAACGGCAGAGAAGAAGTGAAGCTGTTTGTGTGCACCTGAATCCTAAACCTCTGCTGACGGCGCGACATTTCACAACAAAAACCTTCCTCTTGTGAAAGACAAAAATAAATAAAAAGCCTCACAGCAGACGTTAGAATAAATGTTGTTGGAGCAGAAGCAGCGTGTCGGCTTTCAGGCCCCATTAGAGCCGAGAGCAAACAGCAGAAAGAAGCGTCCAATCAAACGTCCCGCGCTGCAGGACGAGGGGGAACGACAGCATCTCCCCCGAGACGCAGCGCTAATCATCCACCGGTAAACCTCCTCCTCCTCCTCCTCCTCCTCCTCCTCCTCCTCCTCCTCCTCTTCTTCTTCTGTGATACGCGTTATTACTCTGACACCTGTGCCTAACATGTGGAACTTAATGTCTTTTCATTTGCCATTTGTTTCCTCCTAAACAAGGTGCAGGGTCCGGGGTGGGTTCGTCTGCTGGGAGCTCAACACCAGCTGGAGGTTTACAGACGGGACGAAATGTGCCATTACACCCCCACCGCCCCCCCATCCCAAACCAACACACACACACACACACACACACACACACACACACACACACACACACACACACACACACACACACACACACAGGCGTCACTGTCAATGCTCATCTGTAAATGCTGTCGACTGAATGAAAAGATTTGTGTCTCCTCCACTTTGGTAAAGTGGCTCAGTTTACACCACAGACTGTTGCTGAGTGGATGGTTTGGGGTCGGATGTTTTGAAGCCTTGAGCTCGTCGACTTCACCGTCGCCATTTTCGGTTGAAACTCAACAACATCCGTCAGACGTGGAAGAAGTATTCACACCCTTTACTGTGGAAAAAGTACTAAAACCAACACGTTCTATGTACTCAAAGGAGGATGTAAATGTAATCCCGGAGGCTTTTTAAAGAGTTTATTTATCTGAAGAAGTAGGAGGATTCCCTCAACACCTCATCCTTCAGTTCATCGCAAACATTCCACAGCTAAAGGTTGAGTAGATTCAGCTGATCATCAGATCGACATCGACAGTCGGGTCAAAGGAACAATCACTTTAAAACACGGACCTCTTGTTTAAACTTAATGAAGTCTTTGTGAGTGCAGATCATGAACCTCTCGTCACACATTATTAAACACGAAGAAAACGATGGCCGCATTTAATTTCCATGAGCAGTCGAGTTCATTCGCTTTCCCCCTTTTTCTGCCTTTTTTCTGCCTTTTGATTTCAGCCGCAGTCGTGAGGTCAGAGGTTAATGAGGACGCTGGCTTCCTGTCTTCACCTGTTCCATATTACATGAAGTGATCAGTAATGGCTCGCCGTCAGGTTTAGTCTCTGCATGCTGCAGGCCGGCGCGCTGAAGACAGAGCAGAGAGAGAGAATGAACGGAGACGTTCTCCGTTACGGGATCTTAAATCAAAAGTCCATCAAACTGATGAAAAGACAACCGCAGAAGACAAACCATGAACCAACACAGACACACGTGGTATACAAAACATGTCAACAGTCTCACGGCAGTTTGGGAAAAAGTCATGAAATGCATATACAAATATTTTTACAAAAATATCATGAATGGGCTGAAAAAAAACAGGTTTTGTCGATATCAAATACTACGCCACTTAATCTGATCGCTGCTTAGTCGCGTGGATGCGTTTAATTTGTGTTTAATTTGTGTTTAATTTGTGTTTAATTTGTGTTTAATTTGTGTGAGAAAAGAAATGCTCCTAATTAACCTAATTATCTGTTTTTGTGCTAAGCGACACAGAAAAACCCCAGAAAATTCATGTTGCTGTAAATATAAATATAAATACAAATGTAATACAAATAGATTACATTTTCGTGACTATTTCACAACCTGTCATGATACTGGACTGAAACATAGTCATGGTGACGCCATCAATTGGTTTGTGGACTGCTGTTTTGAAACCTTAAAGTTGTTGATTTCATCGTCGCCATCTTGGATTACGGCCGTCGCCATGTTGTTTTTTTGCAGCCAGTGAACAGGAAGTGACCATATCTGGACTGAGGAGGAGCGAAGTAGAGACGCCGTATACGTCTCTGGTAGAGACCTGTCAATCACTGTAAGCCCCGCCCTAAAGCATCCCCTGCTTTATGGTCTGTGTGACTCTAAATGGACCATAATGTACTAAATGAACATCATGCTGTATTGAAGAAGACTTGAAACTAGAGATTGAGACATAAACTCATGTTTACAATGTTTACTGAGGGAATAAATCAAGAGAGAAGTAGAGTCATTTTCTCATAGACTTCTATACAACCAGAGGAGTCGCCCCCTGGTGGACACTAGAGAGAATGCAGGTTTAACACATGAAGCATCGGCTTCACTCGACATACATCAGTTGGTATGATTTCATACATATATTTCCGTTGGTGGAAATCCGCTGAAATCGAGATCAGTCCGAAGATTTCCGTGTGAAAGTGATTCCCGTCTCTTACTGGTCTGCTGCATCATTTTGGACACGTCTCTCCTGAAAGCTCAGACTCTTTTTGTGAACGCCTCTGGAATGTTAAATAAAGTTGCGTGAGTTTGAATGAAACAACGGGACTGATGATGATGGTGACAGTGAGAGCTGAGGAGATAACTGTCTGAATAAAAATGATAAACTCTGCAGCTCCTCAGCTCCACCGGCTCGAGTCCCCAGCCGGTGATTTCGGCCGCAGGTTCAAATCCCACAACACACACACACACACACATAGTAATGACCCCTGGCTCCTCCCAGCATGCACTGCTGCAGTGTTTTATGTTTATTTATGGGGGGAGGGGGTGGACTGACATGTTTATTGTGGCCCTCGGATCAGGAGCCGCCGGGGGCCACAGGTGCAGAGTTTTACATGAGGAGAGATTTACTGTATGGTCGCCATGGAGAGGGGGGAGACACGGGGGGGGGGGGGGGATACTGGACTGTAGCTGAGACAGTTTTAACAATTTTATATTTCTTTATTATTTTGAGTTCCAGCATTTTCTAGTAAAAGCTGTGAAGATGTTTGTGTGTTTTTGTTTTTATTATTTTCATTATTTTAAGTGTTTTTGTTTGTTTTGACCAAATCTCCTTTTCATCATGAATAAAAACACGCTTCACGCAGTACTGCACGCTTTACTCCACTACGTTCATCCGGCAGGTTTACTTCGGTTACATATTCAGATTATTAGAACAAAATAAATCAACTAATAAATGATGATGTATTATTATAGGTTTAACTACTCAGCAGTATATAAATGAGCTCCACCTTTACCAGCTGCAACAATGAAGTGATTTATACATTAATGCATCAATAATCAAAATAAATATTATTCTGCACGATGAGTACTTTCACGGTGAGAATACTTCTGTGCTTATAAGTAAAGTTGTTAACCGCTGCTGCTACACCGAGCCCCCTTACTGTCATCACGCTGATTTACTCTGCTGTTGTTTTATCATTATTATTATTATTATTGCGTCACACTGACAAAATAATGAAAAACTATTTCTACAACCGATCAAAACAACCCGAAGAAACTCTCCACACTTTATTTTTATATTTTTTATAATTTAACTTCCATTAATATGCTGTTTATTACTTTTTGTATTCAGATGCACATTAAAGTCACTTAATATTTGTTGTTAATTAAGTTTGGAACAGATGCAGCTGGACGTGTCGCTGCTGATCGTCAGCAGTTTTTTAACATATTATTTATGTATCTTTGTACGGTTGAGGTACTTTGCTTGATTGTTTGATCGTTCAGGTGAGAGATGTCACAATCCGTCTGAGGAGTTCATCTTCCAGCTGCAGTTTCCATGGAGAGGGAAACATCAGTAACATCAGCATGAGACCAACATGAAGCCGCTTTGTCGTGATGTAAAATTCACAATCGCACAACAAGCGGTAAGACGAAGCTCTTCCGTGTTATAACGTTGATGAAGCTGTCGGCTCATGTCTTGTATCTCTGTGTTTGGACTCCAGGGAACATCTCTCCCTTTAGCTCCTCAGCGCTCACCTTCACGTGTTGAGGTCAGCTGTATTGACTTTCTACTTTTCTTTTTCTTGAGTTATTCACTTCAATGTAAATATTCTGAGTTTCCTGTAAGAAATGAAGCAGAACTGCGTCTCCAGCAGGTGTGAGATGCGACACATTGACAGCTCATCACACCAGTGAGCTGCTTCACTTCAGCTCGTAACTGTAACGCTGCAGTTGAATTCAGAGAAACTAAAATAATGAAACACTTTCTCCTCCTCCTCTTTCATTTCTTCACATGTTCCCCACTCTCTTCTTCCCTTTCTCTTTACGTTTGTTCACATTTCTTCCTCGTTAGCTCGTCTTCTCTCTCGTTCATACCTCTTCTTCCTCCTCCCCTCATTTCCTGACATCCTTTCCTCTTTTATCCCTCCTCCTTCCTTTTTTCCCTCCTCCTTCCTCCCATCGCTCCCTCTCCTGTATTTTCCACCCCTCCTCTCTCACGTGTTCACACCTCTTCAGATTTTCTTTTTCGCAAATCCCTTCCTCCTCCCCTCTCTGTCTTCCTCCCTCCCTCCCTCCTCCCTCCCTCCATCTTTACATTCTTTACACCTCTACCTCTTAAGATTTCCCTTTCCTAATCCTTTCTCTCCCTCCTCCTCTCTCCACCTTTTTCCCCTCCTTCATTTCATTTTCTGACACCTCTTTTATTTGCCTCCTTAGATTTGCCCTAGATAATCCCTCCCTTTCCTTTCTCCCCCTTCTCCTCCCAATCACGTCTCCCCTTCCTCTTACCGACCTCCCCTCCACCCTTCCCTCTCCGTCCTCTTATATTCACATTTCTCTGTATTTCCTCCCTCCTCTCCATCCTCACATTTTCCACTCTCCCTCTCTCCTCCCTCCCTCCCTCCATCCCTCCCTCGCTCTTCACAAACACGCCTGTAACCATGCCCTTTCCCTCTTCAAACTAATTACCTCGGCTACCTTGTACCCGCCGCCCCGCGGGACTCCAACAACTGTCAGACCAGTATTATTTTTGAAATTTAAACAATCATCTTACGTGCGCTGCTGCTAAGATCCTGGCCTTTTCGGCAGCTTCGACCTTCAGTAATTAATACCCCAGGGCCCATTATTGGCAAAGCCTTTATCCTCTGGGCCAAGAAGCCTCTAACCCGCTAATTACGGCCAAGCAGCTAATCTTCCAGCCGGCTGATTGACAGCTACACCTATTCTACTAATTGCCTGTTGCAGACAACACCTGGTGAACCACAGCGCCGGGGGAGAGCGCCGGGCTCCGACAACGCCTATGGGTCCTGAGGGAGGCCAAACAAGTGAGAGGAGGCTCTGTGTGTGTGTGAGAGAGAGAGAGAGAGAGAGAGAGAGAGAGAGAGAGAGAGAGAGAGAGAGAGAGAGAGAGAGAGAGAGAGAGAGAGAGAGAGCGAGAGAGAGAGAGACAGAGAGAGAGAGAGAGAGAGAGGGGGGGTTTGTATTGTCTTCATGTGCAGGAGGAGGAAGAGTGTGTGACGGAGACGAAGACAGTTTAGTTTGTGCTTGTGTGTTTTCGTTGTGTGGACAGTGTGTGAGGGCAACATGTTGCTTATTGGACACGAGAAAAAAAAATAAAACACCATAATCTCATGTGAACACATTTAGTGAGGTGTTTCATTGGTGTCTCGGAGGACACCTTAGAGTCCACCCTGTGTCTGAGGACACCTGAGAGTCTATTCTGTCTCTACGAGGACACCTGAGCATCCATACTTAAGCTCGAGGACACCTCAGAGTCTATTCTGTCTCTACGAGGACACCTGAGAGTCCATCCTGTGTCTGAGGACACCTCAGAGTCTATTCTGTCTCTACGAGGACACCTGAGAGTCTATTCTGTCTCTACGAGGACACCTGAGCATCCATACTTAAGCTCAAGGACACCTGAGCGTCCATCCTGTCTCTGTGAGGACACCTGAGCGTCTATTCTGTCTCTACGAGGACACCTAACAGTCCACTCCGTCTTTAAGAAGACACCTGAGATACCATTCTGTCTCAGTCTATTCCATCCCTGAGGACACCTCAGAGCCTATTCCGTCTCAAGGACACCTGACACTCAACAAGTGTCTCACTCTCTATGAGGACGAACCAGTTTCTTGTCTCAACATGGATATCTGATAGTTGTGGGCATCTGGGAATCTGTTGCTGTCTCTACGGAGACGCCTGTGTGTCCACTGAACACCTGGAAGTGCACTCTTGTCTCTATGTGGACACCCGGTTGTCCATTCCATCTCTTATAGCACGTCCACTTCCCAAAGAAACAAACTTAACTTTAACTTTCCCCTTTAGCCTTGAAAAAACATGAAGAGTTCAGAAGAGTTCAGTTCAAACGCGTCTTTGCATCGCTCCGTCTGACAGATGTGATGTCGGCGGACGCTTTGACATCACGAGTTGAGTCCTGTGAGTCCGAACAAAAGGTCCTCGAGTTTCAACATCTTTTCACACTTGTGTTAAATGTTGCTCTCTTATCTCTTGACCGAACATTTGAAGTTTGTTTTCCATTCTTTGTGCTGATTCCACAGTAAAGGTCACCCCCCCCCCCCCCCCCCCCCGATACTCCTGACTCTCAGTTTTACTACACCGGGGTTTTTAATCGGCGAGTTGGCGAGTTGGGGTTTGGAGAATAAGCCGGAGTGATATCTGAGCGTCTGACAGCAGCAGACGAGGAGGGGAGTGATGTCTGAGCGGCAGCCGTTGGGGGTTTGGGACTCGCTGTCAGTCTGCCTCCGTCTGACAGGCTGGCGAGGGGAAAAGGCCAGAGCTCTAAAGGCTCAGCGTGGGGGCCGCAGGCGTGAGGAGGGCGCCGCCCGCCCGCTACGACGAGAGGTCGCCTCCCCGGTCCGACGGGACGCCCGGCGCCACCGTGTTGTGCAAATGTAACCCATCACCCCCACGGCTCCTGACCTCAAAACTGGCAGCGCCCGGCGTGCGTGGGCCGATCGATTGATCTAAATAACATTATGATGTGATTAACATAAACGGCCCGTGGAGGGGCCCGGGCGGGGCCCCGACAGGCCGGACCACACAGCAGGCAGCGTCACGGCGGAGCGACGCCACGGATCAGAGAGTCAGAAAAATCCATCTGGAGAGTCTCCGCAGCGGCCAAATGTGCTTATGCAGATTATTATACATTCAGTCAGAGGAAACAACAGAAACTATAATCAGCTTCCAAAAAGTTATTACTGCGCAGATTCATTTCCTGTGTTTTCTGAGTAATATCCCAACATTTTTAAAATACTTTCCTTTGAAATATCTTTTAATTTGTTGACAAGCATGCACACAATTCATCACGAGGAGTTTCTAATCATTAATGATTTACTTGGAATCTAAAGGTCTCTTCAGGAGACTGTTAGTTTGTAACTGTAACTGGTGAGTAAACAGACATAAGGGAACATGCTAACACTAGCTGTAAATCACATGCAAACACTTTAGCTGTAAATCACATGCTAACACTTCACCCATAGGTGAACAAGCTAACACTTGCTAACACTTCAACTATAAGACAACATGCTAACACTTACGCCATAAAGCAACATGCTAACACTTACGCCGCAAAGCAACAAGCTAACACTTACGCCGTAAAGCAACATGCTAACACTTACGCCGTAAAGCAACAAGCTCACACTTTAGCCATAAAGCAACATGCTAACACTTACGCCGTAAAGCAACATGCTAACACGTACGCCGTAAAGCAACAAGCTAACACTTACGCCGTAAAGCAACATGCTAATATTTCAACTATAAGGGAGCATGGTTCAAGGATCATTTATCGTCATTCTGCAACAAAGGGTTGCACAACGAAATATAACGGAGTTGTACCCCAAACCGGACAGTTTTTAGCTAATGTTTCAATACAATTCACTTACAATGTTGATAAAAATGATCGTGTAATATTGTCAGTTGATTTAATGGTGTTAAACTGAAGTTAAACTTCGTACCTTTCAAACGAAATGTTGTTGTAATTATTACAGTTAGCTTTGCCTTTACCAGAGTCGTTAAAACGATGCTAACACCGGTGAATTAGCCGTGCACTGCTATTGGCCTAATCCGTAGGGACTTCTATCCTCGTTGTAAACACTGGCTGCTGCTGTCATCAATGCTGTCAACACATCCGGGACCGTAGTTCTGTCCTTCACAATAAGATATCACGCTTCAACAACTCCAAATGATGCAATAAAAGCTCCTTAATTTCCGTTTGAGCCGTTTAAGCGTCGCCCGAGCGTTCTTTCTGCTTTCTCTCATCAAAGTCACTTTCCTATAGTATTTAGACATATAAACGTCCATATATATTCATGAAATTTGACATGTAGATTATTTGATATGTATGAATAAATATTATTTACGTTTGGTTGGCGATTGGCCAAGAAAATGACAGCGTAATGACCGGAAAGGGCGTCACAACGGAATTGTTCGAGACACCAATAGCCAATAGCAGCTAGCGCCGACCGAGGCAGGCTATCGTTACGTTAGTTGTGTGTGTGTGTTGAGTGTGTGTGTGTGTGTACATGTATAGATACTGTATATATATAAATATGTGTGTGAGTGTCTGTGTGTGTTCAGGTTCCTGACCGTTGGTCTGCAGAGTGCGGCGGCGGCGGCGGCTCATTCATCATTGTGGTTGAACAGAGATGATTAATCTGCTGTTGGAGCCTCACAGCTGTGAGCAGAGACCCAGGGGGCGCTGTGGAGCTGCTGCTGCTGAGGGAGCTGTGTGTGTCTGTGTGTGTCTGCGTTTTTGCATACTTAATAAATGTGTATGTGTAGTATGAATATGTCATGACTGTGTGTGTCTCAGTGTGTGTAAACCTGTCCACATGTGTATACAGTTTCTGCCTGAGTGCAAGTGCGTGTGCGTGTGTGTGTGTGTGTGTGTGTGTGTGTGTGTGTGTGTGTGTGTGTGTGTACATGCTTGTGTGAGCTTCTAGCCTGTTAGCAGCCGGGCTCTGGTTGCTCATGTCTGTTGAAGGGATTATCATTATTTCAGTCTGAACCAAAGTGGTGCAGCAAAAATAATCATCACAATATTCAAACAAACAAATCTTGTGTTTGTGTTTGTGTGCAGTTTCTTGTGCTGTTTGTTTGTTATGGTCACGTTCTGCATGTGACTGCTGACATATATGTGTCTGTGTGTATGAATACAGGCATGTGTGCTTGTGTATGTTTGTGTTGAACATGCCTCCACCTCTTCTAATCCAGGGACACGTAGCGGTGATTCTCCATCGCCTCCTAGCTTCTAACGCTCGGGCCTCTTGGTTAGTCTACCGCACCAATCTGCTCATTGTACATTCATTTCATGGCAACCTCTGCCCGGCTGATGCAACGGCAGCAACCTATTGACACTGTGCGACTTCTTCAAAACCAGTTCAACTTGCAAAAAAGAGTGAGTCTGCGTCTTAGCTTTTCCTCCTTTCTTTTCTTTTCTCTTCCCATCTTCATCATGGAGCACCAGCAGCGAGTGTGTCTGATAGTTCTCATTGCTTCTATGTTGACTAATACACCGGTGTTCATTAACATGAAGGAAACATTACTTCTGCTCAACTGCATTGTTGATTACTTTTCGTATTCTGTCCCGGTTTGTTTTTGACGCATCACAAATTAATTCAGTTTGGCGGAAAACCAGAGGCCAACGTTGACGTATTTGCATCTGAAACTTAAAGAACATAAGTCATGTGTTTTATTCAACCTAACCGAGTAGTTTCATCCTGTTGTTGTTTAGTTGTCTTATAATTAACAGCTTTAACCGTGTGCTGGAAACAGTGACGGTAGTCTGAGAGCAAATACGTTTCCCTTGAAATGTAATGTTGTTGTATTGGAACGTTATTTTAAAGGTCGGTCTAAATGAATATTTACAACTTGTATGGCAGAATGATTAAACCCACGAATCACGATGACGATTAATCATAAGATGTTGTTTCTACATATCTGAGAATGATAATAACATGTGGAAACGCAGAGAATGCTGTTTGAATGCACGAGTCGCTCCACTTTCCAAACATTGGGCCCTTTAGTGTGTTCTCTGAGTGTGTGTGTGTGTGTTCTCATAGTGTGTGTGTGTGCGTGTGTTCTCAGAGTGTGTGTGTGTGTGTGTGTTCTCAGAGTGTGTGTGTGTGTGTTCTCATAGTGTGTGTGTGTGTGTGTGTTCTCAGAGTGAGTGTGTGTGTGTGTTCTCATAGTGTGTGTGTGTGTGTGTTCTCATAGTGTGTGTGTGTGTGTGTGTTCTCAGAGTGTGTGTGTGTGTTTGTGTTCTCAGAGTGAGTGTGTGTGTGTGTTCTCAGAGTGTGTGTGTGTGTGTGTGTGTGTTCTCAGAGTGTGTGTGTGTGTGTTCTCATAGTGTGTGTGTGTGTGTGTGTTCTCAGAGTGAGTGTGTGTGTGTGTTCTCATAGTGTGTGTGTGTGTGTGTGTTCTCAGAGTGTGTGTGTGTGTTTGTGTTCTCAGAGTGAGTGTGTGTGTGTGTTCTCAGAGTGTGTGTGTGTGTGTGTGTTCTCAGAGTGTGTGTGTGTGTGTGTTCTCAGAGTGTGTGTGTGTGTGTGTTCTCAGAGTGTGTGTGTGTGTGTTCTCATAGTGTGTGTGTGTGTGTGTGTGTTCTCATAGTGTGTGTGTGTGTGTGTGTGTGTTTGTGTTCTCAGAGGGTGTGTGTGTGTGTGTGTTCTCAGAGTGTGTGTGTGTGTGTTCTCATAGTGTGTGTGTGTGTGTTTGTGTTCTCAGAGTGTGTGTGTGTGTGTGTGTGTTCTCAGAGTGTGTGTGTGTGTGTTCTCATAGTGTGTGTGTGTGTGTGTGTTTGTGTTCTCAGAGGGTGTGTGTGTGTGTGTGTGTTCTCAGAGGGTGTGTGTGTGTGTGTGTTCTCAGAGTGTGTGTGTGTGTGTGTGTTCTCAGAGTGTGTGTGTGTGTGTTCTCATAGTGTGTGTGTGTGTGTGTGTTTGTGTTCTCAGAGGGTGTGTGTGTGTGTGTGTGTTCTCAGAGGGTGTGTGTGTGTGTGTGTGTTCTCAGAGTGTGTGTGTGTGTGTTCTCATAGTGTGTGTGTGTGTTTGTGTTCTCAGAGGGTGTGTGTGTGTGTGTGTGTTCTCAGAGGGTGTGTGTGTGTGTGTGTTCTCAGAGTGTGTGTGTGTGTGTGTGTTCTCAGAGTGTGTGTGTGTGTGTGTGTGTTCTCAGAGTGTGTGTGTGTGTGTGTGTTCTCAGAGTGTGTGTGCATGCTCATGTGTTTCTCTCAAGTGTTGGAGGTTTTGTTCCAGGAGTTTCCATCTTTACGATCGTCCTCGCCCCTCGTCGCCAGGCAGCACACACGCACACATGCCCCGTGGGCTTCTGGGTAGCGGTTGGTGGAGGCAGACCTGCAGCTCCACAGCCGTTAACGACGCAAATGGAGCAGAAAAGTAGTTGGAGGGGAACGGCCGCTCGGTCCTCAGCGTGGCATCGCTTCCTTCCTTCCTCCCGCGTCAGCTCCCGGTCCACTTTAACGCTTTGCTTAGATGACACTCGAAGCGTTCCTCGTGGGTTTGTTTTGTTTCCATCGCTGACCTTTTGTGGGGAAAAGTCTTCATGGCGGTGGAGGAGCCGGCACCCAGGGTCTGGTTCAGTCCGCTCCGGGGAAGAAGAACTTCTTCTGAGTCAAACACGAATCAAAGAGGGAGAAGCTGCTTCTCTGTTGAATTGAGCCACACGAGTCATTCGGTATCCCGTTAGCAGCTCTGCGGATGGAAACGTCTCAATAATACTGGATGTACTGCGATGAAATGTTCATCGCTCATGTTCAGGATGAATTGAAATAACTTTGCTGATCCTCTGACTTTACATCCAGCGCCATCGTCAGGTTCAACATTTTAAATGTGTCCAATGGTTTACCACCAAATACCTGCAGAACTAATGCTAATAAGCTAATGTTAGCATGCTACGCTAAGATGGGCTATATGAGCGTGGAGGCTCATACAGCGTGTGATGGGTGGTAAGTAGAAAGATTCTCATGTTGAGGTTGTTGACTTGTTCATGTCATCAAGTCAGTTGAAAGAGTCAAATTAAAGTGCACTGACAATAAAACACTTTTCTGGGTTCAAGCGAAGGGTCAACGACGACTTAGAAGTTTAATTCAATTTGAATACTTTATTTGTCCCCGACGGGGAAATTCAAGGCAAGAGAGCGTTAAACAGAAACACACAGACAATTCATTTACACATTAAAATCTAAAAGGTTGAGAAGACGCCAACTGAGGAGAGGAGCAGCTTTTATAGACCGACAGGTGAACCAGACCAGCTGATCATCCTCTCAGCCAATCGTCTTCTGAGCTCCAACAGTAGATTTAAAGAAGCAGCTAAAGACGTTCTTGCAAGTTCAAAAGAGGTTTTATTTGATTTATTTCTGTCACATGTGAACTGAGATTGTTGTCTTTTTGTTTCACAAATAAATAAACAAACGTGTGTTTTTTGTACCAAGGCAACGCCTCAATAAACAATAAACAATGAACGGGATTAAAACAGAGGGAGGAAAGTCACTCGGATATGTTACAGATCTTAACATCTTCAGAGTCAGTTTCTAAACGCCACATGAAACATGTGAATGTCTCTTCTTCTTCTTCTTCTTCTTCTTCTGTGGTATTCATGTGTTGGTGTGATCAGCCTCCACACTGTCAGAGCTGAAGAGAAGAAGAGGAGCTGCTTTATTATTCAGAAGCTAAATGAATGCATTCAAAGAGAGGAGCTGCAGCGCTGCGAGCTCTGAGGGTCAAACACATGCAAATATTAGCATGTTGGGATGCTCTTTAAACACTCCATCATGTGTGTGTGTGTATTATATAACCGGGTGTGTTTGAATCTCATTAGCTCCCTACTTACAGTCTGATATCAGCTAATGAAGCAGCAGAGTGTCTGTCGGTGATGAATGGGAGGCGTCACCTTAAAACATGATAAATCGGACTCGGCCCCTCTGGACATCAAAAACACAACGGCGTCCGAGCGTGGGATCATGGGTAAATTAGACCTGCATGTCTCCCTCGGTGGGAGGGCAGGGTGAGGGAGGAGGGAGCCGTCGTGGGTGGAAGTTGTGTGTGGAAATCACAGGGGCCGAAAGGCACACTGAGCTGGAAATGTCAGGCCCCTGAAGAGGAGCCCCGTCTGACAGAGAGCTGAATAACACACAGAGAAGAAGAAGAAGAAGAGGAGGAAGAGGAAGAGGAGCTCAGCCTCACTTTCACGTGGAGACACAAAGAGGAAAAAAACACACACACGAGGAAGTGGAAATATACAAATGATATGAGGAGGAAGAACAACCTCGGCGCCGATTCACGAATGTTTCTACTGACAACTGAGATTTATAAAACAGAATCCGGTGAACTTTTTAAATCGGACGAAATTAATTTCTCTGTGTGTGTCTTCGTGTTCTGTTCGGCACAAAATGGACGTAAAGTTTTGGATTGAGCGTTCGGGTCGTCGTGCAGCAGCAGCAGCAGTTGTGTCTGTTCTTCTGTCAGACTCGCAGCCTAATGACACAGAGCCAGACATTTAATGCACCTACCAAGACAGTGATTATCACCTCTGTAATCCTACAGTTCATTAGTCCCCCCTCCCCTCCCCCCCTCTCGTAATAATTAAGTTGGAGAAGTGCTGGGCCCCGGGGACCCGCCTCCTCCTCACTGATGCACACATTAACACTCAGCCTCTGTTGGACTTTAAGGTGTGTGGAGGATCTGGTCTGTCTCCGGTCTTGTTCTGGGGGGGTGTGGGGGAGGGGGGGGGGTCTTGTTAGCGTTGGTTTTATGGGCGTATCGATCAGCAGTCGAGGTCAACGAGCAGACGGGATGTTTTTCCTAATTGTACTTTATGTTCCAGTTGTGGAAACGTTTTTTTATTTACAGAGACCCTGAATCTCGGAACCATGTTGCAGGTTAACAGGCTGTGTTTATTGTAGACTACAGTATAATAATAATAATAATAATAATACTGCTGCTGGTGTGGATACCGACTCCAGATGCAAACTACAGTTCAGACACATGTGAACCGCAGATTAATGACAGTTTAATGTTAACCATCACAGTGTAAATAAAGTTGTACTGACTCAGTAGAACATGTGTTTCTAGTCTCTGATCTCTGATCATGTTTCATTGTAAACAACCAATCAGTGTTCAAACCAACAGGAGAGCTAGTAACGTTAGCAGCACCGCTAACGGCTAACCAACAGGAGAGCTAGTAACGTTAGCAGCACCGCTAACGGCTAACCAACAGGAGGAGAGCTAGTAACGTTAGCAGCACCGCTAACGGCTAACCAACAGGAGGAGAGCTAGTAACGTTAGCAGCACCGCTAACGGCTAACCAACAGGAGGTTCTCTTCAGTTACATTATGATGCCTTCAGGCTCTGCTCAGTGAACATGAGTACTGGCTGAAGGTACATCGTAACGTTATCATGATGTGTTCACATGTCATCTGTAAAATGTAGTTTCAGTGATGAACTTGAATAAATCCAGCAGTTTGAAGTAGATGTTTTCACATGAATATGAAATAGATATTAGAGATATGATATTAGAGATGAATTGTGAGCTGTTTACCTTCCTAACACGAGCTCTAAGCTCATTATTATACTTCATTAACAATAATTATGAAGAGATTTATTTTAATGAATAAAAATACAATCTATTATTTCATTATCATTTGAATTCTGTCTTTCCGACAGAGGAACGTGATCAGAGATCTCTAAAGGTTCTGTTTGCTCTCTCTTTGTCACGGGAGTTCACAGATAGGACCCAAAAGCAAGACCACAGGAGACAGAAGTGAATGTTAATCAGCTTTTATTGATAGACAGGTGGGTGCAGGTGTGGAGCCCGTGGTCCGACACCCGAGCGGCAGATCGACGGTGTGAGTCCCGTGGCTCGACACCGGAGGCCTGGCAGCTTGACGGCGATTGTAGTCCGTTTAACCCCAGGCGGGTAGAGCGACAGTGTGAGGCCCGTGGCTCGACACTGGAGGGCTGGTGAGTTGACGGCGTGAAGTCCCGTGGCTCGATACTGGAGTCGACAGAGTGTAATCCGTAGACCACAAGGAGAGCAGACCGGCGGAGCGCATCCACAAAACACAAGGAGGGCAGAGCGGCGGAGTGTAATCCACAGACACAAGGAGGGCAGAGGAGCGGAGTGTAATCCACAGACACAAGGAGGGCAGAGGAGCGGAGTGTAATCCACAGACACAAGGCGGGCAGAGCGGCGGAGTGTAATCCACAGACACAAGGAGGGCAGAGGAGCGGAGTGTAATCCACAGACACAAGGCGGGCAGAGGAGCCACGGGGTTTCAGCGGGAGAAGACGGTACGACCTGACACTCCCAGACTGCAGGGCCAGAGCTTATATAGTGGCAGGATACTCATTAAGGGGCCCTGAGTCTGGTGTGTCAGGCTGCAGGAGGTGATCAGCTTGAGTGTCCTCAGCCGTGCACGATTAAGGGTGCGGCCCTGGGAGGTGTCTGAAGGCAGAGGACAAACAGAGCACATGGTACACCACAACAGACAGGGGAATGACAGGACACATGAGGAGAGGAGATCAGGGGACATACACACCGGGTCAGACAGGGATCCTGGATCCTGACACTCTTTTACTTCTATGATCCGTGTAGTAAACATGTTCATCCACGTTAAAGTTTCTTTTCATCAACTTCTGTTATTGTCCGTCCTGCTGACAGGAGCAGCATCAACCAATTGTTCTTGCTCGACTTTCAGATGAGCATCCCACAAAATCATCTCGAGTCTGTAATCCACGTGATCATGAACCAGGAAGTATAAAGACCGCTGAAGATCATGCAGAGCGGGTGGAATGGGTCCAACAAACGGCGGTCTTTCATCCCATGATGGCTGTTAATGTCAACATTTAGTTATTTAGTTATTTCTAGTGACTTCCGTACTTCAGTAACAACACTTCAGTGGTTATTTCAACCCAAACTGATCTTTTCCGAAACCCAACTAAGTAGTTTTGTTGCCTAAACTTAACCAATGTCACGATCTTTTCCTCAACCTAAGTCGACAGAAGTTTGTTTTTTAGACTCCATGAATGTAACGAGAGGAGATCGAGACGTGTTGCTGGACTTTTGGACGACAACAAACGAACCGCCGTACGAGGAAACATCCGTGTATTTGTCACTTCAGTAACTTCTGCAGTTATTTGAACCCAAACGAAGATCTTTTCCGAAACCTAACTGAGTAGTTTAGCTGCCTGAACCTAACTGAGTTGTTTCCTGTGAAGACGGAAGTTTATTTTGAAAAGGCTTTGACACGTGTTGTTACACTTTCTTAGTAAAAGGAGTATTTTAAATCATAAGAACAGTTGTATGAGGACACATTACAATGTTTCCTATCGAGCTCTGCTGCCAGAAGAAGAAGCCTGTCGCACCAACAATAAGATGCTGTTGTGTTTTGTCCGTGCTCTTCTGAGATCTCACTCTGCAGACGGAGAGCTGAGGTCCAGTTAGACTGAAGCTCAAACATGAAAATGAATTATTGTTATTATTCCTATATGTTTTGTGAATGCAGCGCACCGCGACCATGAGGGGGGGGGGGGGGGGGGCTACATAGAGAGAAGGGAAGAGGACGGTTTCCATCGGGTCATGTCTGGACCCCCGAGCAGCACACACACACACACACACACACACACCACACACACACACACACACACACACACACAGTGGAATCTGTAAACATTATGAGAGAAGTCGACTCTCCTGCTGCCTCTGAGGACTCGCTGCTTCATGCATAATGCAGACTCAGAGTTTGACCGCTGGCCTGCAGCTGATTGGCCGTCTCGGGGTCGGGGGTGGGGTGGGGGGGCGGGGGGCGTGGTGGAGGTGAACGGTCCATCTCCAGCAGCCTGGAGACCCAACACACACACACACACACACACACAGAGAGACAGATCGATGCAGGTGGACTGAGGTGCTGCAGGATTATCTGACCACATCGACTTGCTTTTACTTTCTTTGTCCACATGAGAACGAAGATGAACAGATAAGAAACCTCAAATCTCTGTTTGTTGCTTTCTCTCAATCAGGAACAACAGACCCTTTTTACAGCCGACATCGTCATATAAATGTGAGCACATGTTGTAAACAGACAGTGTCGTTTACATCCAGACGAGTCGACAAGCTTTGAATATTGAATTAAAACTGTTAACAGCATGAAAACGTCTGCTTGTTGCGTGTTTGGTTTGTCAGCTCCACAGAGTTCAGGATCACGAGCGTTTCAAAGCAACAGGTGTGAAACCAAATAAGATGGTCACTCGTCACAACGGAACATCTCCGTCTGCAAGCTGTTCAACTGGCCGACGACCATTGTCTGCTTTAAACGTGAATGCAGTGAAGCCTGTGAGTCTCTTCATGTGCCTGACGTTGTGTTCATGAACACAGAGAACAGAGTTGGATCATCTGGTGCCTTGTGGCTCCTGATGTCTCTCTGGTGGAACGTTGCACGCTGGCTTTCCACCAGACACACATCTCCAAATACTGCTGCGTTCTACACACTCGCTCACAGCACACTGATCTGGAAAGCCACTTTAGTTTCGGTTGCATCCTCCATCTTTGGTGGTCAACGTTCTTACATAGCTTGACGAGCTGTTGCGCTTCTGTTGCCACACTTAGGGCGTCGTCATTCTTTACAAACTGTATATTTACTCTGCATGAAGACCTCGCAGAGACCGTACGCACCAACGACATCGTGCCCGTTCATTTCACTCGTCTGTCCTTTGAAGAGCAGAGAAACATTCCTCACAATCTTCATTCAGTTTCATATTTCTGTGTACGGATATGAAAGTGTTCCTGTTGGAGTCATCCTCTGGGGAGCGAGAGTTTCCCGCTTCAGTTTGTTTTTCATCATTTATTATGAAAAGATGCAAGTCCTGCTTTTTGTTGTCGCTCCCCCGAAAATAATTATGTTTCATGAATTTAACTTTATTGCTGATACAAGGAATGCACTTTGGTGAGCTCACAGTGCACACAAGTCCTACAACAGTTAGAAAATATCCAAAATATTACAATACATGCACAGAAGACGGTTAGGAGTTCAAATCAGGGAGGCTTTTGTAAATTGAAGAGACATTTTGTGTTCTTTCTGTATTATTAATGAGACATTTCCTCATTGTTTTATTATGTATTTACCAGGATTCTCTGGACCTGGTGAAATAAACTTCATGTTCATGAATTTTTGCAAGGTATTAATACAATTTCTGACCTTGGAAATTGTAATTTGGCAAAAGAATCTGAACTAAAAGCAGAAATGAGTAAATGGTTCATGATTGATGACGTAGCAAATGAGCAATACACAAAACCTCAAGAGAGGAAGTTAAGACATTCAGGATGTTTATTTGATGTACTTTCTACATCTGTGGTTTCCACTGTTAAGATGTGATCAGATAAGAAAATATAAAAGAAGATGAACTGCAGCACAAAGTAGGAAACGAGTGGAAATAAACAAAATACATGTGAACGCATTGTGTCATCAGGAACAGCTGGGGAGGCGGAGCCTGTTCACACCTGTTCAGCAGGTGAGACACACCTGACACCTGTTGTGACTCCCAGCACCATGGTAACATCTGACAAATGCAATACAAAATGATGACAGTTTGGAGAACATTAGAGTCCAACAGTTCACTTGTTTGCATGTGAGGTATGTGTGTGTGAGTGTTTGTGCATCAGAGGAACTTTACCTTTATCAACACACACACGACAAACAATAGGCGACGAGCCTTCCTTGTGAGGACCCTGAAAATACTGGCAAACCTGTATTGTGGGGACCCTAATAGTAGTAACACTCCTTCATTGTGTGGCGCCCCTAAAGTACTGACGAACCTCCATTGTGAAACTCTAAAAGTACGAAGGAACCTCAAGATCCCTCTTGTGGGGACCCTAAAAGTAGTGCTGAAGCTCCGTTGTGGGGACCTAGAGGAAAGTGACAAACCTCCTTTGTGGGGGCCCTCAAGAAAATGAACAACCATCATTGTGAGGACCCCAAAAGTACTAAGAAACCTCCCTTGTGAGGACCCTAAAGAAAGTGAAAGGTCATTGTGAGGACCCTCAATTAAAAGACAAACCTCCATTGTGGGGACCCTAAAAGTATCGATGGGCCTCCATTGTGCATCCAAAAGTAACGATTAAGCTCATTGACGGGGACCTAAAAGAAAGTAATCAACCGTCATTGTGAGGACCCTAAAAGTAATGATGAACCTCCTTTTGTGAGGACATTAAAGGAAGTGACAACTCTTCCTTGTGAGGACCCTAAAGAAAGTGGTAAACCTCCATTGTGGGGACCCTAAAACTAGTCGAACCTCCCTTGTGGGGACCCTAACATCTTCCCATTGAGATGCAGACCTATGTTCCCTAAATGGGAGGGATGGATGGATGGATGGATGGAATAAAAGCATCTTAAACATACAGTAGGAAACATTTGACATTGACAGCACGGCAGCTTAAAGTGAAAAGGTGCTTGTGTATTCATTGCACATTGCTCTATTGCACTAAGATTTATAGGAGTTCAGCAGCTTGATGGAGGCTGCTACAGACTTCAAGCGGTTGGTTTTGCACTCTGGCACACGGACGCTGAGTGACTGCAATGATTTCTGTTGCATGTTTCATTGCTGCTCTCTCTTACAGGCTCTGTCTGGGCTCATAGTCTTTCTTCCCTGATATCTTTTAAAGCTTTTTTTTCTGCATTAATTGCACGGTTAAGTTGCTAAACAATGCTGGAGTTCCATATCTTATGATGCTCTGTGGAGTTATCCTCCATCGCCTGAGGAAGTAAAGAAAAAAAAGTGAAATTCACACAGCTTATCAATGTGTGTTTTCCTGCAAAGAAGGGCGTCGATGTGGACACCTCTGGGGACCATGAATGTATTCAGTTCATGTATAAGTGTTTGTTGAGATATTTCACTCTGAACCAAACTATCGAGCAGACAAACCTCCTCAGAGCTGCGAATGTGACTGAAAATCCAAATGTGAAAGAAGACGGGATATTTCAAGCTTTTAAAAAAATACATATTGGAGTGTAAAAGTGTAATATGTGTTAATTCGTGGTCATTTGTTGGTAAAATAAACCTTCACATTCCGGCGTGAACGTGGCCTTGAACAGCCTTGTTATGGAGGTTCAGAGAGGGGAGATGTGCTGGGTCATTATCATGGGCAGCGATCTCTCAGAGATGAGAGAGTCGGCTCTCAGTTTCCCCTCGATGGCAATTAGACGAGTGTGATGGGATGAACTTCACTGTTTTAGCCACGAGCGAAAAACTCTGCTGTCAGGCTGCTGCTGACAACCGGAGGAGAGAGGAATCAAATAAATCTGCCGCTCGGCTCCACGTAATCCACTCTGAGAGGCTGCGGTGCTGAAGGAAGTATCCTCTTCTGCAGTACAAGTATCACAGACCACGACAGAATACAATACAAGATGAGCCTGATCATATTCTGTATTTATGATATTAAAAACACTTTAATGAGCCACACTGTTGCACTGACTGACATGACCATTTATTACCCTGAACACATACATTAATACAACTTGGTGTACAACTTTCAACAATGATTAAAAAGAAACATGGTATTAAGTAAAAGCACTAATATATATAGCACTGTATACGTATTCTGTTACAGGTAAGAGCCTTGCATTCAAAATGACATTGACGTAAAAGAATTACTTGTAAAATGCAGCATTTTCTGACGTTAGTAGATTTAGATACTGATGCATCACGAGACACAGAAAGAAAAAGAATAGAACAGCATATATTTTCTGTTTCAGTTCTACTGTATATCGTCAGTTTACATGACATGTTGGTGATACAGAAACAAAGTGATGCCGCGTAACGACCTCCACCTCTGAACAGCGCATGATCGTAACGTGACGCCATGTGGGGAAATATTTAGGTTTAGGCAACGAAACTACTTTGTGTTGGGAAAGAAAACATCAGGTTGAGTTCATATTACTTCACGTAGGCGGCGTAATTAAACACGAATGAAGGTTGACTTTTGGTTTTGAACGCGACATGAAACAGTCTCTTGGGTGAAAGTCTGGGTTTGACTGTGACTTTGATTTGAACATATTTTCTGTTATTTGCGTGTCCATCGTCACAAAGGATCCTGATGAACTTTCCACTGGCTTTGGTTCATCGTTTTACAGTATTTATTATGTGATACACCATTAAAAGGTCATTGTATGTACTCCTGTAACATCAGGCTTCAAAAACTCGATTAAAACATGTCTTTCAACAAATATGCTCGTGAGGATGGAAATACATACGACACGTTTTCTGCAGATTTTTTCAGACACGATCCCTGAAGTTCTTGCTGTGCTTTTATTTTGAAGTATGTGTTACAGGTACGGTAGCCTAAGAGCGCCTGGGTTTCCTTTTCTTCTCTTTTTAAGTTGAGTATATTCACTTTTTATTTGTATATTAATATACATTCTTTCATTGCATGACATACAATATATTGTATTTTGATGAAGTTTGTTTCACATCTACAATGTTTCTTTTGTTCCACAATAAGAACAGATTTATAACTCGTATATGTGGCTGAATATTCGACTGGAACTGAAATGCTTCTTTTTTTTGGCAAAAAGTACAAAAAAGAATCACAAAACATACAGAAGACTTCTGGAAACGAGATGAATGTGTTATTTCAGATATTGTTTCACCTAAAAGCAGAAAAGTAATAATTGATTTGCGCCTGAAAGCAGCGGCGTCCTTGAGATGCTCAGAAGACGTCTGACATTAGTTCTGTTGTTGTTTGTTTGTTTCTCCTCATCGGTTATCGATCAGCTGCAGAAAACTTGACAACCAGATGAATCCCGACAGACGGAGGCGAGATTTAATGAAACGCCGACGTTGATTTATTCATGTGATCGTATTCTTCTTCTTCTTCTGTTTATTTCAAAGCATCTCTGATAGGACGACAGAGCGACTCGCTGTCTAGTTCCTGTAATCTGATCCTCTTTTCAAACTCCTTTTTGAGTTTGAGATCTGGTTTCATGGTTTTGATGAACACTCCAGCTGCTTCCTGTTTCATCTGTCCTGCCCTTTAATTAATAAAAGAGTTAATAATGAAGGTCTTTTAACTTCTAGACATGACAACAGCAATTTATCAAACAGAAGAATGTGAAAAACATTTCCCTGCTCTCTTGTTTTTCTACTTTAAAAGTGTTGAACATGAATATACCTGTAGCTGCTTAAAGCCACGTTATCTTCTGTGATAAACCATTTCTTAAATGTTTTAAAACAGATTGTACATGATGAATAAGAGAGGTTACTCAAAGGCAATCAATACATTTGCATTAACAGTAAAAGTACATTTTTCCATCAAAGTAAAATGTGTTTGTGAAATGATTTATTTTCCAGCATTTGCATTTTATTTCATTTTAAATTGTCTTTTCGATCATATCTATCAATATATCTGTCCAAAATATCATAGTAACAATACTTTGTGTTTCATTAACAAGGCTTTAGTAAAAGCAAATAAAATACATGTTGCAATGATATACTTCTACAGACAAAATGTTAAAGGAACAATTCAACATTTTGGGAAACGTGTTTATTCTCTTCTGAGCCAGATGTTCACATTGGTCGGCTTCTACTCTGAAGGAATATGAAGCTACAGCCAGCAGCTGGTTAGCTTAGCTTAGCATTAGGTCTAGGCTGTACTTCTAAGAAGTATTCACATAACCAACATGTTTGAACACTTTTAATCCAGACAGAACATGTTAATAGGTGAGCTCTAGAACAGCTGGAAGGTGGATTGTGTTGTCTTTAGAAAGAGCCAGGCTAGCAGTTTCCCTCTGTTTCCAGTCTCTATGCTAAGCTAAGCTAACCAGCTTCATATATATATATACAAACATCTGACTCTCGGAGAGAAAGACAACAAGAGTGAAACGTGAATGTACTCCACTAATTTAAGTTTTATTTGTAGTGAATATTTGCTGTAAAGTAAAGATGTTTAATTAAAGGGCCAGTCCGCCTATAATGCAGCGGTTTATTTAAAACAGCCGGATTAACTCTGAGTTGATATTAAGTTTCTGTTCTCCTGCAGATTCTCTGTTTTTCCACCCAAAGAAAAGTTGTTTATTGCAAAGATAATGAATAATTGTTTTTGTTTTGTGTTTGGGTATTTTGTCCTGGACTGTTTCATAATGTAAACAGGAAGTTGTCTAATTGGATCTGGCAAATTATCTCCGTGATGGATTTCATTACCAACCAAAAAAAAAAGAAGAAGATTCATTCGTGACAAGGAAACCGTCTGTCGGTGCTTTTTATTAATTGTCTCCTCCTAATTTAAGTGAGCAGGCTGTCATTAAAACGCTGAGACTCTCGTCCTGTACGAGCTTCTTTCACGACACAATTTATCTTTTTGGCTGCTTTAAGCCTCCAATTTGTAATGAGTTATTGGGCTGTTCCCCAATATTCCCCTGTGATTGAGCAGGAAGTATTCGGGACATGATTTATAGATGTTAATTGTGGTGTTCAAAAAAATGTTTTGCAATGGAGTACAGGAGGAGGAGGAGGAGAAAAAATAGAAGAAGAAGGAGGAGGAGGAGGAGGAGGAGGAGGAGGAGGAGGAGGAGGAGGAGGAGGAGGAGGAGGAGGAGGAGGAGTGAGGTGCACATCTGGAGAAGTCATCATGACTGAAGCCAAGTTTCTGGTCCTGGGAGGGAAGTAAAAGCAGAGCTGAATGTGAACTAAGCTGCACCCTGGAGAGTACAAAATATTTTCCCCTGTCAGCTCGGCCCCGGGCCCCTCAGCTCGGCCCCGGGCCCCCTCCCAAATCCCACATGTGGCGACCTCTGTCGAACCCTGGTCCACATCGGATCCCGCTCTGCAGGAGCTCCGTGTGCTCGCTGCCCCAACAAGACGTATTTGTATTTGATATTAAAGCAGCATCAGGCGGGACATCCATCACTGAGAGTCGAAACATTTCAGAGAGGGGGGAGAGGGAAGTGTGTGTGTATGGGGGGGGGGGGGGGAGGATGTGAAAACAATGTGTCTTCTCCCCAAAAGCTGAACCCACCTGCAGCTCCTCCGTCGCTCCCATCGAAGCAAAACTGAAGAGAAGTTCATGAAAAATGAGTTAAAGTGCGTCCAGAGTAGCTAATGATCCCTCCCTCTCTCCTCACCCCCCCCTCTCTCCTCACCCCCCTCTCTCCTCACCCCCCCCCCCCCCCCCCCTGACTCCATCAGGGAGTCCATCCATAGCCTCACATGTTTCCACACAGTGCCGACACACGGAGGGCTTCGGCGTTTGATGACGACAGCGTTTTAACCTGGAGCAGTTTGGGAAACGTTCACTTTGGATTCTCTCAAAGAAAAAAACAGTTACTGCAGTGAAATATATGAAATATATATTTCTCTTCTTTTGCATAAAAATGACAGCATGATCTGGCAACCGTCAAACTGTCTGTGTGATGAATGAAGAGCTGTTTGTCTTCTTGTTTCAAACTCTGAATCAAAGATGATATCTTCTCTGAGTAAAACAGTTTCATCCAATCATTTGAAAATGCAAAAAAGAATCACTTTTACACATTCATTTAGTTCATATTGTCTTGTTGTTGAAGTTAAGATATTTCATCTCGTGTTTGCATTATGACCCGGTCGATAGCGATGTAAAGGATGAGAGTCTGATTTTAAAGAAAAGGTTTGTAATGAGTTTGTTTCATGAGTTTAATAAACACGTGAAAAATACAAAAACATTGTTTGAATTATAATCTTTTCATTTATGAGTTCGTCATTTTGTTCTGACTGTAAAATATTTGTATTGGCTGCTGAGTGGATCGTTGTGTACAAAGTTATTTGTATTGTATGAATTATTTTTGTGATTTATGGAGATAAAAAGCAGACAAACATCATTGATCTCCACGTTGCAGGAACAGACACTTTATATTGAAGTATTACATTAAAGGGTTGAAATCCCTCAAACCAAGCAGATAATCGAATACAATATCCAGATTAAAAGAAGTGCAAACTGAGTCAGACATTTCTAACCATAGACACATGACTGACATGTTTAAAAACACTGGAACATAAAATACTTTCTCTGGAAACATCTCGTCTTGTTTAAGTTACTACTGCGTCCACAAAGTCTTATTTTCATAAAACAGGAAGAAATAATCTGTCAGTTCGAGGCATTGATGTATTTAACTAAGATGTAATCAGGCTTCACGGCTCCTCTTCAACATACGTGTTGTTACACATTCGTTTGATATGAACGTGTGATGAGGAGACAACGGACGACTGAATCCACCCGTCAGTGTATATCAACAGTCAGCAGTCGATCAACGTTATATTACAGGATTCTACTGTTTCTACCTGTTTCTGTTTTCAGTTCTGTCGATCAAATCTATACACTTCAGATAAGATAAGATAAATAATCCTTTATTCGTGCCGCAGTGGGGATGAAGACATCTTACTTAAGATCTTGAAAAGAACCTTACAAAACGTAGACAAACGTACACGTAAACAGGAAGTCCATGTTCTGCTCGTCACAATAAAGTTCGGATTAAAGTACTGTGACTGTGTGTTTCACTTAATTGTTCTTTCTCTCGTCGTGTTCGAAGTATTTAAACATCAGATTCAGGTTTCGATGTCAATTTGCATAAACTCACACGTGTTAGAGAGCTGCTGCCAGGGGACGCTCCCCCCCACCCCTCCTCCTCCTCCTCCCCCCCCACCCCCACCCCTCCTCCTCCTCCTCCCCCCCCACCCCCACCCCTCCTCCTCCTCCTCCCCCCCCACCCCCACCCCTCCTCCTCCTCCTCCCCCCCCCACCCCCACCCCGCCGCCATTCATGTTGCACTCCAAAGGATTGTGGGAAGCTTGAGGATGATAAATGTATACCCCCCCCCCCCACACACACACACACACACACACACACACACACACACACACACACACACACACACACACACACACACACACACACTTTCAGTTGGCATGACGCTCCTTGAAGGTTTTCCATAGAAATTACATTTCTTCTTCTTTTGTATTATATTTTTGAACACCATCACCTCCTCCCCCTCCTCCCCCTCCTCCCCTCCTGTGGTCCCATCTCCCGCTCAGGTTAACCACCCCCCCCCCCCCCCCCCCCCACTGTCCTCCCCTCCCTCTCTTATTCCTCTCAACATCTTTTAAGTTGTGGAGCAGAACAGATGGCAGAACATGTAGCTGACCTAAAACACATCCCTCCTGTGGGAGATGTTTCCAGCTCTCAATATGGCCGATCTTCCTCCTATAAGCGAGGATCAGATCGGAGATGCCGACTGGGTGGGGAAGACGAGGAGGACGAGGAGGAGGAGGAGGAGGAGGAGGAGGAGGAGGAGGACGACGAGTAGGAGGATGAGGAGGACGAGGACGAGTATTGTCGAGTGGACGAGACACAAACCCTAAAAACTGGGCAGGGCCGGAAACCGGGTCTCTCTTGGGCCCCGAAGCAGGAGGCTCCTCAAGAGCACTTTGAAACACTGCAGTGGTGTCTTTGATCACTCGTATAGTTACAAGTGTACTCTGTGTACTCTGTGTACTCTGTGTACTCTGTCTGTCGTTGTATATTGTACTGCTGTTCGGAGGGTACTTCGTGCTTTGGTCTATTCTTCTTCAACTCGTCTTCTTTCAGATGAGCAGAAAGAAAACATTTATTTTACTACTTTGTCTTTTTGCGTTTGTAGATTTCTCCTAAATTCACCAAACGTTACCGTTAGATAATGCCTCATTTGCATATTTAAGCATAATATTTCTGAAAAATATCACACAAAATGTCAAAAAGTAGATTTTTTAGAAACGATCGTTTGTTCCCACATTAGATCACATTCACATCTGAGATGTGTGACGCAGCATTGAAACACTCAGCTACAGCAGCTTGAGATCGTGCTGAAGTGCAGTGCTTGAGTAAATGCACTTGAAGTGGATGAAAGGAAAGAAGGGGACATGAGGGCGATGGTGTCACCGTGGAGAGGTTGAGCACCTCGTCTGACAAGAGGCCAGCGGCTCTGCAGAAACCTCATCAGTGTGTTGGTCGACCTCTTCACCCCTCAACGACCTCTTCACCCCTCAACGACCTCTTCACCCCTCAACGACCTCTTCACCCCTCAACGACCTCTTCACCCCTCAACGCCTCGCCAACTGAAAACAGGACGGAGGTAACGTCACCGAGATGTGACACAAACAAAGAGGAGCGGTGACGGAGGAGGGGGAGGGGGAGGTGGAGGTGGAGGAGGAGGGGGAGGTGGAGGAGGAGGGACAATCGAGCGCTGTGTGAATCCGCGTGGCGAGGAGGCGACCGGCGGGATTGACGACGTGGACGACGTCGCTTGGCAGCCGTGCCGGTGATTCCCGTCTGAGAGCGATGACGTAAACTCAGCGTCAGTTTCGGGTCGAACTGAAGGAATGTGTGCAGAAAAGAATCTGATTTGGCAGAAAACGAAAGGTCTGAAAACAGTGAAAGTTTGGAGTCACCGCATCGAATCAGACTTATTTAAGTTAATTTATCAAAGATATGAAGTAAATACTGATATAAACACAAAGATATGAAGTAAATACTGATATAAATACAAAGATATGAAGTAAATACTGATATAAATACAAAGATATCAAGTAAATACTGCAATAGTTTGGAAAGCACGAACGTGTGAAA